>NC_139218.1:62802824-63152824 GCF_055691185.1 Crinia signifera | reverse complement strand
TATCCGACATTAGTGGTGTTGTAGTTATGTGGGTCCAGGTGTTGGGTAACTCCACTTCCCAGCATGATGTGCAACATTAATTTATAGATTGTTTTGTTCATAGTGTGTGAGGCCATGCGGATGCATGCTTTACAAACATAGCTTTAGGCCTATAATTTGTACAGCAATGTCCTAAATTTAAAATATTAAGGAGTGCTTAAGCCGCAACAATGTCATAACCCTTAAATAGCACAGCCTAATTGTGAGGTTAGAGGTGAGTCCCCCAAAACAAAACTACCAATTGGGATACAGAAAACATTCATCCAAGAAGGAGTAATTTAATTAATGTTATTTACTATGTACAGTATGTGTGTAGTTTTTAGTACTGTGTTTACATCAGACCCATCTTCAATGTAGTTAAAAAATGTATGTGGCCTTCACACATAACTCACAACTTCTTATTATGTACAAATACAACAAACATTTGTGTATATTATATATATATATATATATTTTTATCCCATTACTACAGACACTGAACAGCACCAGGAGGAGGTGGACAACATTTTGCGGGAGATATTCCTGACGTTATTTTATTTGAATATTCTTTTTTTACGTTTGGAGGCCCTCATTTAATTTATTTTTATTCCCCCCCCCCCCCCCCTTATTATGTTTGTACTAAATAAAAGTTTTTGTTGAGTTAGAAGTTGGCTGTGTTTTTAATCATAAATATGTTATAAGGTTTGTAAGGGTAGGTACATACAGATGTGTAATGTAAGTTATATTTGTAATTTGAGGTGAGGGGTAACGATTGCTGTGTGAATGTGTTTGTTTGAGTTAAATAACACATAGTGAAAATGCATGAATGTTCGATTAAAACATCACACATAACATCAGGGTAGGTATGTATACATGGTAAAAAAATCAGATCAAACTAATTAGGGACATAATTTAGTACATACACACAAACACCAACATAAATTTATTTAAAAGTAAAAGCAATGTGGGGACACATAGATAGTGATTAAAATGCCACATTAGAACATAACAAATATACATGTAATGAGGGTTAAAATGTTGTTTTATTAGGGTCTTTATTAAGGTAGACAATTGAGTTAATAGAAAACAATAATTGAATAACAATTAGAATAATTAATTAATTGTCAGAATTGTAGTTGAAAGGCAAGATTTGCAGGTCCATATATGTGAAGGGTATGCCAGCGTGCACGGACGTACGCTCACTCTCACGAGCGGTGACATAAGCTGAGTTTTCTATTGAAAACAATATGGACCCGTCCGTGCAAGCTGGCGTACGCTCAGATAGCCGCAAGAAGTCGGTGGGAAGACGGACGAGAGACGTCCGTAAACGGTGGCGTACGCTCTGTTGTACGCCAGTTGTCGGTGTGTAAGGGCTGGTCCGTCCGTGTACGTTGGCGTACGCTCAATTGTACGCCACTCCCCTTCGACGTTGTTTCTGGCCGTACGTATGCGGCTGATTTGTGGGTGGACTTAACCCCAACGGCCGCGTACGGAGAGCGTACGTTAATAGTGAACGTACGCACGTTTGGCCGCTCCGATCAGAATAACCTCCATTGTCCTGTACATGATATATGTTTACTAATTTATAAAAATACTGGGCTGGGTTGTTTTCCAGGTTTGGATATATGCAAAATGGATGGAAGATGCATTGGAGTGGATTCTAGCTTGATACCCCCTAAGTAGTCAAACAATTTACTCAAAATAAGTCTTACAGTAGTTCATTTCATGATTGTCACACCACCTGGTCCACATGTCACTTACCAGTTCCAGCAGCAAAATCTCAATTCACATTGAACTATCTTCCAGTGGTGGGTCCATGGGAGTCATCTGCCAAATCCTTCCTGTTGTTAGTGGTCAGTGCAGTTCCTGGATGTCCTTCTCTGGGTGGCCCTTGTGTTGCAGCTGCCTGTGATATCACTTTAGTGGCCTCTATTGATGGGTGTTTGGAACTGCACCCTTTGTTTATTTACTAGACAGCTTGCATCTGTCAGTTTAGTACCTAATTAAAACAGCCATATCTATTTAAACCCACTCTGTGCACCATACTGTGGCCAGAGTATCAGACCTCCTGCATGAGCTTCAGTATTATGTCTGCTCTTGACTGTTGCTAAGTCAGGGTGGAACAGAAATTTTAAGTAACACCAACAAGTTGCAAGAAATGGGCAAGCAGAATAGAAGTAAAGAAAGGAACAAGCTATAAGCGACCCTTTGTAGGCCCAAATAGGAAATAGGATCCAAAATGGATTATCTTAATGCAAAACTGGATATCCTCAGTAAGGGCAAGTTCTAAAAACACAGCAAACTGGTGACTGGAAGTAAGAAGATCAGATTTCTCTAACAACAGGAAAAATGACTGAAGATGTATTCTGGAAAAGGTCAAACTCAAGGGTCAATTCTTTGAAAACACAGGGACATCTGGTGAATACAGTTAAGATTATCAGACATCTTTATCATCTTCTGTCTTCTGATTCTATGCCTTGTCTGTTCTCCAAAACAGTCTCTTCCGTGAATCAAGACTATTATGCTGACTTTGAAGTACTCACATTGTCATGTACATGATATATGTTTACTAATTTATAAAAATACTGGGCTGGGTTGTTTTCCAGGTTTGGATATATGCAAAATGGATGGAAGATGCATTGGAGTGGATTCTAGCTTGATACCTCCTAATGGTCGACAATCAAAAGGTCAACAAGGTCAAAAGGTAGACAATCAAAAGGTCGACAGGGTTTAAAGGTTGACACACAATAGGTCAACAGGGTCTAAAGTTTGACATGGTCAAAAGGTCGACATGAAATTGATTGATCCATGATTAAGTGCCTAGGCACGCTAACGCGTTGGAGGAGACAAGGTCCACTCGCCCAAGCTGCCAGAAGCCACAGCCGGAAACACGATCAGCTACTGGAAAGTAATCATCATGCAGTCACCATGCACAAAAGCCAGTTCTAGTCCCTCTGCTCACATCGATTCCCTGCAGTCCCCTCATGCCTCCGTGGGCACAGTGAAGGTCAGTCTTCTTGTAGCCCAACCTCATGGGGCTCAGAGACTACACTTCCTCTGGGCATAGTGACTTTCAGACTGTGAATGGTGATCCTAGGAGGATCATCTACAGTCTGTGTTCCCTGCAGCCGCACCATCCCCCAAAGTCACTCCGTCTCTCCGAGGAAGAGCTGCAGCTGTAATAGGCAATCCTCAGTTTATAATTACAAATAATTAATAACTGACATTCTATTTCCTCATGCCCACTTCATCAGATTATGCTAAAATTCCTGGGTCAATTGAGACATTGAACAGGAAAATCGGGTTAATTGGGACATTTAACATTGTTCCCTATGGGAAATCGCGGGCATCGCGTCGATCGCATCGCATGCGATTTTTTAGTGCATGCGATGCCCGCGATGGGCGCCCTTCTAGGTAAAGAGTACCGAAAAGCCACTTAACATTAGACAAAAGAAGAGGTTTTGTATATTTATTTCATTTTAAAACAATTAAACAGTGTTTTTAAAAGTAAACTCAAAAACTCCAGAAGTGTAGCCTGCATTAATTTTCTGTACACAATGGATAACAAGTGAAACAAAAAAAAAAAAAACAGTGACACATGAAAGAGCAAATAATCGATTATAAGGGAAATAGAACAATAGCACTTAGATTAATGTGTATATGGGGGTTAAATGTTCGGTAATTTTGGTTTTCTGGAATTTGATGATGAAATGTGAGATCCGAGATTTGGCATGGTCTTTTTGGAGATGGAAATTCATTGTGATCTTGACCTATTTTGCCAAACACATTGGAGGTGATCTATTAACTAAATCTCTGTTGTGTGCTTGCATTTGTGCAAGCATAGATTTCCCTCCAAAGCAAAAGTTAAATGTACAGTAGAAAAAAATGGTTAAATATGTGACAGAGCAGACATAAGGGAGTTGGGTTCATAAAAGTATTTATTGCTTAGTATATAGTATTTACAACAATTGCTGAGGATAAGTTACAAAAGGGGAATATCATAGCTTTTGGAGAAATAAGAATGTTATTAAATATGATTTTTTTTAATCACAACATAAGACTAATTAATAATTAAAATGTTAAAATTATTTATTAATAAACTAAATCAAATATAGACGGTAAGTTCACAAGATCGGGGTTCTCTATTACCTTTTACTACAGTAGTTCAGTCATCAACCCCTTATGGTTCCTGTTCTATTTTTATGTGTGATTTGTATTTTGATGGGTTTTTACATTCTGACAGTCAAAACTAGGTAATATTATGTTAGCATTGTGAGATTAATAATTTAAATTAAGGAAATTGGTTTTCTTAAATTAATATTCTATTTTATTTTCACATATGAAGTAGAACTGAAGCCATTTTAACAAATCTCGGGGATTGCTTATTGGACTACAATGTTTCTAGCAAAGATTAATGGATATTGGAAATAGGACTGATCCTCAAATCTTTTCAATTCTCTGAAAAAGATTAAATTTAGGAAATGCAACATCTAGACTAGCATCCGACAGAGTTCATCTCTGTAAAAGATTTAGCTTTTAAAATTACACTTAAACCTGTGCTTTACTGGTGTTACTGTGTAACCAGGCTGGATTTTAGCACATTGCAACCATTTTATATTACTATATTGAACTGAATGTATGTGCTATTGGATACAAAGGTTCCTATAAGTGAATCATTCTCCTTTAAAAACAATAACTAAAGATAGTGTACCATACCTCCTAACTGTATTGATTTTTTCAGGAACGGCTCAGTTTTTTGGGACGTTCCTGCTTCCCATCTAGGACCGGCAGTGTCCCACAGTAGGGGGGCATTTGGGAGTCCCCCTGTCACCTGTGAATAGACACTGTGCACATGCACACAGCGTCTATTGCGGAGTAGCTGGGGTCATGGCCAACAGCTTACAGAGATACTGGCCATGCCCCCACAGCAGCTAAACAGAGACGTGGCCCCGCAGGAGTGATGCAATTTGTAGGCCATGCCCTCTTACCGCCAAGCCATGCCCCAAAATTTCAAGTGCGCGTGAGGGTCCTGCCGTGGCCTATCTGAAAGTTGGGAGGTAGGGTCTACTATAAGTGTATATCTATGTAACATATATTGTATTTTTAAACACTCTATATGACTGATCCATTTAGATAATATTCATTATGTTATAATCTATAGGCACTCTAGTGACAGATGAATGGATGGACAGATTGAATTAAAGTTTTTAGACATTACATGAAACATTCATCAGAGTTGTCTGTTTTATTATTTATTAAGTTTCTTATGTAGCGCAGTAAATCCCGTTGCTCTTTACAAATTGGAAACAATGGTAAAACACTGGATAGTTAGGTATGTAGTTCCTGCTTGCAAGGATAGGTATTATCTATGACAAAATGGTCCACTGGATTACAATGGCTCTTGGCGGGCTGTATGATATGGTCACCAAGCAATGTTGGCCTGGGGTCAGAAGGATGATAAAGAGAAGAAAGAGAAAATAATTAAGGATATGTTTGGACTGTACAGTTGAGGCTTCTGTAACCCCTCAATCCCCCAAGTCAAAGCAAGCAGTCAGTCATTCAGATCAGCAAAATAATTGCATGCATTATGGCAGGGAGTAATTTTACAAGACAACAGTTTAATCTGCACTGGTTTTGTGTCCAAGGGGTTATATACGTAGTCTTCTCATTTGTTATCAGATTTCATTCTACAGATACATAAAAAATGTTAAAGCATTACATAAACATTGTAAACTTTCAGCAGTATAGAGGCAGCATTATTACAAAGCAGAATAAACAACATTTTACTAAAATGCATGAATTATGTCAATTTACAAGAGATCATTGTTTATAGTATACAAAGACATTCACTGGCCTTGAGTAAGATTAGTTGTAACAATGGACAGCTGTGAAATGTAACTGCTCTATACACTTCTGGTGCAGCCCAAAGAAAGTCCAGCAGTTATTAATGGGAGCAAATAATGAATGTGAAAGAGATTTAGATCTTGGGAAGAGTGAAGAGATGTATGTTGGTGCAGTTTTGGTTTATGGCCTTGTGTAAAAAAAAGTATGTTATATTTAATACCATATAATACAAGTAACCAATGGAGGGACTGACAGAGCAGTTTTGCAGCTGATGGTGAAGAAAGATGGATTGTAGTGGTGAGAGCCTTTATTGGGGATGACAACAAAGGAGACTATTGCGATAATCATTGCAGGGGATAATGAGAGCATGGATTAGCATTTTAGTAGGGTCTTGTGTAAGGTATGGTCATATTTTTGGTCATATTATGGTCATGCATGTAGCATTATTGTGAGACAAATTGAATGTGGGTAACAAAGAACAGTTCGGAGGCAATGATGAAAACTAGGCAGTGAGCGAGCAGTTGGTTAGGATTGATTATCTTGTTTTCAACAGTGATACAGATGCCTGATTGGTAACTTCTAGTGGTTGGTGGAAATATAATTAATTTAGTTTTTTAAATATTCAGTTTCAGATGGTGAGATGACATCCAAGATAAAACAGCAGAAAGATGATCATTGACACAGACCCATACAGATGGTGACAAGTCTGCAGAGAATAGGAATATCTGCGTAAATATGATACTGAAATGAATTTCAAAAGAGCTGATTAGTTTGCCAAGAGATGTGGTAGAAAGAGAAAAGCAGAGGACCTATGACTGACCATTTAAGTTCTGCAACAGACAGAAGTAATTAAGAGGAGAAGTAATCAGAGAAATTAACAATGACAGAGAGATAAAATAGGAAGGCTGAGAACTAAAGTCTCCTATACACTATGCGATTTGGTCACGATTTCACCCGATTCGGATGAATTGGGCTGTGAAATTGGCCCAAATTGCATGTGTAGACCTTGTGTGCACGTTTCCTTGCACATCGGGAGGTCAGATGGGCTGCATATAAGATTTACTAAATCTTATGTGCAGCCCGGAGCTGGGTGGGGGACGGCAGTGGGCGAGGGATGCCGGTGAATAGAGAGCTAGGCAGAGGGAGCAGAGGGGGCGGCTCACATTGGTGAGCCAACGAAGGGACCAGGGAGCCGGGCAGGGGAAGCCAGGTAGCGGACGCACTTAAAAATGAAACGCCCATTCAAATAAATTGGCAACCACTGATTCCATTGTATAGGCCTTTTTTGTGCACCTACTGCCCAACTTCTTTTGCTCAGCTCCCTGATCCCCTCGTCGGCTTGCAGGCATCCACCGCCCCCCTGCTCCCTCTGCCTGCAGCTCACCGGGAATTACATGTGATAAATTGCATGCACTTCAGAAGAAGCCCATAATTTGGCCATCTCCAGCCAAGATAATAGTCAGTTTAGACCGACCTTTATGTGCGAACGGGGGGAAAAAAACATTTGATGGTCAGCGACCATCGAACCATTATTCACCCGTGTGGCCAAATGCAAGAGAATGCGTAAACGTACACATCCCCTCACATGCAAATGCAAGGATTCACGCAGCGGAGGGTGAGCATTCGGTCGGGTGGCTGACAGCGTTCACCTCTTTGCCAGGCTGCGAACATATGCTGCCTAACAAACAGTTTTTAATTAGGCCGCTTGTTCACTCCATCCTACTCTATCTCCATTACCAACTAACATATATTTATGGCAAACCAATATTCTGTAAATGAACCGGTGCTGCAATTTTATGTTTTTTTTTGTTTTGTTTTTAACTATTAAGCAAAATCAAAGTAAGTCATTAGCAAAATCTGCCTCTGTAAATAGTGTTATACCTGGCGTTTCCCAAATCATCTCAGATGCAGTACCTAACTAGCAATAAATCAAAAGCTTTACAATTAGAACAGGGTCACTAATTAGGTCATTTAACACAAACTACGGCTTAGAAGAGACACAAGCCAAGAAATTAAGTGAAAACAAGATATTATCTACTGTCCTTGATTAAAAACTCTAGATGCTCGCATTCATTTTGCAAGCTTTTAATGTATTATTCCGTAACCTCACCAATAAAAGGACTAGAGGCAAAAAATGTTAATAGATGAATAATTATTTGTCAAGTATTATGAGCATCTCAAATTATTCACTCATAAAAAATCACACATTATTCAACTTAAATGTTTTTCCTACCTGTGTAATCTTTATATTCATGTAAAATGAAAGCACTCCAAAATACTAATTGCCTAAAATGATTGTCTAAATTAAAAATATGTTATTGTATTACGCAGTATTAGTACCCATGCAGAGTTTAACGCAAGTCGGCTGCAACTGCCCCTGCATTGCTATTATGGAAACAAATACAGACACTCCCACAAAACCCTAGCTAGACTTATGGGCCCTACACACACACAGCAACACCTTGAAAAAGGGCTCATTCAAAACAGCCCGAAACGCGTTGGTGGTTGGAGGAGAAAGTGAATACCCTAGAGGTTTGTGGTAAGGTGTTGGTTGTGATCTTCAGCAAACTGGGTGGCCTTCTATCCGGATTGGAAGGTACCCAGACCACCACTCACCTTGGGATTCCCTTCCCACATTTTTAGACCTGCTTTTACTTGTCTTATCGTTTTTGGAAATAAATTTTGGATTTTACTACAAAACTTTTGGAAGTCAGCTGTCCACCTGTGTCCTGTGAGGAGAAGGGTCGGATACAAAGAAACCTTTCAGTGCACATAGGGCACTTATTCCTGGTGAGTGTACATCTCAAGGGGTTCCTGTTGATGGTATCTGTCTGGCTATTGATTGTGTATGCAGAGGTCAAGAGAAATTTAAAGAAACCGTTACATGCACATAGGGAAATTCTCCCAGGTCAGTCTTACATTCCTCTTAAACGACTGGACGGAAGAATTGTGGATTTATTTCCCATTGGTGATAGGACTTCATCACCCCACTAAGAGGGGACTGCAGCACCATCCACAAACACCACTTTTTGTATTTGTTGTATGGTTAAAGATTCAGGAATCTTTAGGTGTTTGATAGGCTGCAGCAGTTCAAGCGCTGTCATTATTTTCTTTTTTTTGTTCACACACACAGCGATATTCAGCCACTTTCTGAGCGATTTTACATAATTTTACTAAATTGCTCAGTATGTGGCTATCGCTGAGTGTGTAGCCGACACAGCGATAGGAATGCGCGGCCCCATTGGACGCCGATGTAGAACAGCCCTGGTGGTTAATGTCTCATTAAGGAGGCTCACAATTATCTGCATGTGTGTGGTGGCCGGCCTTATGAGCATTCAACGCCGTCTCTTCACCCACCTGTTGCTGAGGCAGTGCGGCTCAGTGTGGGGGGACATGTGACAGATTTGAAATCTCCCATGCTTAATCTCCCATTATGAATCTCTGACACAAATCTCTCTGTATGTGGCTCATTATCTTAAAGAGTGAAATCTCTCATGCTGATTTTATGAATCATTATGAATCTCTGGCACAAATCTCTGCGTATGTGGGGCCCTTTCGCCTACCTGTGAACATCCTGCAACCACCAGTGATTTAGCAAGGCAATATTGTGGTCTGTGCTTGCACTGATGCCACAAGGAGGTACAGCATGGGAAGTTCTAGGTGGAATAACAGACTGCCGACTGAGGGTGGGATGTATTAAAATACATTGCCGCTCCTCACTGCTCCACCGCAGCAATGCTATTGCATATGTACTAACATATTTGAGAAACATCGCACTGCGGAGATGGAGGCCACCTGCAATACCTATGATGTGGTGTGCGAGGGGGTTTCCATTACCTCCCTGGGCTCTCCTCACTCCCCCCACGGCCGGAAGCCTAAGCAGGCTGTCCCGGGTGCCTCCTTCTCCCCCTTTTATCAACACACCCTGTACGTTACCCTGTAATTTGTTTTTTGTTTGCTATGTACGGCGCTGCGGACACTTTGTGGCACCTTATAAATAAACAAACTACTACTACTACTACTGCAGCTGGAAGGACCTCTGGCTGCGTTGCTAGAGGGAGGAGGAGTTTACCTTCTGGGTCCAGGCTTCCTGGAGGGGGAAGGGGGTCAGCATCTGTGGTGAGGGACGGTGGGTTGCGAGGGGTGGCGATAACAAGCCTACAGGCTTCTATAGGGTATCGCCACCCTAAGGTGGCAATACTCTGGCCAGCAAAAAGCGGCGTTCAGGTTTTAATACATTTGAAAATGCAGTAAAAACCCCAGAAACAGGGTTTTACCGCATTTTTACCTTAGTATACCCCACCCTGAGCGCCAAGACTGTCAGGCTCACCCCCCACCTCAGTATTAGACAGACAACAGTTAATGTACTGGGTAGCAGGGAACCATCTAGCATTACCACAGGCAGTGTCAGGGTGGAGATGATCTCCTGTTTTGTCTGCTCCACCTCTTCCTTTACCTCAGCTCTTCTAAACCAACTGCCAGGGCCCTTTCTCTCTCTCTTTTTTGGCCAATCAATGGACCGTATTACTGCTTTGTGTTCTAAAAGATGTCATTTTAAAAATTGAAAGCAATTTTTGCAGGGACACTGATCTGTTCCAAACTTGCTGAATATGGAGAGAGGGAGCTGTGAAGACAGAGATTGGAAGTAGGAGCAGATAGAGTTGGGGGGTGGAGAGTTTGTGAGCTAAAAACTATCACAGCTCAAAGTGGAAGTACATTGCAGGCACCGTCATTTTTACAGGCTTTTAACTAGTGTATATATATATAACTATAACCAACCCCAAACACTATGACTGACTCTTTGATCCTGGGGCTGGTTATGCTCAGGAGGGTGAACCCCACACCGTTTTTTATTTTTTTATTTTCACTTTTACACATTTTTATGGGCAGAACCATGCACAGATCACACTGGTCTGTGCATGGTTCTGTCAAACTCGTATGCCAGAACCTGGTCTGTTTGTGTTGTGATTTTTGATAACGTTTACCCAAAATCGCATCCTATTAAATTTGCAAGTTGTATACTTTTTATTGGGAAAATATCTGGATGCGAATTAAAGTCTGTTGAAAAATTGACAGGTCCGAATGTGCAAATTTGCATCCTATATTTGCCCCATATTACAAAGCAATAAATAATTGTGTACAAATGCTAAGTAAACTTTTATTAGTTGGCCTTTTAATTTTATCTCTTCAAGGCATATTTTATAAAATTAGATGATCTCAATAATTAGTTTTGGTATTTTAGTAGAAATAATAAAAATAGAAAATTATAATAATAGTCGTGAAGGGATTTCCAAAGCATATTAGTATGAAATAAATCTATTATTTTGTCCCAATACATATGTTTATTTAATCTTTTTTTTTTATATTACATTTAAGATGAAAGTGAAAATGAAATGTCAAATGTAACCTAAAGAAACATATGCTGAATATTTAAATGAATCTGCGGTACTTGTGTATTATCTGGGCGCCCGATGTTGAAATTGTATGCCACTACTGAAAGCATGCGATGCAACGCGATTTGACACAATTTCCCTTGAAGACAAAATCGCGTCGCATTGTATGCTATTGTATGGTTTACATTGCGACGCGATTTTAACCCATCCCGCCCAATTGTAATCCCACCCTCTGCCACATCTGGCAGAATTTCACTCTGAGGGAGTTTTATGAGGAGATAACAACTGGTTTGCTGTGGTGCTGTGTATGAGAGGTTTTCTGAGGTGATTTTTTTGGAATTTTCATTGGATTTATTTGGATATTGGTCCATTTTGTTCCTTTCATCCTATTTGACAATATGGCTTTGTCGGGCAGTATCTTCAGCCTCCCCAAGACAGAAGAGGATGCTGTACAGTTCATGCAGGACCATGGGCTTCTTGCAGCGACAGCCACCTGTCCAAACGGACACCCAATGCGCCTGTCCGTCAAGGAGCAGAAATGGCGCTGCTATATAAAAAGCTGTGGCAAAAAGCAAAGTCTGCGGGCCTCACTGTATTACCATGGATGCAGACTTCTATTCATGAAAATTCTCAGGTTCATTTTCTGCTGGAGTGAGGAACTTACATCAATAGAGTTCTGCGACAAGCATCTTAATATCTCTAATAAGACGGCTGTGTTCTACAACGCCTTGATGCGGGAGGCGTGTCAATGCGACCTCATATTCCAGCCAAAACGCCGAATTGGGGGAGCAGGCAAAATTGTGGAGATAGATGAGTCGCTCTTTGTGAAGAGACAAGCGAATGTCGGCAGAGTTCTCCCACAGCAGTGAGTCTTTGGAGGAGTGTGCCGCGAAACAGGGGAATGCTTCATGCTGCCTGTCGAAAAAAGAGAAGCGACAACCCTGATGGCCGCGATTACAGAGCATATCGAGGCTGGCACTACAATTGTAAGTGATTGCTGGCATGCCTACAATACTGCAGAACTTGAGCGTGCTGGATATAATCATTTGAGGGTGAATCACAAATATAACTTTGTTGACCCCGAGACTGGAGCACATACACAAATATAGAAAGACTATGGGGATGTGCAAAATGCGGAACAAACGCCAGCGGGGCACAGCCCGCCATCACCTTGACTCTTATATGCAGGAATTTGTGTGGCAAAAGTGCCTGGCGTGTGACAGACCATTTTCAAGCATTCTACATGCACTAAGTTTGTTGATGAACTAATTATGCCTATTTATGATTATTATATTTATTCTTGTTGTTCTTTAATTATTGCTATATTTAATCATTATGTTTGTTTGCAATTAATTTATTGCTGATATTTGTTAATTTTGTTCTCTGCATTAATACAGTTATTCCTTAACTCCTGTTGTCCCTAATGTGTCAGATATGAATGATATTGGATGTTCACAACCAGACCACTATCAACGTGAACCCGAAGCGTGGCGAGCGCAGCGCTACGCATCCTCCGACCTTTTCATACCCCCACTATCCACGTTGGCGTGGAGTTGATTTTATATAGTGTGGCAAGCGCAGCGAGCCACCGAGCCCGAAGCGAGGGGCCGCGTATTACTTCATATGTAATTCGCGTCCCCGCTGCGCTCGCCACGATTCGTGCTCGGTGGCTCGATGCGCTCGCCACACTATATAAAATCAACTCCACGCCGACGTGGATAGTGGGGGTATGAAAAGGTCATATGACGCGTACTGCCGCCCCTCGCGGGCTTGCTGCGCTCTCCACGCTACGGGTTCACGTTGATAGTGGGGTGGCGTTAACAATGGGGGGCATTGAGCCATCAGGGTGGGTATACAATTAAAAATGGGGTCTGGGGGGGCCATTTCACATATCAAACAGGCATCTGGGTGCCTGTACATATAACAATCGGGTCAAATAGCATCGCATCGCATCGCATGCAATATGATTGTATGCGATGCGATACAACGCGATTTTAAGGTGCGATGAAAAATATCGGGCGCCCAAATAATACACAAGTACCGAATCTGCTGCAGGTTAATTCTAGAAAGGATAAATACCACACGCAGTGTTGTGTGTTCTTGGGCTAAAATGGTTATTAACTGCTCAAAATGTTATAGCTGGAACCCATCATAGATGAATGATCCACATGCAGTGGGGGAAATTAACTAAGTCTGGAGGTCTATTTCACATGTGATGATGCTATGGACAACAGAACAGAATCTACTACTTATTTATTCAGCACCTTCTAGAAGATAATAGACAGGATCTGATTGGTTGCCCATAGCAACATCACATGTGAATTAGAACTCCCATCTTCGTAAATTCCCCCAGTGTGTCTTAGAAGCACATGGATTTTAAAACTAATTGGATGCTTTTCTATCAGTGAATGGTATCAATAGTAATAACAGTTAAATTAAATAATTGTGGTGATTGATCCAGGAAATATATCGAATTATTGTAAAAATTATGTTAAAGTAAAAAAATGCCATAATGGATAAACTCATTGAATTTATAAGATGTTTTAATGGACTGTTCTAAAGATGAACAACATTTTCAAAACTGTTTCCTTGAAGTTGGATTTTTCTGGGGCTGGAATTTGGCCATCAGAGTTTCAGGTGGAATTTTTATTTTAATATGCACAAAATTCCCAGGTTTAACCCAACCATACCTGTATGTTACACCATAGTTCAGGCAGGTTTCTAGACTATATGTAATAACAAATGCTACATTATAAAGACAGTGTGGCAATACAATGGATATATCAAAGAGCAGGGACTTAATAAGATAGGAGGTGCCCTTTATGTAGTCTACATCTGGGCCTAGGGTTGCCACCTCACGCATCATTGATTTCTGGAGGTCCCCTCCCCCAACCTCATGCTTGCACTGAAGGCGCGTGCACTCCCCGAAAGGTGGGTGGTGCTTCATAAAAATGGGCGTGACCTCATCATAAAAGTGGGTGTGGTCTCTGTAATACATAGTGCCTATTGTGTTTGGTATTATGTATGGTGAAGAAAATAAGTACAAAATAAAATATAAATAAAACGTTATACACTCTGGGGGCCACAAACAAGTCATTACCAGCTCAGAGACTTGGCAAATGTTAATTGTGTAGTGCACCAGGCCAGCGGACAGCAGTGGAGGAGATGATGAGCCTGAGCCTCTCTCATCTTCAGTATTAATGGGGTATAGATGCAGCAGCAGCAGCTTGTTCATGCCAGCTGTCTCCTACCCTCCACAATGTGTCCTTTAGGGCCCACCCCCGGCACTCACTCTGCTGGTGGCTACCATCCTGGGCTGCCTGTCATGGTGGCAGATGGTACAGCACGCCCGGTGCCTTTTCTTGTGCGCCGCCCGATGTCCCCCCTAGCCGCAACCCGATGACACCCTTCCCCCACTGCGACCCGATTACCCCCCCTCCCGGCCGTGACTCAGAGCTTGCCGGCAGCAACCAGCAGGCTGGGCAGTGGCAGCGCTACAGTGGGAGGTTGTGGAGGCTTTTCCAGTCCCCCCGGATTCCGGGAGAATCCCGGAATCCAGGGGGGCTGAAAAAGCCTCCTGGCGGGTTGCCACCAAATCCGAGAGAATCCCGAAAATCCGGGAAAGGTGGCAACCCTATCGGGGTCCCTTCCGGCAAACTATGGGCGGGATGTACTAAGGTAAAAATGCGGTAAAACCCCAGTTTTGGGGGGTTTTACCACATTTTCAAATGTATTAAAATACGTCCGTCCTGTCTTCACCGGGCAGGGTATCGTCACCTTTGGGTGGCGATACCCTATAGAAGCCTATGGGCTTCCATTGCCGCCCTCCACAGACGCCGACCCCCTCCCCGTCCCCATCAAACTCTTCCTCCTTCTAGCATGTCACAGTTGGATATCCTTCTGGCTGCAGGGGGAGGAGGAAGCACTGGGGACAGCTGCTGAGCTGGGGATGTGACGGAGACCCCCTGCACACCACATCACAGGTATCGCGGGGGCCTCCATCACCGCTTTGCATTGCTAGGCGCATATTTATGCACTAGCATTGCTTCAGCAGTGCAATGAGGAGAGGCAATGTATTTTAATACATCCCACCCTATAAGCACAGACGGTTTCCATACATTCTGTTGTATGTCCTCCCATGCACAATAAGACTCCTCTAGTCTCCAAACCTTCAAGGTTTATGAAGTTTATGCCTAAACCTTCATAAACCTTTACTTTCCAATTACATCCAATCTGTACAGTCCAAACATGCTCACTTAATTCCTTTTTTTTTAAACATTAGATTTTTATTAATAGGACAAATTGGGATACACATGAACATGTCATAATGCAAGCATATACGATATACGTTACTAACGATATAACAGGACACAATAGAAAAAAAAAGAATAAAAACTAGAAAAGGGAGCTTTCTCCACTCACAGAGAGGTGCGTCAGGCTAACTGAGTCATAGCTTGTCCAGTTTTAGATTAATATCCCAGCGGATTGTCCCAAATTTATTAATACTGAGAATAAACAGTAAGAAGTGGGTAAAGACAGACACAGGAGGGAAGCAGACACAGGAAGGGGAAACACAGAGAAGGAGGTGCTTGATAACCAGTCCTTAAGTAACACCAAGAACAAAAAAAAAGGACAACAACAGAAAATCTAAAAAAATAAATCAGGGGAATCAATCATTCATCTCGGGCGAGTGGAAGACTAATAAATCAACAAGATCATTATGGTCGAGGGGCTGACCTCTTCTTTCCCGAAACTCTCCCCATTTAAACCATTTAATCTGTATTGAGGAAGGTGAAGAGGAATATTTACTACGAGCCATCTCAAAAATATAGTGTTTATGTACGTTATTGATAATAAGTTGGATATTAGGCACAGAAGGGGATTTCCATAGTCGGCCTATGGCCGCCTTAGTGGCAATTAGAATGTGGCCCAATATATATTTATCACAACTAAGCAACGGAATGGGATGCTATGGAGAAGGGCCACCGTAGGCTCTAGTGGGACCGACATTCCTAGGACTTCCTTAATTAGGGAGAATACCTCACCCCACAGCGGCCGCTGGAACGGGCATTCCCAAAAAATGTGTAGTAAAGAGCCAACACATCCACAGTTCCTCCAACAGAGGTTAGATGTCGAGGGCCAAATGGAGTGAAGCCGCCGTGGGGTGAAATAGGCCCCGTGACATAGCTTATAAAACATTTCGCAGTGATGCAAACATCTAGAAATCCCAAAGCAGGACTTGAATATCGATTCCCACTCTGAATCCGGAATGACCCAAGACAAATCACGCTCCCAGCTATTTTGAGACACAAATTTCTCCTTCCTACCCAGTAAAACAATATATTGGTACCATCGAGAGATACCTCCTCTGTGATTGGTAGAGGATAGTCGGAGAGTCATTGCAGCTGGCCAGCGTGGCAGTCGTTTCCCCATATGGATAGCTAGCCAGTGGCGAATCTGTAGATATTTTAAAAAGTCTTGTTTAGGTTTATGGAACTGAGTCTGGAGCTGGTGGAAAGATAGGAAGGAATCCGCGCCCAGGATGTCTTTCAAGCACGCAATTCCTCCCTCCACCCAGGTGCCCAGGCTGAGATCAGGGATGAGGCTAGCCAATGTTTTAATAGGGAGAAAGGGGCCGGTAGGGAAACATCTGGGTCCGTTGCCGTCACCGCATGCCAAACGCCCAAAGTGGACCTGATCGCAGCGCCTGGGCCTGTCCAGGTGGGAACCGCCTTCTTAGGAAGGAGAAATAGCTTGGATAGCTCGTATCTCTCCAGGAAGTGTCTTTCTATGAGAACCCACGGCTTGGGGCTTGTAACGGAGAACCAGTCGCGAGCCTGACTAAGAATGCAAGCAGAGTGGTAGCTATCCAAGTCAGGGTACGTGACCCCGCCAGACTCTTTTGGTAGCACTAGGGTGTGTCTGGCTATACGTGGTCTGGCTCCTTTCCATATATATCGAGAGAATAACCTATTGATTCTGAGGGAGAGGTGTCTGGGGATAGATCTGGGGATAGCGTGGAAAAGGTACATTAGTTTGGGTAATAACATCATCTTAGCTGCTGCTATACGCCCCAGCCAGGAGATTTCGTGGAGAAGCCAGTCACGCGTGAGTTTCTCAAGTGAGCTTAGCAGAGGGGCAAAGTTACAATCAATGAGGTCAGCATCTCTAGACAGATGGACTCCTAGGTATTTAATAGCTCGCGACTGCCAAGCATATTTGTGGGAGTCTTTAAGAAGGGACAATGTCGTCAGGGGGATGTTAAGAGGGAGGGCTTCTGTTTTAGTTGTATTAAGTTTATAATACGATATTTTAGCATATTTGTCAAGAATGTTGTGTAGCTTGGGGAGAGAGGAGGTAGGATTTAATATGCATAACAAGATGTCATCGGCGAATAGACTAATTTTGTGAGATGTGTTCCCAATTTCAGGTCCCTCCACCTCTTGGTCATTTCTAATGGTCTCAGCCAGAGGTTCTATAGCCAGTGCAAAGATGAAGGGTGAAAGAGGACACCCCTGCCGAGTTCCATTTGTGATATTAAAACTAAAAGAGAGGGTTCCATTAACAAATATCTTTGCAGACGGGGTCGAGTATAGGGCCATTATAGAGTCTAAAAATCTACCCTGGAAGCCAAAGGAGAGCAGCACGGATTTGAGATAGCCCCAGTGCAGCCTGTCAAAGGCTTTTTCTGCGTCTAACGACAGGATTAATAAAGGAGTTTTGTGGAAATCGCAGTATTCCATTATATTGAAGACTCTGCGGGTATTGTCTGGGGCTTGCCTACCTGGCACAAAACCCACCTGATCTGGGTTTATTAGGGAAGGGAGAAGGGGGCAAAGGCGATTTGCTACCAATTTGGCGTACATTTTAACATCAACGTTTAAAAGCGCTATTGGGCGGTAGTTTAATACTGATGTAGGCGATTTGCCTGGTTTAGGGATTGCTACAATTTGCGCTTCTAACATTTCTTTGGGGAATGAGTGGGAGGTAGAAGCTTCATTAAAGGCTTTTAGTAGAACTGGGGCTAATTCTAGTTTATAACTTTTATAGAAGTTAGATCGGTAACCATCCGGTCCCGGGGCCTTATCCCGGGGTAAATCGTCAATAACCCTTTCTATCTCCACGAGGGTCCAAGGGGAATCTAAAGCCAGGCAAGTCTCATGATCTAATTTAGGCAGATTCAATTTATTTAAAAGGCTTGAATGTCAGCCTCAAGCGGTTGGGGAGTGTCCATATCAGACTGTAAATTATATAGCTGTGCATAGTATTCTGCAAATGCGTTAGCTATCTCCCCTGGGTCCGAAACCCGGTCCCCCCTGGGGCAGAAATATGATGAATTCGGGCCTTCGCCCGACGCCCTCTCAATTTACGGGCTAATAGCCTACCTGCCTTGTTGCCAAAGACATAAAATCTCTGGTTCAAGCGAGACAGGTTGCGTTGCACTTCTTGGAGATAGAACGAGTTCACTTTTTCCCTCATTAACCGCAGCTGTCTAAAAAGGGTTTTGTTAAGGGGGTCTGCTTAGTGAGCTTCCTCCAATCTAGTCATTTCCTGTTCTGCTGACTCTAGATCTTTCTTGTTAGCTCTCTTGAGTCTGGCGGCTGCTTGAATGATAGATCCTCGTGTGACTGCTTTAAGTGAACACCAGTGGTTAAAAATATTGGTGTCTTCAGGGGAGTTGATGTCAAGGTAAGATTTGATGGCTTGTTGGATGGATTTAAGGACCTCTGGCTGAGAAAGTATATAGTTACCCATCCTCCATGTACCTGGTGTGGTGTTCCGGGTGCTGACATCCCAGACTACTAGGATTGGGGAATGATCGGACCAGGACAAGAGTAAAATTTCAATTTTGGAGATAGATGCTAGCGTCCATTTGTCTGTCAAAACTAAGTCAATTCTAGAGTAAGAGGAATGTACATGAGAATAGAAACTGAAATCTCTGTCTCTCGGGTGTTTGGTGCACCAAGCGTCATAGAGATCGAATTCAACTAGTATACTACGAAAGCCAGTAGGGTTCTTAGCTGCGAGTGTCGGGGGGCAGTGGAGGGGTGCTTTAGTCGAGTTGGACTTGTCGGCTATGGGGTCAACAACTAGGTTAAAGTCCCCTAGCATCATAATAGCTCCCTTCGCACATCGCTGTACTGCAGCACAGACTTTCCTACAGAATTGTAGTTGCTTTGAGTTAGGGGCATAACACGACACCAGGGTGACCATTTTACCATCGAGGGACCCAACCAATATAAGGTACCGACCCTCTGGATCGGAAACCTGAGATTCCAAAGTAAAGGGGCAGTTGTTTGAGATAAGGACAGCTACTCCAGCCTTCTTAGTCGGGCCATTTGCCGTATAGCAACATGGGAATTGACCATTAAAGAAGCGGGGGGGGATCAGAGTTCTTAAAGTGAGTTTCTAGGATGGCGACTATACTCGCTTTTTTTATGAAAGAAAGAAAGAGCTAATTTCCACTTTTGAGGGGAATTCAGGCCTTTAACATTTAGTGAAATAATCCTAACCATCGTAGAGAGTCGAAAGTGTTCTAACGATGTATATATTTGTCATCTCTAAAATCTTAATATTATACTCTATAGGTGTTTGGCAGCAAAAGGAAACAGACAAGACAGGGGATGGAGACACAATGGGGCACAAACAGACAGGGGAACCAAACAATAACAAGAGAAGTAGTGAGACTCCAAGGGGAGCCCAAGTGAGGCGCCAAAGGAGCACTGCCTCACACATAGGGGGTGGGGGGGGGGTTAACAGTCACTTACCCCACCCCCACCAAGCTAACTAACAGCTAAGTTATAGGTAACTGTATGAACTAATGTTATAACGTTATAACTACCCACACAAATCCCAGGGAACAGGATCTACAGATAAACGGAGTCTAAGAAGAAAGAGAAAGGGGCTAGGTCTAAGCATTGGGGTCATCCCAGCACGCTAGGTCTAATAGCAACCCCAGTATAGCTACCGATAGCTTTATGACGCATTAAGAGAATGTTCAATGGTCAAATAGTGCAGACCTGAGTCCCTGGATAATAAATAAAAGAAAAAAAGGAAACATTTACATGGCAAATTGGATCGAAGGCCCAGTACATTAATTTTGCTTCTCGACCACCGACCAGTCCGGCTGGAGTCGGCGGCTTGGAGAAGAGACGTCCGAGTGTTCTGGGAGGTTCCACTTTGCCAGCAACTTCATGCCCTCCTCCACGTTAGAGATGACAATGGTAGAGCCCTCTCTTGAGATCAGGATTTTGGTGGGGAAACCCCACCTGTATGGGATTGCTGCCTTGCAGAGAGCTGAGGTGATAGGTTGAAGAGAGCGTCTCTTAGATAGGGTACTTTGGGAGAGATCTCCAAATAGCTGTAACGATCCCAAGGCTTCTGCAGTATCTGAGGAGGGTCTAGCTGCCTTTAGTAACGCTTCTTTGACATGATAGAAATGAACTCTCATCAGAACGTCCCTTGGGGCTCCCTCTGGAGCTGATCTCGGCCTCGGTAGCCTATAGATACGGTCCAGGAGCATGTCGTGGGACGAAACAGAAGGGAGCAGTCTTTTAAAGATATCCATGGTGTAGTCATGTAGGCTGCTGTTGGAAACAGTTTCTGGAATCCCTCTCAATTTGAGGTTATTCCTGCGTGAGCGATCCTCCAGATCCGCGACCTTTTCTCTCAAAGCCGCCACCTCACCCTCTAGAGTGTCGTGGGAGTCAATTAAGGTGTTATGGGAGCCCACTATCTCCCCCATTTTAGTTTCTAGGTGACCTGTACGTTCTCCAAGGTCTTCGACGGATCGTTGACATGTTTGGAGCATAGTGCGAAATTCGGAAGTAACCTCACCTTTAAATTGATGAAACAAGAGTCTTAAGGTACCAACTGTTAAGGCTTCCGAGTCGCCAGGGTGAGAGTGGGGTGAGGCGAGTTGAGATGTAGAAGGTTCTGTTGTGGGAGTCGAGGGGGCCACCAGAGGCGAAGGCGCGGGGCTGGTGGTTGTTGCTCTATGGCCAGAGGTGCGTTGGGGGGAAGGGTTTGAAGAAGGATATCTGGGAGACAGGTCCAGCAGCCTTGTTTCTTTTGGAAGGCATGGTGTAGGGTGGACGACTTATCTAGGAAGAGTACAGGCAGAGATTTTTGATGATGTAGTGAGTGGGTAGTTAGCGATACACTCTCATGCAGTTAACCTTTAGGACATTAATGACAGTGGTGGGAGCGGACTGTCATCAGAAAGTCATGGGGCCTGGCAATTACATATTTGCGGTGGTGGCAATATAGTATAGGTTCAAGGAATCAGCAAGCCTCTCCTGTCCAGATATTTAATAAGCCAGCGATAGCCTTGTCCCCGGAGCGGTGCACAGCAGTGTTTTATGATTGTCCCAGTATGAGAGCTAAAGCTTAGTTCTAACAGTCGATGTGGGGTAGATGTGAAGAGGTGCTCTCGTAAGTGCAGGTCTCTCTTATATACCCCAGCTAGTAGTGAAGCTGGACGGGTCTGATGAGCGGAACGGAGGCCGAAGCTCGCCTGCTGCCTCCTTGGTGCCCACTCTTCACCACCCACCCCTCTTATATCTAAGGGTATGTGGGAATGGCGGGGGACAGTTCCCAGGCCCTAATGACCACTGGACCTGTGGCTTATGATTGAGCTGGTGTATTGCTCATAGAGAATAGTAGTGAGGGATGAGTTTCACCCTGCTCACTATCTTATAGGTTAGGCCCCGGTTGGCAGAGTGCTCGGTTCCTGTGCTATGAGGGGGGCAGGGAGTCACCAGCTGGGGGAGAGCAATATTGCCTGTAGTTTTCCTCTTTTGCCCTCAGGTGGCTAAGGGAGGGGTGCTGTGGCCCGCTCTGGCAGCAGGACTGCCCTGTGTTGGAGGGAGAAGCAGAAGCAGGGGGCATGCTGGCTGTAGAGACCTCTTTTGGGGCTAGGACGCCCCTCCGCCTGGGTATGCGGGGCTCAGGTATGTCTAGGACGCAGCAGATCAACACTACAGGGCTAGGGAGAGGGGCTGCTGCACTTATCCAGCAGCGCCTTACCTCTCCACGTGACAGGTCTCCTGCGCGTCTCCAGCATAGGTGGCCGCGGCTCCCAGGCAGTGACGTGGTCCCAACCTCTCTCCCGCGACGTCTCTTCAGTCCCCGGATCCACCAGCTGGCTTGCGGACCAGTCCTCTCCCCGCCGCCGCCTCACCCGCCACCAGACATATCGGGCGGTGCACGTCAGCACACCTCCGCCGCCCGCCCCGAAATCGAGGTCCCGGCTGTATGTGGAACACCAGGCTGCAACCCGCAGGAAGGCAGGAGGCCCTCCCCGGCTCCGCAACCGGCTTCCAGGTGCTCTGCAAAGGGTAGGTAAGGCGAGGCTGACGCCGAGGGAAGGGGATCAGGGGGGGAAGCTGTTTCTAAATGTTGGAGAAGACAGAGCCCACAGAGCACACGTCCTATCTCTATGGCTGCCAGGCCACGCTCCCGCTCACTTAATTTCTCTTTCTCACTTTCCCATCCTCCTGAATTCTGACCAACAATGCTGTGTGACCATATCATACAGCTCACAAAGAACTTGTGCAATCTGGTAGGCAATTATGCAATAGATAACACCTATCACTGTGTGTACCAATGTGTATCAATGTCTATTTACCTATAGATTGTAAACTTGCAGGCAGGGCCCTCCTACCATTTTGACTCTCTGTAACTACCCAGTTTGTAATATCACTTTTGGTTTTCAATTGTAAAGCGCAATACAATTAGCTGCACTATATAAGAAACTGTTACTAAATAATAAATAAGGAATAGAAATACAAAGCCTTCCTAACTCTAGTTTTGTTTTAACACTGATAGTTCCAATTGTAAAGTGCAATGGAATATGCTGCTCTGTATAAGAAACTGTGAATAAAGAAATCTTGGCGGTGCCAAATCACAGAAATAAAAGCAGATTGAACAATATCCTGTGTACTGCATGTAGAAGTTTTTGCAAGCAGTTGTAGTACAGGTTGAGTATCCCTTATTGTAATGCTCTGCACCACAAGCATTTTGAATAAGGGATTTTTTTCAGTTTTTGGAATACATTTTTTCCATACTTACATGATCCCCTGGTGGTGCCCCCGACATCCACGGTGTCCTTCAGGGTCCTCTTCAGCAGCATTTCCGGTCCCAGGGGTGCATTGCACAAATGCGCGGTCACGCTGGTGACGTCACCAGCGCGACCGCGCACTCGCCTAATGCACCACTGGGACCGGAGATCCCGCAGAAGACGATCCCGGAGGCTGCTGTGGACATCGGGGGACGAGGTAAGTATGAAAAAAAGGGGTGGGGAAAACCCCCCCAAAATATTCTAAAAAACACCGTTTTCTGAATATTTCAGTTTTTGGAATACACGGATAAGGGAGACCTGATCTGTATCTTTTTTTTAA
This sequence comes from Crinia signifera, assembly GCF_055691185.1. Taxonomy (NCBI): domain Eukaryota; kingdom Metazoa; phylum Chordata; class Amphibia; order Anura; family Myobatrachidae; genus Crinia; species Crinia signifera. The sequence continues at coordinate 63,129,168 of NC_139218.1, read as the reverse complement.
AACTGTACATAACCTAATAACAATAAATAATTTTCCCAGAACTAAAATGATATGAAGCCAATTCCAAAAATAAGCTTATATAAGGCTCATAGCAATCAAATCTTTATTTAGGCGTGAACTTGCTTTTGAGGGATTCCACATATTTCCATAGAACAATAACTTCTGTCATTTGTGGTACCTCAGAAATATTAGATAAAGTGCAATAGTACAGTATGCTTTGGTGTCAGAATCCCCATCTGTATACTCAGGCTAGATATCTTAGTAACGCATAAAATAGGCTTGTCTGCAGAGTCTTTGAGGCTCCGGTGAATATCCCTCTGGGCTATCTAAGTTTCATCCACACAGGCAATGAAAATTTCCATATAAAGAGAAATACAGTAAATGGAACATCGGTGCATTATTATAACACAATTCTTTTTCAAACCATAAAATATTTTACATAACATACCTCAAATTAATTAAAATATATATTTTCTGGGTGGCACTAGTAGGATCAGTCTCTGGCCAGGGGGTATGGATCATTAGGTCACCAGCAAGTCAGTCATTAGGGCGACACCATTAGGTTGACATGCATTTAGGTCGACATGAGTTTAGGTCAACATGCAGGGAGGTCGACATGAGTCTAGGATGACATGGGTTAGGATGACAGGGTCATTAGGTCAACATTGGTTAGGTCGACTGTCAAAAGGTCGACATAGGGTTTTAAACAAATGTCCGGAATGTCGACACAGTAGCACAGCGTCCCCTGGCATGGCTCGCTATGCTGCCCATGCTTTGGGCATGGTGCCTCACATTTTATTCTCCCACCACACCCTAGTGGATGGTAGGGCATGAAATACCGCCTGTCAGCACATGTCGGCTCAAAAAAATAAAAAAAAACCCATGTCAACCTTTTGACTGTTGACCTACTGTAACCCATGTCGACCTAATGACCCTGTCAAGCTAATGACCCTGTTGACCTAACCTATGTTGACCTAGACTCATGTCGACCTTCCTGCATGTTGACCTAGACTATTGTCGACCTAAATGCATGTCGACCTAATGACTGTTGACCAACTTGATGGTGACCTAATGACCGTTTTCCAGGTCCAGCAGTTTGGTTATGTTCAGTAAGTGGAGACATAAATGGATTATAGCCCAGGAAAAATCCTATGCATTTCATCCTAAATGACTTCTTCAGGAGGCAGAGTGGGGAAGAGACCAGAATGGTCATAGTTTAGTGATGATAGAAATTCGGAAAATGTAAAAATATTTGTTTTCAAAATGTGGCTTTGATGTTCAAGGGAAGTTTATAGGCACTTATTTTATTGGTTTCAGTTGTAAAACATGGTACCAAAGTCAAAAACATATGAGTGATGTTGTTTTACTGTATAAAGTAACTGACATACTTATATTATGTCATAAATTACTTCTTGAGATGCACTAAAATGGTTGTAAATGGGTCAGTTTTTGTTAGAAAATCAATATTAATAAAATTTGACTGAGAGAATGTTGGAACATAAAGTAGTCTGCTGAGGTGGGAGCTCCGTAACTAGGGTAATATTCAAGAATGCATCAAGGTACATGTTTGCCTACAATTTAAAATATATATTTTTAAACCTTACCTGTAAGCAGCAGCAATGAGATATATTAGTGCCGCAAAAAGGTGTCATGGCACCACCTGCTGCATGCATTTGTGATCCAGAGTACACAGCATCGGATGACGTTGGTCACCGTCAGCCAGCTGAGTGACTCATACGGTCAAGCAAGGCTACCACCGTAGCTCCTTCCAAGAAGCCAGGAAATATTCGCCTTGCGTTGGCATTCCCACAGGTACGTCTGGTCTAGAATCAGGCCCACTGTTTGCACCTTTTAAAACTTCAATTTCTAAGATAGTTTTATGCAAACTGCTGATTAACAAAAAATGTGGATTGCATTTAAAATTGAGGCAAGACTCTTTCTTATGGTTCCTCTGATAATTGGCAAGGCTGCAAATTCGGTCTGAATTTGGTCTGAACCAGGCCCAATGAAATATAGATATATTGTTGGTACATGGGGTCGATTCTGGTTCATTTGCAATAACCCAAAATCGGCCCCTGCACTGATGGTCAGGGTTCGCGCATGATCATTTGTGCGCATGTGGAAACCCAGACTGAACAGCCTCGGGGATTTACACTGTTGCCAGGCCATTCACATTGGGGAGGGGGGCTTGGTGGTGATGGGACATGGGAATGCCCAGTGTTTCATGGGTGTCGCCAAGATGACCAGAATCAGGCCTCATATGTCTACATATCAGGGCTATGAGAAATGGATTTCAGTGCAAGAGATTGGCAGTGAAATGATGTGCATTCAATAGCAGTGTAATTTCAGCAATTGCTGCTGGGAAAGATAGCAGAGGCTGTCAGGAAAGGATCATAAGATCCCTCTCTGGTAAAGCTTTCCCTGTAGGTAACACAATGACAATTCCATCTGCATATGTTAGCCACTGGGACCAATTTCCAAAAAGCTTGTAGTTCCCATTGAGAGCATTGGAGACTTTGGTCTTCTGCTTTACTTTGTCAAGTAGAGCTTAAATTCTGATAAATTGCTTAAATTACTCAAATCGTTAATCCAATTTCACATGGTCCTTCCAGTAGAAGACTCACTGTTTGATTTCATTTGTTGTGTATTATATATTTTTTTTTAAATAGATGAAATCCATTGATGATAGTCTTGTGAACACTGCATTACCATGGGTCAGCTAACGTTACAACATCTGATGACACACATGTACCGATGAGAGACATCCGCTCACTTGGATTTCCATTCTTTCAGATTAAATATAACGTGATAACGTTTATTGCTCAGAATTTTCTATTGAGGATCAGTTATATTGCAGAGGAAAATTATGTACATGTGTGGCTAGTAGGTGGTTAAGTGTGATGTCCTGGTAAATGCATATTGGTAGTGGTTAATGTAAATATGTAAATATGTAAAGTATGCACCTCCTGTTGTAACTGTCGGCCTGGGTAAAAGAGTTAAAGGTCAGTGGGGCTTGTTAATATGCAGACTATTAACCCTGTGCTCGAGGACAGGCTGGTGAGACTGGCAGAGGGGACAATAAAGTTGTGTCCCACGAGCTTAGGGGAGACAGTATAAAGGGACTAAAAGACGTTTAGGCTCCAACTGTCCCGGGGAGAGAGGCATAAGGAGCAGGCAGGAACCGTGTGAGGAAAAGAGAGTGACAGTGAGGCTAAAAGCAAGCTACCCCATCCCCAAGCATACCGGGAGGGCTTCCCGCCATCCTCCGGTGACCGGTGTTGGAGTCTAATACACTGGTCCATCAGGCGATGTGACCCCCTGAGGCTGGGTGGTCCCGGTGATGCGGTCGAGGCCGAGAAGGTGAGGAGTGAATCGTTGGGCGACGCTGACTCAGGCTGTGACGCCGCATCATCTCCCCTGCTCCTGCGGCTGCCGAGGACAGACGCCGAGAGGTGACTGTGGAGCGACAAGCGCTCATAGGTATTTGGCTTGGGAGAGAGACTAGCTGGGCGGTATTGGAGTGACGCAACCAGGGGGCAGATCTGCGGCCTAGTGGTGAACTAGCGGTGACGCAGCAAGTTGGGCGCGGGGCGGAGCTGGTGGTGAGTTCTGCCCTACTGCCCAAGTACAGCCAGGAGAGACAGGCAGCTGTAAGCGAGTCCAGGCAGCTGTAAGCCAGGGACATGCCCTTTTGGGGAGATACTGTATAGTGAACCAAGCTCACCATATGCTCAGCCTACAGCTAATAAAGTCAAAGCAATCTTACTTTACACAGACAGGCAGCATCAAGCAGGATCAGTGAGGAATGTTACAGTATTCTTAGTGGCCGCATTCACAAGCAGTACAGGCTAAGCACAAATAGTCTTAGGTGAGGACAGATGGTGGTGATATCCTGAGACATTGTATCTGCTTGTACACGTTCCTATCCTTCGTATCATAGAACCACAGAACAGAGTAACCTACCTGGTCGGTGAAAGTATATTTATCCTGTACAGCTGTAAAGAGGATTCCTGTAAAATTAAGGATAAGAACAGATAAGTACTGTGCTGTCCGACAGCTGTACCCACCCAGCACAGTTCTTCAGTAGTGGCTGGACACTGAATCCTGCGCAGCAAGCGCTTTCGGTCACGGACACTGAGAGTCGCAGTCGCGGCAGAGGAGGGTTCTTATTATATCCTTGTAGGAAAGTTCAAGGCTGCTGTCTATGTATTTATGTTACGGCTGTCATAATTGAATGGTAGATAGCGATAAATGATAGTGATAAACGTTAGTGTTGTAAATTAGCAAATCCATGTTATAACCATTAGCAAAAGGTATTGCTGTTTATCCCGGTTACAAGGGATATTGTTATTGATGTATGACTGTAGGTTCACAGTATACTGACGTAATTGTTAATTGAAGAACTATGCTCTTGAAGGATAGTCGCTATACTCTGTAATTGTGAAGGTGTATTAAACTGTGAAATGCATGGAGTTGATGTCTAAAGCTTAACTCTTGAGAAGCATCTGTGTTATCTCACCTGCAAATGAATGATACTTACCTGTTTCAAGTACAACTCTACGTCTGTTATCCAGAACTATACAAGTACAAATAAATTATACTTACCTGTTTCAACTACAACTCTATGTCTGTTATCTAGCACTCAAAGAGTACACTACAAAAGTTGGCGTCTACGAACAGGAAACGACCAGAAAGGAATAACTGAAATAAAGCAAGATGTCGGAGATAGAAGCACAAACTCCTACATCGACAAAGAGAAGAATTCTTCCATTCCCTAAGGACAGTGCTACAAGAAGGAGGGGGGAAGTGGCGGAAATCTCGCCCATGACTATGCCGTATTATGTCGGGGCCCCATGGCTACCCTCATATTCGGTAAAGAAACGTACATCAGGAGCTACCACGTTCAAAGACTTTAAAGACAGGATGCAATCCATGCTGAAACTATGCCCTCTGAGTGACGAACAACAGGTGGAGATAGTGTTAGGCCAGTTGAAAGGACCAGCGAGGCGGGAAATCAAAGCATGGATTGGAGAAAGGAAAGTTACAGTGGCCGAGATTTTCAAGAAACTAGCCAACATATTCGATGCACGGACCACCGCGGAACTGAAAGCGCGGTTGTACTCGAGGAAACAGAAACCGCAGGAGTCCTTGAGAGATATCGCTTTAGCCCTGCAGGAAGCTGCACATGCCATTCGGGTAGCAGAGCCGGGGGATAAAGGAAAGGAGAGTGAGACTTTGATCAAACTCTTCATAGAAGAGGCCAGAGAGAAAGCGGTATGGGCCCAACTCCGGATGTGGAGAAAACAGAGTCCGGGTGGTACCTTCTCAGCATTTAAAGAAGCAGTGTTTCATATCCTTGGTCTATACGAAAATGATGGGGAGAAGAGCCAAGGGGATACGGATACTGAGGAGGAGGAAGAGGATGGTGAGGAAGAAGTTACCAGCAAGGTGTTTAACCATATGGGGAAAGGGATCATTGCCCAACAGTCACAAGCAGGACGAGACCTCTCCAAACCTCTGGTGGAGAAGCTAGATGCGATTACAAAGAATCTAGCAGAAATGGGAAAAGAGCTCAAAGATCTTCGGCAAGAGCAGATAATTCTCAAGCGCAGAGGAGAATATTCAGGTACAAGTGGCGGAGGCCGAACACAATGGTCAACGACCTTCGGTAGAGGACGTCGACTTTCAGACAAGTTCGATGCCCAGGAGAAGCCAATTTGCCAAAGCTGTGAGCAGAGCGGCCACATTGAGAGATATTGCCCCGAAGAGCATTTAAACAGGGAAGACCCGAGGCCAAGGACCCACCCTCGGGACAATCTGCCCCAGTAGGTCCAGCCCAGTCGACTTGGTGGACCCAGTACGTAGGAGCTTGCCCATATATCATCCTGCTAGTGAATGTAATTGAAATACCAGCGCTTCTAGATACCGTATCCCAAGTCACAACCATTTGTATCACCGAATTCGAGAAATACTGGAACAAGGACGACATTATGACACCACCAGATGACTGGCTACAATTGCTGGCCAGTAATGGTCAAGCCATCAAACCATCAAATACTGCGGATACTTGGAGGCTAACCTGACAATTGGGAGAGCCCTGCTTCCTCACCAAGGGTGTTTGATCACTAAAGAATGCAGTGGGCAACTACCTCCAATTATCCTGGGCATGAACGTCCTCCGACACTGTCCGGAGGAGTTGGTGGAATCCCTCAAGCTAGAAATGGATAGGGCTAACAACAAAGAAAGGAAGGCCTTGTGGCAGACTGTGAGGTGGCTTAAAGGAGTGGGAAGTTTCGCTAAAGATCGGGGAGAGATCGGTAAAGCCCGAATCAGCGATCGGACCCCTGTCCTTGTACGGCCAAACTCGGAGATGATGGTGCGATGTAAGGCTCGCTTTGGAGTAGGCGGAGGAGATTATGAAGCAGTAGTCGAACCTCATGATCCTGATGGACAGTACCCCTTTGCCGTGGCGCAAGCAGTGGCCAAAGTACACCAAGGTCAGGTGTTCGTGCGAGTACTTAACCCCCATAGTTTCCTGATCAAATTGTTCCGGAATTGCCCTGTCGCTAAGTTAACCGAAGTGAATTCCGAAGACGTTTTTGATGGAAAAGCCTTAGTTGCTCCACAACAAGTCGCAGGGAGCTCCCAAACAGAGGAGGCGGAAGGCAGTCCCTGGTGGAGCACCATACAGATTGGAGATCAGTGCACCTCCCCGGAGCAGAGGGAGGGAGTGGTGCAGGTCGTAAAGAAGTATGCCGAAGCCTTTAGCCAGTATCCCTCAGACTTCGGAAAAGCAGAGAATGTTTTCCATTACATCCCAACTGGGGATCATACACCTATCAAGGAAAGACATCGGCCCTTGCCCCCGGCATTATATCAGCCTGTAAGAGAGATGTTGGCCGAGATGAAATAGTCTGGAGTAATCAAAGAAAGTTACAGTCCTTGGGCAGCCCCTATCATATTGGTGCGAAAGAAGAACGGGAGCCTACGATTTTGTGTAGACTATCGGAAATTGAACAATGTAACCCACAAAGATGCCTACCCACTACCGAGGATAGAAGAATTGTGAACTGCACTGAAAACGGCACGATACTTCTCCACTTTAGATCTCACCAGCGGGTATTGGCAAATTCCAGTGGCCCCCGAACATCGGGAGAAAACAGCATTCACGACGCCCATGGGATTGTTCGAATTTGAGCGAATGCCCTTTGGACTATGTAACGCCCCAGCCACCTTTCAAAAATTGATGGAACATTGCTTGGGTCATCATAACTTTGAAATGATTCTTCTCTACTTGGAAGATATAATCATCTTTTTCGGTGACTATGAGAAACACCTTGAACATCTGGGGGATGTGTTCGCACAACTGGCCAAGAATGGGCTGAAATTGAATCCAGCGAAATGCCATCTGCTAAAGCCCGAAGTATATTATTTAGGACACATTGTGAGCGCTAGGGGAGTTCAGCCAGACCCAGAGAAAGTTAGAGCTGTGACTGAATGGCCCATTCCAAAGACTGTGAAGGATGTGCAAAGCTTCCTTGGCTTTGTAGGCTACTACAGAAGATTCATTCGTCACTTCGCAAAAATAGCTGCTCTCCTACATGCATTGCTCAGGGGCCGGTCGGGGTCAGAAAGGAGAGGCAATACATCGGTGGATTGGACTGAGCAACATCAGTTGGCATTCGAACAGTTGAGAACGTCCCTGGTCGACGCTCCTCTTCTTGCTTATCCAGATTACGACCAGCCTTTTCGGGTCTATACCGATGCCAGCAACACCGGCTTGGGCGCTGTGTTAGCACAAATGCAGAATGGCCAGGAGAAAGTTATCGCGTATGCTAGCCGGGGCCTAAAGAAAACGGAACGTAACCCGGAGAACTACAGTGCTTTTAAACTGGAATTACTGGCCGTAATCTGGGCCGTAACCAAAAAGTTTCACAGTTATTTAACCGCAGCCTCCTTCACGATTGTCACTGACAATAATCCGCTGGCTCATCTGGATACAGCGCATTTAGGTGCTTTGGAACAACGTTGGATGTCCCGGTTGGCCAACTTTCGTTATACCATTACCTACCGGAGCGGAAAATCCAATGCTAACGCAGATGCCTTATCCCGCATGCCGACTGTGATGTCATCTGAAGGAGAAGATGAGAATGAGGAAATTGAAATACCCGCGTTTGTCCCTAAACCGCAGAGGGCGCATTGGAAAGTAGGACATTCCCGCCCCCTCATGGCTATAGAACTGGAGGCGCTGATGTTGGAACCCAATGTAGAGTGGAGACGAGTACAGCACGAGAGCCCAATCCTACGGGAATTGATAAGAATCATAGAGACGAATCAGAGGATGACTAAGCAACAACGGTCAATGGCGCCCCCTGAATTGATTAAATTACTAAAACAGCAGCCCAAATTACAGATGCAAAGCGGCTTATTAACCCGAGTCAGTTGCGATCCAGGCACTCACGACAAAATCATCCAAAATGTGGTGCCCAGGCAGCAAGCCCCATCCCTCTTGCAGGCGTATCATGACCAGTCCGGTCATTTCGGAATGGTCAAGACCGAGGTGATCTTGCGGACACAATTTTTCTGGATAGGGATGAAGGAGGATATCCAACAATGGTGTCAGGACTGTGTCACGTGTGCATTGAAGAGAACACATGTCCATTAGAACTGGTGGCTCTGGATCATGTTACAACTGGAAGTGAGCATCAGTGGGGTGGAGTACGCGCTAACCATCACTGATCATTTTACTAAATTCTTGGTGGTGGTCCCGGTTGGAGATGTTTCTGCAAAAACAACAGCCCGAGTGTTCCTCAAGCATTTTATCCAACCATACGGATCTCCAGAACGAGTTCTCACCGACCGCTGTTCAGCCTTTGAAGCCATGCTGTTCCACAAACTATGTACCTTGTATGGCTGTAAAAAAAAAATACGAACAACAGCTTATCACCCACAGGCGAATGGCCTTTGTGAAAGAGCCAACCAGACCGTTATAGGAATGCTCCGGGCATTATCGACAGAGCAACGTAGTTGGTGGCCCAATCTGTTGTCCAACCTTACGTACATCTATAACAACACAACCCACTGCTCCACGGGTTATACTCCATTTTATCTGATGTTTGGACGCCATGGCAAATTGCCAAAAGATCTGGAATTATACCAAGACTTTGCAGAAACCGAAGGTCTAACAAGTGACTGGGTTGGTGAACATCAACGACAAATGGAGGCGGTTCAGGAAGTGGTGCACAAACGAATGGAAGGCGTTCACCAGCGGCAGAAAAGGAACTATGACGCTGATATATGTGAAATTCCGCTCAGCCTTGGCGAACAGGTGTGGCGGAAAAAGAATAGGAGGAGTAACAAATTAGACCTTCGGTGGGAAACTCAGCCCTACACTGTCGTTGGAGTGCCAACGGATGACTTTCATGTCTATCAGATTCAGAGAGGTCGGAACAGCCCAACTATTACCGTAGTGCGAGAACAGTTGGAACCATGCACGGCATCCGCAGATCAATGGGTAGTTAAAAATGCACCGCAGACCGATCTCCAAGCAGAACCTCTGGAAAAAGCATTCACATCTGGCCCTGCCGAATTGCTCATGCTCGTCTGTGGCCCACTTATTGGAATTAGAAGGCACAAAGGGAGCACCTCGATGGAACCCATCGATGGAACCCAAAATACTGAGACTGATCCATTGGAAATCGTCAACCTAGACGAGAATGAGGCTCAGGTTCCCACGATGGAGAGAGCAGTACGAAGTACCAGGGGCGTATTACCCGTCTGGTATCGCATGTAGAATCCTTATATCAATGCAGCATGTGGTTTGGGAAATATATCCAATGTTGTAAATGTTGAAGGAATAGAATACCTGGGGACAGGCATTATTTAAGCCGGGGAATATTGTGATGTCCTGGTAAATGCATATTGGTAGTGGTTAATGTAAATATGTAAATATGTAAAGTATGCCCCTCCTGGGTAAAAGAGTTAAAGGTCAGTGGGGCTTGTTAATATGCAGACTTTTAACCCTGTGCTCGAGGACAGGCTGGTGAGACTGGCAGAGGGGACAATAAAGTTGTGTCCCACAAGCTTAGTGGAGACAGTATAAAGGTGCTAAAAGACGGTTAGGCTCCAACTGTCCCGGGGAGAGAGGCATAAGGAGCAGGCAGGAATCGTGTGTGGAAAAGAGAGTGACAGTGAGGCTAAAAGCAAGCTACCCCTTCCCCAAGCATACCGGGAGGGCTTTCTGCCGTTCTCCGGTGACCGGTGTTGGAGTCGAATACACTGGTCCATCAGGCGATGTGACCCCCTGAGGCTGGGTGGTCCCGGTGACGCGGTCGAGGCCGAGAAGGTGAGGAGTGAATCGTCGGGCGACGCTGACTCAGGCTGTGACGCCGCATCATCTCCCCTGCTCCTGCGGCTGCCGAGGACAGACGCGGAGAGGTGACTGTGGAGCGACAAGCGCTCATAGGTATTTGGCCCGGGAGAGAGACTAGCTGGGCGGTATTGGAGTGACGCAGCCAGGGGGTGGATCTGCGGCCTAGTGGTGAACTAGCGGTGATGCAGCAAGTTGGGCGGGAGCAGGGCGGAGCTGGAGGTGAGTTCTGCCCTACTGCCCAAGTACAGCCAGGAGGGACAAGTCAGACCTGATTTCCCCTGCAGCTCCCCGGGAGGGGGAAGCACGATTAGGCACTTGATGTGCCAAGGTTTGCATACAGTATGATAAATCGCATGGATTTATCATATGCAGTCCCCGGGGAGCTGCAGGAGGAGGGAGTTGTGCGGGGGACGGCAGCGGGATACCGGCTAATTGAGAGCCGAGCAGGGAGAGGCTACATAGGGACCCGGGCAGGAGGAAGCTGTTGCGGTGGGGTGACAGCGAGAGGCGAGCAGGGAGAACTTGATGACATGACGCTGTCTGCCGGACAGCGCCTCAGTGGCATTAGCCGGGAGGAACAGATAACTTGGGGAAAAAAACGCCCATAGAGATGACTAGCAAGCCATTGATTGGCTGAGACCTCTCTCAGCCAATCGCTGATTGGCTGAGAGAGGTCCCAGCCAATCAATGGCTTGCTAGTCATCTCTATGGGCGTTTTTTTTTTTTAAAGTTATCTGTTTCTCCCGGCTCCCGCCACTGCGGCGCTGCCCGGCAGCCAGCATCATGTCATCAAGTTCTCCCTGCTCGCCTCCCGCTGTCACCCCACCGCAACAGCTTCCTCCAGCCCGGCGCCATATGCAGCCTCCCCCTGCTTGGCTCTCTATAGCCGGCATCCCCCGCCCGCTGCTGTCCCCTGCACGGCTCCGGGGCTGGGCTGCACATAAGATTTGCCAAATCTTATGTGCAGCCCGTCCGACCTCCCGACCCTGATCCGTTGCGCAAGGGACCGCGCATCGGATTGGAGGGGATGTCTACAAGTGCGATTTGGGCCGATTTCACTGTCCGATTCATCCGAATCGGGTGAAATCGTTCCCATATCGCATATTGTATGGGGGCCTTAACTGTCATTTTTCAAACCCAGTCTGTAGCATGATAGTTAGTAGCTGATTGGCTGGTATTTTATCACTTTTCAAGCTTAGTGCATCTGGCCCTTTTTCAATAATTGAAAAATTATTACCTAAGCTAAGAAATGAAAAGACTATGCCATTGCAGTTTATCCCTCAGGCAGCAGAATGGTTTGGCCCACCTGACTGCAATGATTCGTTAAAGCACTTCATCATATGTCTGCTCTTTTCAAGCCCTTTGATGCAAATGATGCTGTTAAATGTAGTGTTAACATAATAGAAATCTTTTTTTTTTATTCATTAGCTGTAGAACTAATTAACTGATACAGTTTTGTAACCTTGTATCAAGAAATGCTGTTGTTCCCGTAAAATCATACTGATTAAATCAAGGTCAGCCTCATTAGAATCCTTTGCTGAGCTCTGCCATTTAATGATCTTGACCTCCATTAATTATAAGTATACCATCAATGAGATGCTATCCTAATCTAAATTTTGCACTTTCTGAAATGCTAAATAAATTAAAGTAACCGGTTTTACATATATCACTGGTAGCTAGGATAGAGTATTAAACTGTTATCAGAATACCAAATAACATAATAAATTAAAAACAAAATGGCGATGTACAGACATGATATAAATAAAAAAAAGAGGTACAGTAAATTAAATAAATATACATATATTAAATCTTACATTGGTAAAGCGGCAGCAATTTTTCAGTCCTACAGGGACCTTCTTCAGGCTGAACAATAAGACATCTGTGCTCTCCAAGATCCAGAAGCTTCTGGATTGGACACAGTACAGGATAAAAAGAAGTTCCCTGATAGCCTATAAATTGGGTTAGAAAATTATTTTATTCACACCACACATTGAACTTTACCCTTATAGAGTAAAGCTGGACATACAGCTACAGATCGATTGTCAGATTGGGCTGGTTGGAACAAAATCATGGTAATGGATGAGAGCAAATGACAGTTGACCATTTGCTTTGAAATGCTGGAAAACTGCCATTCAGATATTACCAGGTTTTTGTTCCAACCAGCCCAATCTGACAATCGATCTGTAGATGTATGGCCACCTTTAGGCCCTTATTCTAGTTGACTCGGACAGATGTGTATTTCCGGACGGCCACAGAGTATTCTTAGCCCTGCCTACCATACGTATCGATCACATCGTCCAAATGCGGTAAGACACTGAGCGAATGGACCACAAGTGGATGTTTCATGTGAACAACTCCCCCATCTGTGGGAACCTCCCCCATCCTCCGATGGTCTTCGACCATCAAATGATGGACCGAGCGGTCAGACAGCTCCGAGTGCTCCAGACCACTCGGACATTTCTCTGTGCGAAAGCAGGGATATGGGCGGGCAGCTGGCATCCGACTATGTCAGCTGTCCGCCCCCCACATGTGCATCACGGCCGGATTACCATACGTACGCCCAGCGTTTTCATGGGAACGCCCATGACACGCGGGGTGTACGCATATGGTAATGAGCCCAAACAACCCTTCATGCATGAGGTCGCGGCGTCCTGGACATGACGTCTGAGGCTGGAACCAAAGTGCACGCGACAGGCAGCGGGGAAGCATGCATGGTTCCTGTGTAATGGAAGTCTCCCGCCGCACACTCTCAGGACGCGTTGTCGTAGCGACACATAGCGACACAGTGCTACTATGACAACTAGAGGGATCTTGTACATATATTGTGGTGCATATGGTTGTATGCAATGCAATAATGATATCTTTTTCACTATTTTTTACTTTTGACACACCCTTATCACTGTTAGTTGCTTTCACATACCCTACATTCTATGACACTTTACACTCTATTACACTTCACAGCTAAATTTTATTCATGTGATTCCCTGGGGTGGTTTTGCTGGACTGGTTTGGGTGTGCCCTGCACCCCAGGCATGAACCCCATAGTGCTAGGGACCTGCTCTAAAGAGGTGACCTTAACGTTGTGGGCAGGTACATATCTTTGGCCAAATGTATGCTAACAACCTCATAAATGAAATATAAAAGGAATATGTTAGCAGTACTGAGTGCATAGTACACCTGCAAACCCCCTCTGACTTGAGTGACTGTTATTTTGCTCTGCCAGGCTCTGCGTCATTTGCTTGAGGCTGGCCGCTTGAGCATACAAACCAGGGCACGGTCTCTCCTGGAGTCCTCTTCGGCCTGTAAATGACCATTTACTAAGCATTACTAGAGGTTCCAGATTGCCATTCCTGATGATTACATTTTTCGCCTGAACTTCAGGAACGGCGTTTCGGACCCATAGATAAAACCCTACACTGAATCCAAGTCAAAAGATTAAATACAGTATGCTTTGCTACTTATTGTATTTCAGTACATATATAGGGGGGAGTGTTTGCCTATACAGGATATTTGCCTTTGCGAGCAATAACCTGTGAAGATTAAAAGATGCTTTTAAGATGTGTCCACTGTTCCACATCCCTTCACAACTGTGTATCTTTCTATGTCACAAGACATTGCTCCAAGTTCCTAAAAACTATCTTTCCATGACCTTCAGCTCCAGGAATTATCTCTTCGTGTATAATGAATATAACTACTGTATCTTGGAATACTAGAGCTGCAGGTACAAGAATAAAGTAATTCATACTGCACATGTTGATAACACCTTTTAAAAGAGAATGATAATGATCAATTTAAATCTAAAGTGAAATGTGACACCAGCAGGATAAAGCAATCAGCATAGCATATAATATACACCATTGAAATCCAGTTTCTAAAACAATCTCAGCTCCAGGCATCAAGCATAACATCCTTCTACTGTATGTGTTCTTTTTTTTTTCTATTCACTTTCAGCCTTGCTTGGTTGTGCTGTAAATGTCATTATGTATGGATGACTACCTACGGCTGATTTATGCAATACCTCTTTTTTATGCCAGAAAAATAACTACTGTATGACAATTAATGCTAGACCTGAATAGAGCCGTAATTATGCAGATGGTTGACCTGCTGTATTTTTGGGATTATTTATTTACCCTGAAGAAGAGTATAAGAGATGTACTGTATTTATTATTTAAGAGTCACTGTTGGTGAGTCTCTGAATCTGAGTTCACCTGTACTCCATATAAAGTACATACATTGGGCCAGATGCACTAAGCTTTAAAAAGTGATAAAATGGCGAGTGATAACAACCAACCAATCAGCTCTTACCTGCCATGTTACATGCTGGGTTTGAAGATTGTCAGGCAAGAGATGATTGGTTGGTTGTTTATCACTCACCACATTATCACTTTTGAAGCTTAGTGCATCTGGCCCTCAGTCACACATAGGGGGAAATTTACTAATATGAAAAACCTAGTTTTTCATATTAGTATTTTCCCTACGACTGCATACGACTGTTTCAGTGCTTAGTACTACAGGAACCACCATTCTTTTGAATGGTGATTCCTGTCGTATCCTATCGATGGTGTAGACATTCGTATTTGTAAAGCCAAAAAGGTTTCTAGTGCCTCCTCATACATTATAGTTTCTATCTACATGTTCCTTGCTAAGGGTTTCAAGTTCATTGCAATAAGCAAGAAACCCCTGGTAATGAGAAAGACACCCTAGCATCAAGCACATAACCCATGGCAATGTGCATGTAAGCCCCTGGCAACAAGCATGTACAGATGGAGCCCTCTTTGTCTAGCCCTGTAATAGGATTAAGTCAGTAATAGGATTATGTTTTATGTTCTATGTATTGTATTGCTGCTGAGAACAATAGCATAGCCATGGCTAGCCATGGTGAGCCACGACCTAAGGAAGATAGTTGAGAGGGGCTCTATCTGTAGGTACAGTAAGCAGCACTTCAGGGGGCATTATATTTGTAAGTGGCACTACAAGGGTGGAATTATGTGTGTAAGTGGCACTACTGGGAGCATTAAGCATGTATCAGCACTACAGGAGGCAATATATATGTGTAAGCAGCAATACAGGGGGCAATATATATATATATATATATATATATATATGTGTAAGCAGCACTACAGGGGGGCATTTTGATTATGCTGATTTGTTTGATAGCAGTGCCATTGGGATTGTGCCCATTACATATTGCATGTATTTAGAAGAGTACATTCCACCTACTATGTGTGTGTGTGTGTGTATGGGTTCATGTGTGTGTGTGTGTGTGTGTGTGTGTTTGTGTGTTTGCGCGCGCGCCCAGGTTAGTTCTGCTGGCTATGAAAGATAAGGTGATTTCTGGACTTAACTGTATGACTTGATTTGGTGTCTTCCCCATATAGATGAAACTACTCAATGGCAAAATTGCCAATTTCTTTAGTGTGCTCCCTGGAAGAAGCCCGGAGAGGAGAAAGCGCAGACCACTTTGGGGGAAGGGGGGTTGGCAGGACCGAACAAAGCTCATCATTAGTCCCAAAACATAGTCCCACCATGCGATTCAGGAGCTCATTGTGACGGGTGGAGCCAAATTACAATATTTCATCATTTAGTACCGCAGCCCCGTGATTGCCAGTTAATGTCACTCCATCCTACCCACTGCTCTGGGCAGGATGCCAGAGAGTCCCCTACTCTTCTGGGACTGTGGGGGGCTACCATTAGGGCTATTTCACACGCTCTGGCTCCTGCCGGGCGGCGAAATCCCGCACGGCCAAAAGCCGTGCCGTGCACAGTAGTTGTTAATGGACACTATTGTGTCCATTCACACGGGACGGCCTGGCCGCCCGGTTGCTGCCGGATCCCACCACTGAAAGGGACGGCTGCCGGGCTGTGGCCATCCCCACCATTCTAAACTATTGAGTGCGGCATGGCTTCCTGGCCGTGCGGGTTTTCGCCGCCCGGCAGGAGCCGGAGTGTGTGAAATAGCCCTTAATGGGCATCAGATTGCAGAAAAAAAATATATATATAATGATATTTTTCATCTTTCTAAGCATAGAGGCAACATGGCTTAAAGCAAAGTCCAATAAACTTCTGTTACAAATTAATAAAGATAGAACACATTTATATTGCTTCTGGAAAGTATGTAAATATTCCAGTAGTAAACACAGGCATGAAACCCATTACACTGGTTTCTCCAGGCAAAATGTAATAGCATTTAAGATGTGAATAATCTAACGTTAAATTCTGCAGTCATACACTGCCATGACAGCTGGAAGTGATAAATAGTTGTAACATTATTCAGTTTCGCCACAACTCCAACAAACAGATCTATACTGTTGCTTAGAAATGGTTGCATTAGAAGTCTCTTCTGGTATTTGCTGTTCTGCCACTCGACGATAGATCTGTATTAATGTTCAATAAGTTAGTTTAGCTGCGATGACTACAGAAATGATGCTTTTCCTCAATGAACAATCATTGCATTTGCTGGTATGCCTGCCTACACTTCATCATATGATTGGAAATGTACAAGCAGTCCTCTGTGGCTAATACAATATAACAGCCCAGCATCTCAGTTTCATTCCATAACACATTTCTCTGTCCTGCCTGAAGCAGTACTTAAATATTTTATTCAGCATGCTACCTATTTTTTTTAAATGCATGCAAATACCTTCCTGTGATATTGCACCTTGTAACCTATGTTACCAGCTGCTGAATGATGGACTTGATTTTTGATCTGGAATGTGCAATTTATGAGAGAAAATTATTATTCGAAATATAATTACAAATGTATATTAGCCTGTTATTCTGACTGCAGGCAAAATAAATTTATGCTTGTGCAGCACTCATTTCCTCTTGCTATAATCCATGAGATTGAGTGGATTAAAGGTTTCACTAAGGTTAAACACCTTGAAATATTGATGGAATTTCTATATATATATATAAAGAGAGAGAAATAGAGAGAGAGAGACGCACACACAAATACGCAGTGTAGGCACACAGCATATTTATTTGCTTGGAGTGCAGCACCATGTATTTGTATATGCCTTTCTCTCTGTGGGGGCACCCAGCACTTGGATTCTGCCTGTCGTTGTGGGAGTGCTAGTTACATTGTTTATGTACAGTATGTGTATATATATATATATATATATATATATATAACATTTTCTATTATTATTTATATTATATTTATAATTACTATTTTAATTTTCTATATAAAATCATTCAGAGGGGGCCAGACCGTCTTTGGCCAATCAGAACTACACGCAGGACGCAGCTTAAACTGCTCTGGGTTTAACCAATACTGGGTATAAGGAGCGGTGTAATAAGTAAAAAGATACTAACGGCAAAGCATGAATCCAAATTCAAAAGAATACACTTTGGCATATAATAATTATTAAACAGAAGTAATCTATCATGTATATCGCTGCAAATATTTAAAAGGTATAACACATATTCTCCTCACAATTTGACAGCGGCCACCACGGATACAATTGACAAAGAATACAGATACAAATACAGTACTATAATAAAAAAATACATAAGCCATTATACAGAACACAAGAAGAAACTATTCTCCCATAAATATAGCAGTAATAAAATCTAAAACATAAGACTTAGTTGATAAATGGTGTAATCTCATACCCTTCATTAAGGCTCACTGGAGCCAAAGTATTAAGGGTGAGAATCCAAAAGGTTTTTCGCTTTACCAGGAATTTGTCAATATCCCCGCCCCTTTTAGCCGGATGTATTTTTCCGGTACTTGTTTCCTAGCACGGCTCCCACGATATTCAGTCGTATGGCATCTTATGCATTGTATCGCATCGCATGCCATATACCCGCATGCGATGCGATGCAATTTTAAATTGTATAAGCACCCTAATTGTATAACATCGGCTGCCATTGCGTAACATTGCATCGCATACCATCGTATGGCTTATGGTATACGATGCGATGGGTGCCGTGTTAGGAAACAAGTACCATTTTTTCTACCATTAAACTGGATGGATCACACCCATGACACTCTCTGACGTGTCTGGAGACACTATGGTTCATGACTCCATGTTGTATGTTCCTGATATGTTTCAGAATCCGGGTCTTAAACATCTTTTAGTTTTTCCTATTTCACACACATATATATATATATATATATATATATATATATATATATATATATATATATATATATATATAATTCATCCAATAGGACAGCACTACTCCTCCACAATGTAAACTGCCGGGGTGTCCAAATCCAGAGGGAATACCAGCAGATATTCCAGCAAACACAGTCCTTAGTGTAAAGTAAGATGCACTCACCGGTCTTCTCAATTTTGCAAGAAGGTATTTAATACATACCACAAATGTTCACATGACAGTGGGTTATGGTCGACGTTTCGGTCTACTGGCGAGACCTTTTTCAAGACCTGCCTCTCCTGCCCTCCTGCCCTCCTGTTGCACACTGAGGAGGGCAGGAGAGGCAGGTCTTGAAAAAGGTCTCGCCAGTAGACCGAAACGTCGACCATAACCCACTGTCATGTGAACATTTGTGGTATGTATTAAATACCTTCTTGCAAAATTGAGAAGACCGGTGAGTGCATCTTACTTTACACTAAGGACTATATATATATATATATATATATATATATATGGTACTTGTGAGTTATCCGGGCGCCCGATGTTGAAATTGAATGTCAGTACAATAAGAGTACGATGCGACGCGATGCAACGCGATTTCCCTTGAAATTTCATCGTATCCAAAATCGCGTCGTAATCGCGTCGCATTGTATGGTATACAATGCCACGCGATGCGACGCGATTACAGTTATTCCTTAAATTCTGTTGTCCTTAATGTGTCAGATATGAATGATATTGATGAATGATATTTGATGTTCACAACCAGGCCACTATCAACGTGAACCCGAAGCGTGGCGAGCGCAGCGAGCCCGCGAGGGGCAGCGGTACGTGTCCTCCGACCTTTTCATGCCCTACTATCCACTAGGGCGTGGAGTGAGAATAGAATAGTGTGGCGAGCGCAGCGAGCCACCGAGGCCCGAAGCGTGGCGAGCGCAGCGAGCCCCGCGAGGGGACGCGGATACCTTCACAGGTAAGCGCGTCCCTTCGTGGGCTTCACAGGTATCCGCGTCCCCTCGCGGCGCTCGCCACGCTTCGGGCCTCGGTGGCTCGCTGCGCTCGCCACACTATTCTATTCTCACTCCACGCCCTAGTGGATAGTAGATAGGTTGCTTGTAGGGAACGCACACCATTCCTTGATCAACTTTGAGTGCCGGGTCAGAATTATGTATAATCATGTAAACAAATGCAGAAAACTAAAAGTCCAATGCACCTGAACAGACCAGCACATCCAATACTTCAAATGATGAAATAAGAAGAAAATTTAATAAAGGGTCATGATACTCATCACATTGGCGGACAGCAGCTATCGTTTATCCACATATCCAAAGTGGTAGCAGCACAATATTGTCACATCCACGAGTAGCACCCTGACGGGCCGTTTCGGCGATCCAACGCCTTTTTCAAAGGGTAACCACTGAATGTGAGCATACCTGACCCTTATAACACAATGGAATGTACCACTACTTACCCGGCATAGGGAAATCATCCCGCACTCTCCCGCTGCGTTCCCGCCATGTCAGCGCCGTATCTAGCAGCCGCGCCATTGCCCCTCATTCCGGAACCAAAAAACCGGAAGTGGAACAAAAAACGCTTGCCGCAGACCCGGGGAGCTGCATTAGCGGGCGTACAGACAGGAAGTGTGTAGGACGCTTCCCCGTTGCCATGGCAGCGCGGTACTCCCATACCAATTCTAATAGTTAACCTGTGAAAAACGCTAGCACCTTTATCTAAACATCAAGACCATGTGCACATTTACAATAGTGCCCTGTCAGCCAGATGATAGACATCAAAGCATATACAGAGTCAAACATACAAATCAAGGAAAGAATTTACATAAAAATAGAAAAAATATATATGAGGGTGGGCATGGGGGCGGCTGATCTGAAAATTCACTAAAGAGAGAATAGAATTATTAATTGCATCGCACCACCATTAAAAATGGTGTGCAAGATGCTTTTTTATATAAAAAGCATAATTCACATATAATATCAGCCAGCTCACAAGCCTCACCTCATATCAAAAATATTTTTAAACAAGAAAAGGTATAGAAAAAAATACAGAAAAATACATGAGCACATCTAAGAGAATAGCAAGCTAAAGCAATATTATATCATAAAGGTCCATGGTCAAATATTGACCACGTATGTCCGATCAGGGACAACCCACACAGCCACACTAAATGAAAATTGACATATTGATCTCCTCATTAAGTCCCTGGGGAGCCAGTGATTGGAGATTGTAAATCCACTGGCTCTCACGCTGGAGTAGGCGCTTGTGTCTGTCCCCCCCTCTTCTCAATGGGGGTATATGGTCGATAGGCATAAACTTAAATTCATTGATCTTGTGACCGCAATAAGCAAAATGTCTGGCGACTGGCGGGCTGGTATTGTCGACTTTAAGTAGTGCTTTCTTAACAGATGACCGGTGGGCTGCTATTCTCTCCTTCAGAGAGCGGACTGTTTTGCCCACGTATATCTTGTGGCATGGACAGGTCACCATATACACCACGAATTTGGTGTCACAGTCCATACGGTGCCTTATTTCAAATTTCTGGCCCGTCTGTGCATGCTGCCAGCTGCTACCAGTGATGATATGTCCACAGTTGACACAGCCTGAGCATCTGAACGAGCCCTTTCTCGTACTCAACCATGTGCTTGGTCTGTCTACTCTCGGGCTAATGTCTGAGTAGATTATACGTTGTCTGATGCTCTGACTCCTCTTGTAACAAAACATTGGAGGTAGTTTGCACATCCCACCTATCAGAGGATCCGTCTGTAGGATATGCCAGTGTTTCATCATCACTGTTTTGAGTTTACCAGACATAATTGAATAGGTATTTGAGAACATCATCCTCTCTTCTTTAGACCTATTCTGTTCGGTCATGCTCAAGAGCTCATCACGGTTAAGTGCTCGACATCTCTGTTTCGCACTTTCAATCTCCTTGGCATCATACCCCCTTTGTATAAAGCACATGCCCATCTCTTTGAGGGTCTTCTCAAGATCTTCTGGTTTAGAGGTAATCCTCACCGCCCTCAGTAATTGAGCATATGGCAGTCCAGTTTTGAGGGGCTGGGGATGAAAACTGGATGCCAAGAGTAAACTGTTTCTATCCGTGGGCTTTTTAAAGAGCTTGGTTACAAATTTACCTTCGACTATTGACACAGCAACGTCCAGGAAATCAATTGAATCATGACTGGCTACGTGGGTGAACCTGATCGAACCAGGGAGGTTGTTCAGCTGCATGACAAACTTCTCCAATAGCTCCACCCCACCGGTCCAAACAAAAAATAAATCATCGATATATCGAACATACATCGAAATAAATTTGGAAAAATTAACATCTGACATAATAAATTTTTGCTCGAAATCATACATGAAAAGGTTCGCATACAATGGGGCCATGTTGGACCCCATCGCAGTCCCCTTAAGCTGCAAATAAAAACTATTATCAAAAAGAAAATAATTTTTATGCAAAATAACCTCGATTAACAAAATCAAAAATTCCGTAGCAGGACCGGTGTAGTGGCTACAAGAGGAGATAGTTCGTCTGATGGCAGCCACACCCTCCTCATGACCTATATTTGTATATAGGCTGGTGACATCCATGGTCACCAGCATGCTATTGGGTGGTGGCCCGTCAAGCTCCATGAGTTTTTTAAGAAAATGGGTGGTATCACGCAACCAATATGGGGTGTTTTGTACCACTGACTGGAGATGGTAATCCACATACTGCGAGATGGGCTGGCATAAAGACCCTATGGAGGAGATGATGGGTCTCCCGGGTGGCGAAATCATAGATTTATGAATCTTGGGTAATATATAGATGAGGGGAATCCGTGGATATTCCTGTACTAGGAACTCGGAAATCCCCTCATCTATCCACCCATTAGTTAATCCCAGGCCAATGATGGAATCAATTTCAAGCTTATATTTAGAGGTTGGATCAAAACACAGTTTTTTATAACATGTCGCATCCATGAGCTGCCTTTGGACCTCTTCGATATAGTGGATAGTAGGGCATGAAAAGGTCGGAGGACGCGTACCGCCGCCCCGCGCGGGCTCGCTGCGCTCGCCACGCTTCGGGTTGGCGTCAATAGTGGAGTGGCGTTAACAATGGGGATGGGATTTAAGTTTTGTTACTTTTTGGGGGTTTTGCCCATTTTTACATTGAAATTAATGTAAAATCGGGTCTCAGGGACCATTTTACATTGATTCCAATGTTAAAATCGGGTACACTGCTAAAATCGGGTGCTGATCTCGTCGCGTCGCATCACATGCCATTTGGTTAACACGCGATGCGACGCGATCCGATCCGATGGTACCCGATCTAAAATCGGGCGCCCGGATAACTCACAAGTACCATATATATATATATATATATATATATATATATATATATATATATATATATATATATATATATATATATATATATATATATATATATATATATATATATATATATATATATATATATATATATATATATATATAGGAGGAGGAAGGAGGCGGCACTCGTCAGGCTGAATAATAGGTGTCCTTTAATCCTACAGTATCGGGGTTACCCCCCGTCGTCAGGGATGGACAACATACACACAGTGATACAAAACCGAAATGACTTTATAAACACACCCAAACAGACCCTCCCGCCCACCAACCCCATTAAAAATAGATTGGACTCACCTGCCGGACAAGGGAGCGTCCCACTAAGCCAGGTGAAACCGGAAGTGTTCCCCCGGCAGCAGGTGTCCCTCCAGTCCAGCTAACTACTCCATACTATCATCCTCACTCACGTGCCTGCCAATCAGGGGTCCGCACTACAGCGGTGCACAGGGACGGACGGCCGGAAGCAACAGTGTATACACTGCGCTTCCGCCAACCATCACCCGTTTTCCGCCTTGTGCCAACCCCAAGATGGCGCCCGCGATAGATAATGTCCATAGAGCTAGTCGGAGCACAATCTGTTGCCTAGGCAATGTATACAAACCAGCATATAAATCTCAAAATTTAGTTTTAACAACATTAGTAGTATGTATAGCCATGGTATAACATTAATGCTGGTACCGCAATGGAAATTTAAACATAAATTGATGACCATAACTGATGCAGGGCAATACAGAGAAACTAGAAAAAAAAACCACACAGTAACAAGCTACATAGCAGTGGAAACAATGCATACAATAACTCATGATGTATAGATTTGGAGGAGCTGACATAACATCCAAAGCACTCCAAATTAGATGACATGTTATTAACACTAGACATATGGTGACTATAGTTTGACTAAACACCGTGTCATGGAACAATAGAAATGGCATGAGAATCATATAACCATGAAACAGGTACAGAAAGCTATAACTCTATAGGAAGCACTGTAGCCCCAAGGTCTCGTTCAAACCACCAGGGGCCAAAGTACCTAGCATAAAACCCTCCCGTACAGCTTTGTTGAGGATAGAGTCCAATTCTACTTTGAAGCCCCAAGTTGGATCTTTCTCTAGATGTCCATATGTGTTTGAATCACTAAGCAAGCGATCGCATTCCTTGCGATAATCATCCACATCTAATATTACCACTCCACCACCTTTGTCTGCTCCGCGTATTATTATATCCTGGCGTGTTGCCAGGGATTCCAGGGCTGTCTTCTCATCTTTGGTGAGATTGTGATGTATCTTAGCTAAAAGTGTTCAATATTTGGATGTTGACATACAGTTGACTGAAGGGCAGCTGACTACTGCCCTATATACCAAAAGTACTGATAGGAACACTCTTCTAAGGTACAATAGTTCTCACCCTTCCTAATTACGGCGTGGACTACCGTACTCGCAACTCTTGCGGGTGCGGCGGATTACGTCTGATGAGTCCCAGGTACCACAAGAACTGGATTCCATGGTGGACAAATTTGTTCATCGTGGATATCCCAAATCCACTCTTTTGCCCATAAAGAAAAAAGTGTTGGAGACACCCAGGGATAAGACATTACAAGTAAAATCTAAGACCAGTAACAGTCCAACTAATCGTAAGATCCCTTGGGTCAACCAGTTCTCTTGGGATAGTCAGCATACTACTGCCCGGGCCAAACACTGGTGGCCTATAGTGTCTACTGACCCTGACCTCCCTCTTTTACGCAACACTCAGTTGATGCCTAGATATTCCAGGCAATCGAATCTGAAAGACAGTCTGGTTAAGCTGGATATCACTGGTTGGGATTAAAAGGTTCCCACACATTTCTTAACTAGGAAAAATGGGTGCTTTAGGTGCCTGGGATGTACCACTTGTAAAACCATGGATACTGGGGACAAATTTGGGCATACTCATTCTAATAAGTTACTTACAATCAGGTACCCGCTCACATGCAGTTCTACCTATGTAATTTATTTGCTTACATGCCCTTGTGGGCTGTCCTATGTGGGGAAGACCCAGCGCCAATTTAAAGAGCGTATGGCCCTACATAGGACAGCCATCAATCAGGCGCTTCACACAGGGCACAGCGACCAACCGTTTTCCCGACAATGTTTGTCCCACCAGCATACTGTAAATGAGATACGTTCAATTATCATTGACCATGTCCCCAAAAACATTAGGGGAGGTAATAGAAATAAAATCCTCCTACTACGGGAAAGTAGGTGGATATTTATGCTAGGTACTTTGGCCCCTGGTGGTTTGAACGAGACCTTGGGGCTACAGTGCTTCCTATAGAGTTATAGCTTTCTGTACCTGTTTCATGGTTATATGATTCTCATGCCATTTCTATTGTTCCATGACACGGTGTTTAGTCAAACTATAGTCACCATATGTCTAGTGTTAATAACATGTCATCTAATTTGGAGTGCTTTGGATGTTATGTCAGCTCCTCCAAATCTATACATCATGAGTTATTGTATGCATTGTTTCCATTGCTATGTAGCTTGTTACTGTGTGGTTTTTTTTTCTAGTTTCTCTGTATTGCCCTGCATCAGTTATGGTCATCAATTTATGTTTAAATTTCCATTGCGGTACCAGCATTAATGTTATATCATGGCTATACATACTACCAATGTTGTTAAAACTAAATTTTGAGATTTATATGCTGGTTTGTATACGTTGCCTAGGCAACAGATTGTGCTCCGACTAGCTCTATGGACGTTCTCTATCGCGGGCGCCATCTTGGGGTTGGCACAAGGCGGAAAACAGGTGATGGTTGGCGGAAGCGCAGTGTATACACTGTTGCTTCCGGCCGTCCGTCCCTGTGCACCGCTGTAGTGCGCACCACTGATTGGCAGGCACGTGAGTGAGGACGATATTATGGAGTAGTTAGCTGGACCGGAGGGACGCCTGCTGCTGGGGGAACACTTCCGGTTTCACCTGGCTTAGTGGGACGCTCCCTTGTCCGGCAGGTGAGTCCAATCTGTTTTTAATGGGGTTGGTGGGCGGGAGGGTCTGTTTGGGTGTGTTTATAAGGTCATTTCGGTTTTGTATCACTGTGTGTATGTTGTCCATCCCTGACGACGGGGGGTAACCCCGATACTGTAGGATTAAAGGACACCTATTATTCAGCCTGACGAGTGCCGCCTCCTTCCTCCTCCTCTCTGTTTGTTGGCCCCATGTGGACTCTCAATTTGGATGGCACCGCAGCATTTGTTTACCTACAAGAACTTCAGTAAGTGTTTTTGAACATTTCTTTCCTGAGTGCCGGATCTTGGATATATATATATATATATATATATATATATATATATATCGATACAGAAACAAAATGGAAATGGATTGTGCGCAAAGTCTTAATGAGGGATAAGTAAAAAGTTACTTCTATGGAACTGCAAGTCCCAGAATGCACCAAGCCGCTTGTTCCACGGTGGGGTGATTGCACTCAGGTGATAGAGACCCGGCTGCTCCGTTTAAGCCCTTCAGGGCACCTGAATCTAGCAGGTAAAAGAGATCTATAGGAATAGACAAAACGGGCGCTTCATAGTGCAGATATCTTTAAAAGTTTGTATTTATTCGAACACATAGATAAAATTAATGACGTTATCAAAGTTGGCGGCTCCAAATGCCGCACTGTAAAAGCATAAACACCCAGACGTCCCGGCGTCTGATGCAGGGAGAGGTTACACTCCTCCGGACTCTCGCTGGTCTGATCGACGCTGAGCCACGACCCTACGCGTTTCGTCACGAGGACTTCGTCCTCTGACGAAGTCCTCGTGACGAAACGCTTAGGGGCGTGGCTCAGCGTCGATCAGACCAGCGAGAGTCCGGAGGAGTGTAACCTCTCCCTGCATCAGACGCCTGGACGTCTGGGTGTTTATGCTTTTACAGTGCGGCATTTGGAGCCGCCAACTTTGGTAACGTCATTCATTTTATCTATGTGTTCGAATAAATACAAACTTTTAAAGATATCTGCACTATGAAGCCCCCGTTTTGTCTATTCCTATAGATATATATATATATATATATATAAGCGTGTGGAAACGGGCCGGCACTCCCTGCAAAAAATCAAACGCCCCGGGTTCCTTCCATGCAGAGGTAGTGTGGAATAATGGCATCACTCCAGGGGTCTTGGTAAGAGATTTTTATGTGTATGATACAATTACATTGCACAGTTGAGCGTCAACGTTTCAATGTCCTGACGACATTTTTATCAAGACACTGTGCAAAGATACAGCCAATAATATATATATACAGATGAAGCTCTCTTCATCTTTGCAGGGGCTGGTGATTCTATCGCCAGCCCCCGCCAGCAGCCGGCTACCGCCAGGGGCACGTGCACACGGGATGCTCTTGTGCCCCGTGGCAACAGAGCCTGACACCGGCCCTCGCCGCCCAGACACACCCCCCCGAACTGGACAGCGTCTCCCTAAGCGCCGGCAATGGATGGAGCCAGCTCCATCTGTATATATATATATATTAACAGTTTCTCATATAGCGCACACATATTCTGCAGCGCTTTACAGAGAATATTTTAACATTCACATCAGTCCCTGCCCCAGTGGAGCTTACAATCTATATTCCCTACCAAATGTACCTGCACACACAGACATTCTAGGGTTAATTTTGTTAGGAGCAAAATAACCTACCAGTATATTTTTAGATTGTGGGAGGAAACCAGAGTACCCGGAGGAAACCCACACAAGTATGGGGAGAATATACAAACTCTGCACAGCTAGGGCTGGGAATCAAACCCATGACCTCAGTACTGTGAGGCAGTAAGGCTAACTATTACACCATCCGTACTGCTCTGTATATATATTCTGCTCCGTATATACTGTTTATATATATATATATATATATATATATATATATATACAGTGCTCGAAGTGGGCCGGTATACAACGGTATGTCATACCGGCACTTCACTTTGAGCACTACTTTTGTTTTTTTTGGACAGCAGTCTCAACAGTGCTCCTGCAGGGGTCCCCATCCGGCTGCTACAGAGCACAGCCAGAAAGTGATTGTGCGGGTGTGGCACCCCAGCCAGGGGTACCCCGTTATAGCAGGGACAGCCAACAGGCGCCAGGACCCAAGGGGTTAATCCCCGGCGGTGGGCGCAAAGAGATGTCCCCAGGCTGATTGACAGCGCAGGGGGACGTATAGAGAGAGAAGGGGAGGTGCTAGGAGGTCAGGGGGGTCCCGGACGGGAAGGAGAGAGAGGGCAGCGTGGCGAGCAAGAGGAGAAGAGTGCCAGACGGGTGACCCTGCATTGAGTCGCACGCTTACTCACAGCAGCAGTGCCAGATTAAGGTCTCAATAGGCCTGGAGCTGAAAATTATCAAGGGCCTATTATGCTC
The DNA here is from genome assembly GCF_055691185.1 of Crinia signifera. NCBI lineage: Eukaryota > Metazoa > Chordata > Amphibia > Anura > Myobatrachidae > Crinia > Crinia signifera. The sequence goes on along the minus strand of NC_139218.1, from coordinate 63,100,932 downwards.
AATAATAGGGGTTGTGGCCAGCACCTAATAATGTTGAGGGCGTGACCAGTGTTCTGGTTGGGTGGTCTGCTCATGGGTGTGTCTCTATTTGTGTAAATACTTTCAACTTATTATATATACCTGGAAAAGGCAGGGGGCTGGCATAGGAAAAATGCAAGGAGATATATTGGCGGGTGCCCCCAAAGGTGCTAAAATACTTGCGTGGTGAGGTGGCACTCCAGTCATAAAACAAAATACCGGAAGCTGAAACTTGGTAGACAACATTTCAGCACCTTTTATGTGGTCACCTAAGTTTACCAATCCATATACCCCTTATACCAGGGGTGGGGAACCTCAGGCCCTGGGGCCGTATGCGGCCCCCATAGCCTTCTGAGTGGCCCACCCACCCACCAGGCGGCTTTGCCGGGAGTCAAGCAAAGGGGAATTCTGGCGAGAAGTCGGTAGTTCTCGCAAGATTCCTCCTAATCAACAGCAACTGGAGACTGTCAGTCCTATTCAGAGGCAGCTGCCGAAGCGTGGGACGGCTGCAGCAGGACAATTTGTAAGAGACATTTTTACATATGGCCCCCAAAGGATTTTTTTCCCCATACAAACGGCTCTTGGCACAAAAAAGGTTCCCCACCCCTGCCTTATACAAATCATGCAACACAATAGTAACTCCCTTATACTTTACTTGCCTCTTACACATTATGCCACATGGAATAAGCTAAAATTCACACCGACTGAGCCAAAATTCACACTATGGCACACGGATTGAGTCAAAATTCACATTATGCCGCACAGATTAAGGCAGAATTCACATTTTGCCACATGGATTGAGCCAAAATACACACTATACCAAAAAGATTGAGCAATAATGCACAATATGCTTCATAAAAATGGGCATTGCGCATTAAAAATTTACACCATAATGCCCATTACATGTTCAGCCACACACCATAATGTCCATTATGTATTATGCCAAACACCATAATGCCTATTAAAAATTATGCTACATAAGTGCTGTTTACCTACAAGCTCATTGCCAGGGGTTCCATGCTCATTGCCAGGAGGTCCATGCTCATTGCCATGTGGGATTACATGCTCATTGCCAAGGGGGAATACATACTTGTGCTAACTGGGGGATAGCCACCGCTGGGCAGAAATGACAGCCATTGACAGCCGGGCAGAGAGCAGGGGGCTGCCCTGCTGTATTCAGAGCACTGCAGGTCCTGGCTATTTGAAATAATACCCCTTTCACACTAGAAAATGCAGGGATTTACCTGGGAATATGGTCCCAGGAACATGCAGGGACATTCCCGGGCTGGCCCCTTTTACATCAGCCTAGTCCCTGCATTTTCTGGTGTGAGGGGGAGAGAACAACTTCCCCCCCCCCCGCTTTAAACAACCAGCTATATCTTCAGAACCAACTGACCCATTTACATGTGGGCTTCGAATGATTTTGGTCCCGTGAATCTGGGCCGTTTGGTTCCAGAGAAAGCTGTCCTCAAACTACATGAAACTACAGCCATGAAATTCAAACAGCCATGAAATTACATTTCAGAAATGAAAAAAATCAGTTTACCCGCAATATCTCTAGAACCAATGAACTCATATGGACCAGCTCTGTGCTGCCATGTGGGAATTGGCAGCTGTTGGAATCGGGTTCTATGTTATCATATGGGGAAAACGTTCCAGTTTTACTTGGCGGTATCTCTGGTTCCCGAGGGGCTAGCGATGTGGGGCCAGGCTCGTTGGAAAGCCCTGGCTCTCAGCTACAAAATGCCTATTTGGAGAGTGGGCCTGGAGCTGTAGCTCCATCAGGTCCATTGTTAATCCGGCCCTGCGCAGGAGTACTGGAGAAGCAGCCGGCGGGGACAGAGCCGGCCGGGCCACGTGACTGGAGAGGAGCCGAGAGAAGGACGCCGCTGCCGCCCTGGAGAGAGAGAGAAGAGGACCCCAGACTGGACTGCCAGGGAACCGGAGGGGCGACTGAGTGCAGAAGCGCTGCGGCTCCCGCACTAGTGCGCCCTCCGGCGGATCAGAGGACAGCGCTGCCAGCACTGAACAGCTAGCTACCAGACATCGCGGAGAGGAAAGTGACGGGCAGGAGCCTGCAACAGGAGCAGACACCAGGTACCTTTCCCCAACCAAAACCCCTGCCCATCCTCCACAAACCCACCAATGCTGCCCCACAAATCGCTGGACACGTGCTATAGGAGCACTTTTATTATTAACACCTCTGGGCGCCCACAGTAGGGACCCCTCTGTGTACAGGAGCAAAAGGTTCTACCATTTTCCCCCAGAGCCCAGAGAGACAGCTGCCAGAGCCCGGCCTGCAGCCTCAGATGCCAGAGGACAACAGGTAGTGTAGTGGTCTCAGTGTGCCTTGACATGTGGTGTGGTGGGATGGATATATGTATGGAAGCAGTGAGTGTATGTATGTTTGAGTGAGAGCAGCAGTGTGTGCAGCATGTATGAGGGCGGCAGTGTGTGCAGCATGTATGAGGGCGGCAGTGTGTGCAGCATGTATGAGGGCGGCAGTGTGTGCAGCATGTAGGAGGTCGGCAGTGTGTGCAGCATGTAGGAGGTCGGCAGTGTGTGCAGCATGTAGGAGGGCGGCAGTGTGTGCAGCTTGTAGGAGGGCGGCAGTGTGTGCAGCATGTAGGAGGGCGGCAGTGTGTGCAGCATGTAGGAGGCCGGCAGTGTGTGCAGCATGTATGAGGGCGGCAGTGTGTGAAGTATGTATGAATGAGGCCGTCAGTGCATGTAGTATGTATGAATGAGAGCGGCAGTGTATGTAGTAAGTTTGAATGGGAGTGGCAGTGCGTGTAGTATGTATGAATGGGAGCGGCAGTGTGTGTAGTATGTATGAATGAGATGCAGATGATTAGTGCCGGGGGGAGAGAGCCCGGGAGAAAGAGAGCAAGAAATAATGACACTGCTGATCTTATCAGGAGGTACATCTGCTCATCCACCACATGTCCACTCCTCCTGACTCCCTCCTCCTCATCCTCCTCTCACCAACCCTCCTCATCCTTCTCTCCCCCACCCTCCTTCTCTTCTACATTCTTCACTTTTCCTCTCCTCTGCTTAACCTCCTCCTCAGGCCCTCTCCCCCTCCCATGCTCCCCCTTCTACTCTCCTCAGCTCCCCCACCACCTGCTCTGCTCCCCTTCCTACGCTCCTCTGCTTCCCCTCCTCCTCTCCTCTGCTTCACTCATACTCACTCCGAGTGCCTATCCTCCGCACCCCATCTCCCCCTCCTTTGCTCTCCCTTCTCCTCTCCTCCACTCCTCCTCCTTTCCTCAGCTCCCCCACCACCTCCTCCTCTCCTCTGCTTCCCCTCCTCCTCACCCCCTTTCCTCCGCACACCCTCTCCCTTCTCCGCTCCCCCTCTCCTTCACTTCCCCTCCTCCTCACCCCCTCTCCTGCTCTCCCTTCTCCGCTCCCCTTCCTCCACTACTCCCCCACCTCCTCCTTTCCTCCTCTCCCCTGTTCCCCCTCCTCCACTCTCCCTCCTCCTCTCCCCCTCCTCCATTTCCCCTCCTTCTCACCACCACCTCCTCTCCCCCTCCCTTTCCCTCACTCTCTCTCCCCTGCTCTCTCTTCCCCCTCTATCTCTCTCCTCCCCACCTCTTTCACCACACTTCTCTCTCTTTCCTAGACTGCCAGGGACCCTGTGCTGGGGTACAGGAGAAGAACACCCGGTGCCAAGAAGAAAGTGCGGCGTCAGGGAACAGGAGCTGCCGGGGAGGGGGGGCGGGGACTGCAGCAGACCAGGGAACAGGAGCAGAAAAAAACTGGAGCAGATCCGGGAACAGGAGCAACTACCGTCGCTGTTGATTGTGACAGGAGGTACTTGTACTGCTCTCCCTTCTCCGCTCCTCCTCCTCCATACCTCCTCCCCTACCCTTCCCCATACCTCCTACCCTTCCCCCTACCTCCTCTCCCCTTCTCCTCTTCCACTACTCCTCTCCTCTGCTTAACCTCCTTCTCACCCATCGCGGTGTGTGGCAAATGTATATTGGACATCACGTGTGTGGCAAATGTATATTGGGCATCACGGTGTGTAGCAAATGTATATTGGGCATCACGGTATGTGGCAAATGTATATTGGGCATCACGGTGTGTGGCAAATGTATAATGAGCATATGCCAAACACAGTGATGCTCATTATACATTTGCCACACACCGTGATGCCCAATATACATATGTGGCTGTCCCTGTCACTTTCTCTCTTTGTTCCCGCTGTCAGTCTCTCTCTGCTGTCACTCTGTCCGTTTGTCCTTGCTGTCCTTGAATTTGGGCTCATACAGTGTGGCACAATGTGCAAGGGGCACTAGTACTAGATAGTATAAGGGGTCCTACTAGTGTGGTATATAAGGGTAGAGTTCCCGCTAGGCTGTTTTAGAGGGGCGCTGCGCCCTGCCCGATTTTTACAGGGCAAAATGTGCCCTGCCATGCTAGCAGCACCCCGCTAAAACAGTGTGGTGCCTGCCCTGGCTGTGTGCACTAGGAAGCGATTCCCAGCGCTTCCCCGGCAGCACGGTAACTTCGGCGGTGCCGGGCCCACCTCCTTTAGTGACGGCGCTGACCGGGCCCGCCCCTTTTCGTGACGTCGCGGCCCGGGACCACCCACAATTGTGACGTCGGCGGGCCCGGTCCGCCCCCCTTGCGCTGCCCCCGTGCACCGGCGCCCTGCCCGCCCTCATTTCTAGAGGGAACACTATAAGGGGTATGTAGTATGGTACGCTACACGTAAAGACACACCCCTTTTTTGGTGGCCACACCCCCTTTTCCAGCGCGCGCATAAATAAGTCCTTTGTTTTTCCATACCCCCCAGCTGCGGGGATGAGGTGTCACTGTGCCCAATCCTACAGTATGTGCCTGGTTTCCCTCCTGCGAGGCTGGGCTATCCCTCTGTGTCCCAGCAGCAGTAGCTAGTACCCCCAGAGGGCAGGACAATGCCCATGTCACTGCTTTGTGTGTGTGCAGCTCTTACCCCAGCAGCACCGCACCCTTTCTGTGTCCCGGCAGCAAAGCCTGCGGTCCTCCTTCCCTGCATCTGTCTCCAGCTGCTCCGGCACTCCCCAGCTAATTGTATGTAGCTCTGGTGTGTGCGTCTCCTGCCCCCCCCCCCCAAGCATGTCAGCTTGTACCCGGCATAACCCCCTTCTCCCACCAGGCACACTGCAGGGTGCAAGTCTGTGTAAGTGCCGGTCAGCAGCCTTGGATCCTGCCTCTGTAGCCGCACAGGGAAGGTAGCGCGCAGGATGGTGGCTCCCCCATATAGCTGCGCTATCTGGGCTGTTCTCTTATGTCTTCTGGGGCACAGGCAGCAGAGCGGAGAGCAGCGGGCTATGAATCACTCACGCTGTCTGTGCAGCTTGTAGCGGTGGCACTGGGGGTCCGGGCAGCGGGGTCCATTTGGAGATTTGAAAACATCGGCGGGGTCCCTGCCACGGATGGGTACTAGACCCCGCTGCCCGGACCGCTGCCAAAAGCAAGCAAGACATTGAGAGTTTTTGTGAGAGACTTTTTTTTGCAGGCTAGCTGTCCAAGTATAGTAAGGGGCAAAGAAAATAGTTACGGTAGATTATGGTATAGTGCCCTGAATGGGGGCTGGGCTGCTTGTTATTTTCCATTTCATTTTATGTTGACAGTAAAGCATCATTTAATTTATTTACCTGAAAAGCTGTGTTTGGCTCTCATTAACCACACACCGAATCAGTGCCAACAACCGAGAAAATGACCTCGATCTTAAACACAAAGTGAAGGAATGGCACTCGGAGACAATAGAGGAGTTCTGATGCACAAAATACCAGTAAGTATTTTAACCCTACCCCTAAGCCACGCCTCCTGCATCTTATCCCTTCCGGCAGCGTAACCCTCCCCCAAGTGCAATATGGTGAAACTGGCACTAGGAAGATGCCGCAGGCATTAAGATGTCACCATTCATAAAGAGACCTTCTGGAGATGTTTAGAAATGAATGTTACAGTACAGTACATGAAAAAATGTCTTGACCCTCCCGTTCTGTTAACAACAAACAAAGGTGGAGCGCTGAGAAATTGGATCAATCAATGCACAATATTTATTAATAAAAAATAGATTCAATTATTATGGTCTAAAAAACATATGCAACAATCAATTTAGCATAGTTTTGTGGTAAGGTTTATGGATCCCCAATTTACTCAGCTTTTAGATGGATCTACACAAGGGAAATTAAAATCTCCAAGAGTTTCTAAAAAGGACTGCAAACGGGACTCCACACCAATAAGTATAATACCCATACATCTTTTTTAATAATCTTATTATGCAATTTCATACTATATGCTAAATTAATTGTCGTATATGTTTTTTATACCATAATAATTGAATCTATTTTTTATTAATAAATATTGTGCATTGTTCTTCACAAATTAACCGATTGATCCAATTTCTCGGCGCTCCACCTTTGTTTGATGTTACCTGTATTTTCTTTAGGGGTTTGACGCCACCTAGTAGGAGCAGCTTGACATCAAACCCTATTAGGCGCCCGTTTACTTTTGACAATAGTAGAAAGAGAGGATATACCGATTCCAAACAGCGCCCCAAAAAAACCCAGGGTGAGTGGGTCTAGTACACAGTGCAATGGGGGAAATCAAAAGATAATACTTCCATATAAATGGTGTTCCACCTGCATCCAGTCAAAATTCCTCTGATGGGTGAGAAATTCCAGTACATGTAACAGAAAAGGGCTTATGATAGTGAAGCCTGTTTTATTAACATGTACACAACAAAAACAATTCATAAAACATACAATACAATGTATATACAATCATAAAATCCAGACAGATTGGGGGACAAGGTACTAATTACCGAGGGGTGGATCAGAACTGGGTATTAATCAGTTCAAAAGCATGTAGTCTAGATAGTCACCAGTCCGGTCCCGGGTAACAGGGCTGGGGGTCAGACTCTCCCTCTGGTAGTTCCTTAGGTTCTCCTCCGTCTGGGGTGCTGTCAACAGTACTTTGCCAACGCGTTTCGACCCTTGAACCAGCGGGTCTTTCTCAAGGCTGTCAGGCCTGCGTTGGCAAAGTACTGTTGGCAGCACCCCAGACGGAGGAGAACCTAAGGAACTACCAGAGGGAGAGTCTGACCCCCAGCCCTGTTACCCGGGACCGGACTGGTGACTATCTAGACTACATGCTTTTGAACTGATTAATACCCAGTTCTGATCCACCCCTCGGTAATTAGTACCTTGTCCCCCAATCTGTCTGGATTTTATGATTGTATATACATTGTATTGTATGTTTTATGAATTGTTTTTGTTGTGTACATGTTAATAAAACAGGCTTCACTATCATAAGCCCTTTTCTGTTACATGTACTGGAATTTCTCACCCATCAGAGGAATTTTGACTGGATGCAGGTGGAACACCATTTATATGGAAGTATTATCTTTTGATTTCCCCCATTGCACTGTGTACTAGACCCACTCACCCTGGGGTTTTTTTGGGCGCTGTTTGGAATCGGTATATCCTCTCTTTCTACTATTGTCAAAATTTGAAGGATTTTGGGATTGTCCTTCCATACTGATTTCTGTAGCGACCTCTGGCGCAGAACCCTAAAGTTTTACTCCTATTCTTGTGGCCCGTTTACTTTTGGCCGTGAGGCTACTAGTTACCCCCTTTTTGCACCTCTCGTTCTCTATTTGATTTGTGGAAAAAAAACTCAAAATTACAACTGTCCTCTCTAACATGCTGGGCGCCACCAAGCACAGAGCAGGGCCGCCCAACATGCCAGATCCCACCCCATGATGCAATTGAAAAATGCGAATGCATTGCAGAATAGCGGAGCCATTGTATAACAATGGTTGCCACATTGCATAACTATGGCAGCCTATCTGGAAAAGCAGGCGCCGGGCTGCCATATTTTGGCTAGCAGTGGCTTCGTATGATGTTTCACAAGTGCTGCAAAACCGCCCCAAAAATGGTCCATACACGCTTTCATTTTCTGGTCTGTTCCCATCCAATTCCGTGCCACCTCCCCTTCATCACCATTGTATAGACCAAGGTGGCATTTTTCAGAATGCAACTGCAGTTTGCACGCTGTGGTGCGCACCCATGCACAGAATTGATCAAATCAGCAAATAACGTTTTTAACAAGCCAGCGATCAGTGCTGAAGTAGGCCCAATATTCGGTATCAATATTAATTGCAATACAACTAAAACATAATGCTATGTAATATCAGAGAACAATTCACTGACATTGCTGCTTAATTCTTATTACAATTCATGTGATTTGCTGTACTGCAATTTATTAAAATAACATATGCCGTGTGCGAGAATAGCTAATCAATCTGTTATCCTCTAGCATTGTCTTTGAAGTGAATAATATTTTGTTCGAAATATTTAGCTTGAAAATCAAAGCTTCCACTGTTAAATTAAGGAGTGCAGTTATTCCACAGACTGAAGACTTCTAGACACTCGTCACCTGCGAGGATAAAAGGCATTACCATTCACCTCTTGATAAAGCAAAAATTCTCAAGTCTAACTTGGCAGACCTGCCTTTTTGACAAATAACTGAACCTATTTCATTGTGTGGATTACGTGTCTTGTAAATTACATTATGAATACATGAAAACGGATAGCATAGCCGGGTTACGCAGCAGCCGACTAAACTCATTTTAACATTGAAACTCTATAAATGTTTAAGCCAAATTCTGTGTGTTATATTTTACAATTAAATAGTAACTTAGACATGTTGACAATACATAATAAACAGTGCATTTATATAAATTGTAATGCAGTGGGGCTAGGCAGGTGTTATGAAAATCTCCCTGTGTTGTATGTACAGTACCATTAATTAATCATAGCCAGCCACAATGTTGCATGGGCAAGAATTCATCATTTCCAGTCTGGCTGTCCCACATACTGTAGAATTTGCAGAATAAGATTTACAGTCTGACTTAGTAACTAAGGCTTCCATTATCCCCACCAGGGAGGTGCGTTATTCAGAAACAGCTAGATTTACTTGCTTGCTAAAGTCACACATTGCCGCAGAGTTGTATAACTTAAGGGATACATTTCACTTTTGATATAATTATTAAAGTATTGCTTCTATTGTATTTTTCCCTGTACTGTGCATCTAAACGTTTACTGTATTAACACAATAATGCTACATGTATAGTATATTGTATTCACAAGCAAAGTAATTGTAATTGTATGTACTATACCAATCACTATGATGGGTTCTAATTATTTAACTCCAATATAATGTACAGTATATGTAAATTTCATCATTTGTAGTATAGACATTATTATGTAGATATATAGACGTTATGATTAAAGTCATTGGGTGACATTTAATGGGATGCCATTTTTAGTAAGGTTCTGAAATAGCACATCGCATTTTCCAAAATTGCGAATTTAAAAAAAAAAAAAACTTTTTAATGGGATGTGAATTTTCTGGTGAAAAGTGCGATATGGTGCGATTTTTAGTCATGAAAATGTGCCAATTTTTAGACATGTGCGATTATTAAAGACATGAAAGTGTGCGGTATTTAGTCAAATTGTGCAGCCCCAGCCTTCAGCCCTGGACGGGTGAAGCCTGGGGGGATCCCTTTATTGAGGGGATCCCCACTACCCCAGGTACCCCGTCCAAGGCTGACCAGTCACAGTGAGCATGGTATGGCCGGGGAACCTTATGTAAAAAGTGTCCCCCGGCTGTGGCATGACACCACGGGCTGTTGGAGGCCAGTGCCGGTTCCAAAAAATGGGGACCCCCAGTTTTTTGTCCCCCATGTTTTTGGAACCAGTACCATTCCAAGAGTCCAGGGTTGGTTTCAGGAATACCGGGGACCTCTATGCTTTTTGTTTGGGAATTCAAGTGCATTGAAAAATGGGCAATTTTCACGGCAAAAAATGCGCTTTTTACAGCAATTTGCATCCTATTAAGTTGGCAATTTTGGAAAAACATGCGTTTTGGGCTATTTTCACCCATTGTCTCTGACTACTTTATGAGTGCATCACCAAAAAAAATTGTGGGATCACCTATATCTAAGTTCAACTGTGGAACCAGCTACAATTGAGTCTGACTATTGAATAATGGTTTTGAAAGTGTATCTTAAATATAGTGGCCCCCACAAGTCACATGTGATCCATGATATGTTAGGCTCCAGTTGACCAATTGCAAGCACAGTTTGCAGTGCAAACTTAAACTGGCTAAGCACTAACTGACTTATCAAACAATCAGCCAGAAACATACAAACCTTTTCTTGGAGCGCCATATTAAAAAATAAATACTTTGATTGAAGGGCTACAGAGTTCGCCTCTCAGAAATTAGATATGGGTTCCTTGCTGATAAAATGTTAATGCCAACCCAGAGACCCCACTTATGTTTTTATATGCCCGCCAAGAACCCCCTCTCACGTATTATTTTCTATACAGTCCCAGAACTCCTTTTTTATGTCTATATGCCAGCCTATAAACTCCACTTATTTATATATGAAAATCCAGAGCACCCCTTTATAATAAATGACCTTCTGTTTATAGTCATCTAATTAATACCACTGCTGTCCGGATTCTAAAGGAGAAGCTGTGGAGAAAGTCATCACACATTCACCACTTTTGTACTCAAGACAGAGGTGTCCAGATAACTGGAATCCAAGGCGGGAGACAGATATTAATAAGATGGACTCTAGACTGCCTGCCCCTGAGCTACTGTAAATGAACTTGACTAACCAAGAAATTTGTATACTCTTAAATTTGACTCTATACAGTACACTAACCAAATTTCTCTTTAGACTTCTTTCTAGTCCAACTTTCCCTCCCACTGAATAATTTTGAACTCAGTGAACTATGTGAACACTGCCAATCTACTTATTTATACCAAAAAAAAATCCCAAAAAGTTTTTCTTAAGTCACTGTATGTCATTAAAGAAAACATTTTATACAAACATACATTTTTGTACAGTTTCATTATTATAAATCGGTAATAAAAATGCATGCTCATCCTTGGTTTGTAACCATCACTTGCACCTTAAGCCTAGTGCTAATTACTCCACATCATGTGAACTAATGGGGTCCTTCTGGATACAGGATTACCAGCATTAGCTTTTTCTAGCCTGTGTTTGGGAACAAAACATAATAAAATAAATCCTATGAATAGCAGGCACCAGTGCTGATTTCCCCAGTGGGTCAAGACTACATGAATGCATGGAGTGGAGCCCCTCTTCCTGGGTATACCTAGCACTGGTGTAAGTAACACCAGGGCTCCTCTCTGTACCTGATGCCTGATGGGTGTGAGGGTAATATTGAAAAAAAAACACACACACACACACACACCAAAAAGCCTTACTGTATATATGCCAAGCCAGTGTTTGTAAAATCATTGCCATCCATGTGCTTTTTAAACAGGCAAGAATTGTTATATATATATATATATTTATTTATTTAACTGCACTCTTCTTTGAGCTGCATTTCCTGAAGTATATTATCAAAAACCAAACCTTGTTTTGCAGTGTTACTGATTGCAACTTTAAAAATAGATTATAAATGTGATTACTGTAAGTCCTGCTGTCCGGTTACAGGTGTTTTGTGAATTCAGGTTAGACTAGAGTGTTGGGTCACCAAGTGCCAGAAAGCTAGGCGGTCTAAGATAGTTATTGTGCATGGGGTTCACATGGGTGCTTGGGCTGACAGAGTGGCCAGAATGCCACCCACAGGACAGCCAGGCAAGGCCATGGACTGGTAAAACATGGTGCAGAACTCCAGTTCTTGACACCCATGCTTCTTGGTTCTTACAATGTTACATACCCCCCTTATAATTATCTCAAAAGTTTATCCTTGTATACATACTTTGATTTTGCTCAACCTTTGTTACTTCTTGCTGTATGTGCTCCCTTGAGCTTATCTCTCTTTTGCCACTATTTTTCCTCACTCCTGCATAATACTCACCCTCAACCCCTGCCCTCATCTCCCTCCCAGAAACATCACACCCTCAATCATCAGAAACATGTGACGTGCCCTTTGGAATACCAGATTCATCCACAACAAACTACTTGGGATTTTTTTCTTCACCTCCAACTATCTTAACATTCAAATGCGTTCTTGTCTCATCCATTCTACAGAAAAACATCTTGACCCCTCCTAATTACTGCCATATCTCTCCACCCTTTTGCCTCTAAATTATGTGTGCAGTTTGTCTACAATCATTCCCTCTGCTTTCTCTATGATCACTCTATTCTTGATCCTCTCTTGTCTGGCTTCTACCCCCCTTTCCATACTGAAACTGCCCTTGCCAAAGTCACAAACAATCTTCTATTGGTCATATCCAGGTGCCACATGTCCCTTCTCACCTCCTTCAACTGTTTTGCATCTTTTTACACTATGGATCACCCTCTCCTTCTGCGAACCCCCCCCCCCCCCCCTCCTCCAGACCTCGGCCTCTCTGACAGCTATCACTTTTCTTGTTCATCTCCTACATTCCAAATCGCTCCTTCTCTCTTTCTATCTTGGATTCCACCTACACCACATCCATTCTTACAATGGACTTTCCCAAGGGATCTACTATATCTTGGCCCTCTGATATTCTCTTTGTATACTACTTACCTAGGTGAACTCATCAGTTCCTTTGGCCTTTAGTATCACCTCTATGTCCATGAGGCTTATCTCTCCTCTTCTGATGTTTCCCTTTCTCTCCTCTCTCATGTGTCCAGTTGCCTCTCCTATTGGATGTCCAAGCTGTTTCTCAAACTCAACAGATCTAAAAATGAAGTCTTTCTTCCATCTAGCATCTCATTCTCTCCTGACCAGTCTATCACTGTCAATAACATGAACCTCTCCTCTGTTCCCTAAATCCATTTACTGGGAGTCATTCTTCACTCTTCCCTCTCCTTTTCTCCCAAAATGTCAGGACTGTGTGTGAACTTGAATGAACTAAAGACACGGTGGGCACAGATGGTATTGAGGTGTTGGCAGATGATATTGAGAGCTGAGCTGCAAAGACTAACCCAGACTAACCAAGGGAACCCCGCAAGAGGATATGGGTTTTTCTATACTGGATATTGATAGTGGAAGATCGGTTAGGGAACTGATGTTCTGTAGATCAGCTTGGGAACCAATGGTATTGAAATCTACTTAGGAACCTACGATCAGGAAATCATTTAGAGAGGCAATGGTTTGAGAATCAGCTTGGAAACCTACAGTATGTTCAAGGTGTTAGCTTGGGATCCAATGTTTAGGATATTGGCCTAGGAACGAATGTTCAAGAGATCGGCCTGAGTATCGTCCTGGGAATCAATGGTCTGGGAATCGGCCTGGAACCGATAGTCATGGTATCAGCTTGAAACGTTGCTGCAGATGCCAAGGGAGGCTCTTTGAGGCTCCTAGGTTTCACTGTGAAATCCACAGGTGCAGGAACAATTAGGCAGATAGTAAAGAAAGAAGGCTGTGCAGCAAGTAAAGCAGCAATTAGCACTGGTAAGTGCAGCAGGAGCAAACAGGAACAGGACACTATATCCAGGAGCCCAGAACAAAGCCTCAGGATGCATCTAGTTGTTCAAGGCAATGGAGACATGTCAGTGCTACCCTTATATTCCTTCAAGTGGTTAATGATTGGATGTCCAAACACCTGACTAGCAGGGTCCAGGATTGGACCAAAGGATTACACTGGGGACTGGTTACCTGAGTCAGGTGATTGCCACGGAAGCTGTGGTTGGAGATTCAGCAGCCAGCTGATCCCTGGTGTCATGGCAGCACCCAAGCAGTGTGGAACAAATTGGGAATGCTATGACAGAAGCTGAGGTGTGATGCCAGCAGCCACAGGTGCCGAGGACACAGATACCAGACCTGCACCGCAGGATACTCAAATGCACAGCAATATGTGCATACGTGAGTGGCAATTCCTGACACCAACATTCAATCTCTTGGATGTTCCTGTATGTTCCAGCTCTGCAACATCACTGTCATCTGTGATTTTGTCTCCCATGATACAATCAAAACCTTCATCCACTCACTGATCATCTCTCAAGTTGATTTCTGCAAACGTTCTCACGTACTCCCATACTTCCATCTTGCTGCTTTCCAATCTGTATTCCATGCTGCAGCTAAACTCATCTTCCTCTTCCACTGCTTAACATCTGCCTCTACTCTCTGCCAGCACCTTCACTGTCCACCTGTACACTGCAGGTTCCTCATCCAATTAGTCACCCTCATGTAAGTCCTCTCCTAATGCCCTTCTCCTTACAAATCCAATCTAATCTCCAAACACACTCCTTCCAGCACTCTCTGGTTGACCAATGACTATTGCCTTCCCTCTCTCAATCCTCTAGTAACTCAGGAATCCAAGATTTCTCCCATGGTGTCCCTTACCATTGGAACAACTTCCCTTGTACGATACGAATATATCCCCCAGCATGCAGTGCTTTAAACTGGTGCTGAAACCCACCTGTTCATAAATGCTTATTTGTCAACCACTGCTTTTTGCTCAATCTCTGTCCCCTTGGCTTAACTTTGCTGTAAACTTTGATCTTTAATACATAATGTACATACTTAGGCTATTAATTTTATAGAAAGTACAGTAGTAGCTGTAATTTGTGTTTGACAAAAATATTTTAAGCACTTTCATTGAATGTTTAAATCATGATTATTAAGACTGTAATTTGGAAAGGTCACGAAGGCCTATAGAAGCAGAATTGTAGATTCAGAAAACTGCCTTCTTATCATCTTAATCATATCCCATTGTTATTTTTAGATGCATAAATTATTTACAATGGCGTTTCTTACCTATTGGACACAAGGGCTGGTATAGAAGAGTTTGGCATGGGCCACAAAAATGGGGCATGGCTTAGCCCCCCCAACCCATGTTTCACTCATTCCGGAGTCAGGGAGAGGCTGCTGTGACAGGATCCAGGTGCTGTATGCAGTATTTCAGTGCTGCACTCGACTTCTGTCACTGAGAAGGAGCCAGCAATGGTGTACTGTAACTCGTCGCGGGATACATCCAAATGTGGCCCTCGTGCCCATAGTAATACCACTGAGCATTCATGTTAATGTGTTTGGTATTGCCTTTCATATACAGTACATTACAGAAAAAGGCTAGTCTAAAACCATTATACAAAATGCAATATACAGTATAATAGAAATTACTCATTTAATTTCTCTATTTTCTGAGCCAATCAATATATGGTAACATCAGCTCTGGTCTCAAAATATAGTATTTCACTTGGCCAGTAAGTAAAAGCATATTGTGACAGCTATCACTCTGTTATGGCAAAGTCTGCCTATTCTACCACATATCAGCAATCTCAAAGTTTTCTTAAACCTGTTAACATCTTATGCTACGTTGTTGTATGATTTAATACATAACTGGTTGAATTAAAATCTTTATTATTGTAAAACTGCTTTGATGATTACATGCATGTTTGTTATAAAATGCATTGAGCTTATGTGGCAGACCCTGCGGCGGCTTGGGGGAGCGGTGACAGTGGGGTCTGCAGTGGGCACCGCTTGCTGAACTGACAGGCGACCCAGGCAGCAGTGAGCGCTGAGCTTCCCCCCCCCCCCCCTGTACATATCTAATGAGCTGGGACCCAGTGCAGTGCATATTGAATGAGCGGTTCCCGACCCCGTGCGTATGCAATGAGCGGGTCCCGCTCATTACATATGCACAGGACAGGGACCCGCTAGTTCAATATGCACTGCACTGGATCCCGGAACCCATAGTCCATCACCTCACCCCTTCTTTTTTTGGCTTTTCTAGCTATGCCACTGGGTTGGTTAGGTCATACCACAAGCTTGGCCAAAGCTTGGTTTACCGCAAAACGCAAGGTTCTGACAGATACTTTCTATGGGGATTTCTCTGCTTGAGTGACAGCTGCTGAGTTAGTCCAGGGCGACTTAGAGACAGCACACAGTGCGGAAATCATTCAATGGTGAGTGCGCTGAAAGTGGATTTGGTTATTTTCCCTACACTGCGATATTATTGCAGCCCATTTGCAGGCTTGCACAGGGGCAGGTTTCACTCTGGTGGGGCGGCGGTTATGAAACCACAGGGCTCTACTTTCTAGAAGCCCTGTGATTGGGTATGAATAACGCCCCATGAGTAAGCATTTATGCTTGCAGAAGTAAAACCTATAGGACCACCTGCAGAATTACTATGGAATGTCACTTTATTGATATCTGCTTGCTCACTAATTGATAATGGAAATATCACACATTATACATATTCCACTTATGGATAATCCAGAATAAGAGAACGTGCTAGACACCAGTGTATTGTGTCTACAGATAATTCATGCTTGAGCCCCCAACCCCACCCCACTGCACTCTGTCATTTTTTTCAAAGTTCAAAGAGGTGGACATCAAATGCTAAACCTGCCCATTAGTGAGCAAGTAGAGAACAAATCCCATCATGCATCTTAATGATATATATTAACAGTAGATACATGCTGATTTGTCCTGACATATAAAATACTGCTTCCATTATGCAGGTGCACCAGGAGTTGTGATGTTATTTTTATCACTCGTATTTGGGAATGTAATTTGTTCTGTAGAGGGTTACATTACAATGTCAGATGAACTCTATACATTTTTATACAGAGAAAAAAACATATGCAATTAACATTTGTACTATACAATACACAGGGCCGGTGCTAGGGTGTCCGGCGCCATCCTGCAAACCATACATTTTGTGCCCTTTCACATTGCCATTGCAACTAGGTGCAGACCAATTGTGGGAGTGTATGCAACATGCGATCCTATGGAGGATCTCGGGTGCATGTACATGTATACATACACTATCTCAGTGCTGTGTCCGCAAAATGTTGCAGGCACTAAAGGTGCCCATACACACTGCGAGAATCGCATGCGTTATGGGCTAGATCGCATCGCACGGCATGCATGCAATGTGTGTGTGATGCAATCCGAAAGCAGCACAAAAAGTATGTGCAGCATTCGTGACTGAGGGGAGAGAAGGAGGAGATGGAAGAAGAGGGGAGGAGATAGAGGGGGCGGAGTGTTGAGGACTGGCAGTGGCACTGGCACAGCACACTGAGAAGGGAGGCAGCGCTGCTGCCTGTTCGTCATTTGATTGACAGCTGACAAGTGTCCGTGAGGAAGAGGGGGCAGGTCGCAGGAGGAGGACAGTGTGTGCAGGGCGCAGGGAGCTGCTCAGCTTCTCCATACTGCCGCCGCTGTCAGACAGGCGCTGCGGGCGGCATGCCGGAGGCAGTGACAGTGACGGCTGAGGCAGCTTTAGCAGAGCAGGGAGGGAGACAGCGCCTTTTCAGCATGGCGCCTCCCTGCTTTGCAGGAGCTGCTGAGTGTGTAGCGCCGGACTTGACAATACAGTAAGGACCAATACTTCCTTGAAGACAGTAATAGTTAATTACTGTTTATCATCATTGCATTTTATTGTCAATGTTTCATGACCCCAAAGTATAGTCATTTTGGTGTTTACATTAATAAACATATTTAGACTTATGTGCTCATTAAAATAATGGGCCTAATTCAGTTTTGTTTGTTCTTCCAACTGCTGCCGCTAACTTTTGCCGTACACAATTGTGTTTGTGTTCTAATCGGCCTGATTCAGACCCAATTGCAGTGCTGCCAAAAAGCAGGGCTCTGCGATCACATAGCCACAGTCCTGCAAGAATGAATTCCCACCCATTTACAAGGATGCGAATGGCATTGCAGTCTTGTGAAAACATGCAAATTAATTTGCCATTACTCACCATCAAAAGATTGCCCTGTGTTCACATTGGCATAGCAGCCAGGGACTTACTTGGTGGCAGGCTAAGCTGTGCTCCAGGAATGCAGAGGGCTCTCCGGAAACAAGTAAGATCGCAACTGAAATTCCCATCTGAATGGCCATCACGCGCTTGCATTTGTCCTACCAGTCCCCTAAACGCTGGCTTACTGTCACTCACTTTGCGACAAATTCCTTGGTGCAACCAACATTGCAGTTTAATCGCTGCAGGTGCCCACTGTTTGTAGAATGTGTGACTTTGTGACAACATCTGGATGAGGCCCAATATGTAAATCATCGATGTACAGTAGAACAATAACGGACAATAGTATTTGTCTACATACAGTACTTACATTTTAATTCTTCGTACATTTCTCTCAGTGATGTCATTAGTTTAGTATTCATAGAGAATACATGTGTAACCTACGGAATTATACACCTGCTATTGTAGTTAATAAGGTGGAGAAGTGTCAGAAAATGGAAATGTTGTTTGTTGTCTGCTTAATTATAAAAGTCTGTGCAAACATGAAACAATTTACATAATTGATGTCTCAGTTTACAACACAGACAATGCTGGTAATTCTTGGGCATACACACTGGGTAGAATAACACATAATGTAAATGTAGGGACAATTCATTGAGATCACACAGGGTAACAATAAGACACATATTGACTATGCACTGAAATATTCACTGCTTCATTCATTATAAAAATAAAGGTTTTCCAGAAATATTCAAATTGAGGGCATGATGCTGTATAGTGTTACGTTACAAAATTTTTTTTTTTTTTTAAAGTTCATTCAAAATTGCAACTTTATTCTAAAATTTCTGTTGCTGTGTTTGCACATTTCATAGAATACATGCAAAATATAAAACATAATGGCCCTTATTCTGGTCTGTTCGCAGCAGGGCTGCGTTCGCACTGGGACTGATGTTTTTTTGTACTGCACATGCAGTGTGCGAGCACCCACGGTGAACAGACTGTTCACCGGGTGTATGCACGCAGGGAGTGGAGAGGGGTATAGGGAGGCCACATTAGCATATAGGAATGCCCAGTGTTTCATAGGCATTCCCATGAGAATGCTGGGCTTTACCATGCTAATGAGGCCATCACGCAGGTGTGGGCAGCTGACATCACCTGCGACCAGGGGTTAAAGTGAAGGGGAACGAGGTGGAACAGAGTTCCACCACCTCTAATGGTGGTAGGGGAGAGGGGGTAATTAGGTGGCATAGAGAAATGAGTTCCCCCATCTCTGCATGACCACTTTAAGCCCTGCCTGCGACCATCGAAAGATGTGAGAGGTTCCCCCTGCCCTGCAAATGGATGTTACTGTGTAACATCCATTCGCAAGCTCCTGCGAATGAGTCACCCTTGTGAATGAGTGGCCCCAGCCAACCTTTCGCAAGCCAGGGTTTGGTGGACTCGCAAGGCTGCAAATTTGCAGCCTTGCGAATGAACCAGAATAACCCCCAATGTCCAGAACAAAAATGCATACATGTGGCCTAACTCAGTCGCCACCAAGAATGATAGAATAAACACCCCTTGCAATATAGAAAATGCATCACAAGTAGCGATTCATTCACAGATCCATTCACAAAAAAAGAAGGTACTTATGTACTAACTGGGCTGCCGATTTTGAAATCGGGTCCATCGCATCGCATCCGACCATATCGCATGCGATGCGATGGACCCGATTTTTCCATAGGATTCAATGTTAAAATGGACTGAGTCCATTTTAACATGGAATTCAGTGGGAAAAGGGGTCCTTTTCATACCCCTACTATCCAAGTGGGCATGTAGTTGGATATAAACCTGTGGCGAGCGTAGCGAGCCACCGAGCCCGAAGCGTGGCGAGCTGACACAGAATACCGCCCGCTCGCCACGCTTCGGGCTCGGTGGCTCGCTACGCTCGCCAGAAGTTTATATCCAACTCCATGCCCACTTGGATAGTAGGGGTATGAAAAGGACCCCTTTTTCCCATTGAATTCCATGTTAAAATGGACTCAGTCCATTTTAACATTGAATCCTATGGAAAAATCGGGTCATCGCATCGCATGCGATATGGTCATATGCGATGCGATATCGCATCGCATCTGATTGTATGCCTTAAGTTAAGGCATACAATCAAAAAATCTGCAGCCCAGATACTACATACAGTAAGTACCAAAAAGAAACATCATAGGCTTTTCCATCAGTGCCAGTATAAGGCTTCCTCTAATCCGCTAGAAAAAGCAGTCTGGAAGTGGTGCACACTAACGTCAGAGTCCCACCCCAAAATAACCTGGGCATGCCTGCGTGGGCCGGGGGCATGGCTATGGGGACCCATTGTAAGATTTCCCCCATTCAAACTCCTCAAAACTCTCATCAATCAGTCTGTAAACATTTAGAGTAGAAAATAATTGCTCAGTAAACATCTTAATTAGTTTTCAGATGAATAGAAAAGGAAAGCATTAAATTGTGAAATGGAAACTGCATTTGCCCTTGTGGTGGATATATAAGCTAGGAACTTTGGGATCTGGGGAGTTAAATACCAACTTTGAGATCAAGTGGTTTAGGGATGTAGGTATGTAGGGATGGGAGTGCTTTTAATATTTGATTTTTGTATGGTAAAATTGTTGGTAGAAATGTATTGGGGCACTAAGGGGGTTCTCAATCTTGGCCAGCATTTCCACTGTGGGAAATAGCATCCACCGCCTATACAATGTTGCCATTTCTGACAGCATTGAAGGCGGATTCTGACAAAATAGATCCGACTTTAAAACAAGTCAGATCTGTTTTGTCAGAAATGTCCGTGGATTGTCGAATTCATGGCCGTTTTTTGACAATTCATGGTCGTTTTCAGTGACACATCCCCTTTTTGACACTCGACAGCTGGAACATTGAATGCTGACGGCTTCTATGAGCCAAGTATGTCCTAGGCTATGCACAGACTGCACACATAGGAAAATTCATTGCATATTCATTCGCAGCTTGCGAATGGATAAGCAGCAAAATGCTGATCCAGCTCATTTTTGCAAGCCATGCTAATCACTTTACAGGCATTCACGCGGCAGGATGTCACTCTGTCTGAGATCCCGGCAACAGCTGTTCGCTCCAAGTCATCCAGACCTTCCAACCAGCCATAAGTCCCACATTACAGCTAAATATCTGTACCCTTTACCAGTGGCATAAGTTAGTATCAGTTGCCCGGAGGCAAGATAAATATTGGTGCCTCTCAAACACACACACCCACATACACACCGCCATATATACATATACAGTATTTTAGTATGCATGTATGTGTGTATGTATGTATGTATATTATGGATATTATGTTTAAAAAAAGAGTGTGACACCTATGGTCCTGCTAGGAGGGGGTGTCAGCCACAGAAGCGATATTGATGGCTTTCAATTAACTAATGCAAACTTGCAGGGGAGGAGTGGTGCCCCCTTGGGATCAGGAGCCTGGCAGCAGATGACTCCATTGCCTCCCAGAGTTATGCCTCTGCCCTTTAACATCTCAGCAGCATCCCAGCAGCCGTTAGCGCCAGTCACAGTCCAGATGACCGTCTTCAAAAAAAGACTTGCAAATGCTCCAGTGGTCCATGCCATAGCCCACACCCTGGCCTATCACTTGGGCAGCTAATCCACCATCAAGATCCTTTGCACTCTGCTCTGGAAACACTAATATCAGGAAATCACAGTTGCTGCTGATTACACCCCTGACTTCTGATACTGCTCAAAAACCTGGTCTACATCCTCCACATTGATCTCATGTGGAGATATGCTGTCTCTGCCACACTCCTCCCACCTTAGCTTCAACCACCCTGGTGAACCTATAAAGTTTTTAGACGAGCCCTCTGCCTCACCCACCTCTACTTGTGTCATCTGCCCAAGTACCCAGCCCTCCACCACTTTCCAGAGGTCACCCGCCTTGCCTTCTTCCTCTTCCCCTAGCTTCACCATAGGGTTGCTTGGAGAATCAGGACATACAAACCTCCTGGAAACGGCATTGGCATTGAGTTGCTGCATCCACGAACAAAGCTGCACCTCAATCTTAAATGGCTCTAAGGCCAAAAAAACAACGGGTCACACAAGCATTCACCTCCTTGTTTGTATGCATCCATTGTAAGGGAGCATGGTCTGTGACCAACAAAAACTCTTGTCCCAGTAAATAATACCACAAGGACTAAACTACCCACTTAATTGCTAGCAACTCCTACTCTACAGTTGAGTACTTACACTCTCTGGGCAATAATGTATGGCTAGGGTAGAGAATAAGCTTCTCTCCATCTACCTCTTGGGAAAGGGCTTCTCCTAATACTGTCCTAGAGGCATCTGACTGTAACATATATTTTTTTTTAGTCAGAAGCTTGCAAGACAGGCTTGCTACACAAAGCTCATCTTAAATCCTGCCAAGCAATTTTCACTGGTCTAAATAAACCGCATTATCTTGTCTGGGGACTGTTTTTTAATACATTCAGTTAGTAGAGCTTCTGTAGTGGCAAAATCTTGAATTAACCCTCAATAATATCCCACCAGACTGAGAGGACCACTTCTACCTTACTAGGCTGAGGTTTAACCTGTCATCTGCCCACAATGTACCCCATATATTTGGCTTCCACCATACCAATGGGAAGTTTCTCATGGTGGTGGTAAACCCATGTGCCTATAGAGACTTTAAAATTGCTTCTACTTTTGGTAAATGCAGTTGCATTTTCCCTGTGGGGCCGCAGCAACTTATTCATAGCTCTCTGGAAGGTTGCTGTGGCACCACGTAAATCAAATAGCTTATTTTCCACCTCCTGCCTTACCACTGCCCACTTTGCTTCGGGTATGCCATATGGCCTTTTTTTTATAACCACCCTGGTAGAGTCACCATATCATGTTGGATGATCTGTGTCTTTCCTGGATTAAGTATGACTTCATTGGGTACCTGGCATTCTGGAAGCTTTAGCTACTATACCAAAGAGGGCTGACTGGCACTTTCCTGCCAAGGTTTTAACAGCTTTAAATGGTAGATTTGTATGTCCCTCCTTCTACCCTCCTGTCGGACCTTGTAATTGACCAGTCCCACCACCTCTATGATCTCATAAGGGCCCGCCATTGTGCATACAGTACATCTTACTTTCTGTGGTGGGCACTTTGTCTTCCGGGTTAAATTCATTCTGAGGTTGTTGGGCCCTTTCCATATGTTCATTTAGAAGTGGTCCAATCTGCCTTAAACGATCGTATAACTGGGCCACAAACTGAACAATGTTAGGTTTCTGGCATGGTTGTTCCTCCCACCCTTCTTTTAAGAAAACCAGTATCCCTCTGGGCTCTTTCCCATAGAGGAGCTCAAAGGGACTAGACCCTGTAGAGGATTGTGATACAGAAATGATAGGGAGGGGTACCAGTGGAGCCCTAAACTCTGACCGTGGGGCTGTCTTCTGGCACACTAGACATTCCTGACAATACCTCTTAATGGAGGCAAAGATGCCATGTTAAAAGAACCTTAACTGTATGCATTGGGTGTTTTCTCCTACCCCAGATGACCGCACCAGCAGCTTCTAATTCCAACCGCTTTAGGGAAACTAATAGCTGATCTAACCTTTTCCCTTGTAAAGTAGCAACGCGATATAGCAAATCATTTTTCAATTCAAAATATGGCACCCCTCTGATGGCAAAGCATCAATTACCCTACCATTAAACCACTTTTACAGTCTCAATTACGTGTGCCAAATTGCTGTCATCTTGTTCATCTTGCCCGAAGTTGCCCAAAGTCAGTGGTCGGCGACCATCGAATGATGTGGGTGTTTGCCCATACAGTAGTTTGCGAATGGATGTTCATGTTAAACATCCATTTGCAGCTGTGCAGGGGAATTCGCCCTGGGAAAGGGGGCGGTGGCATATGCGAATGGCGGGCAGGCAAAAAATTACACACAGCACTGCGAACCTCGCAGCACTGCGCATCAACCAAAATTACCTGCACAGTACCTTGTAAAGTGCAATTTTATAAAGTGGACCTCTTTCCATTCCAACAACTCAACAGCTGATTGATCTAACTTTTGTGGATTCAAACTCTTTGCAAATCATGGTAAATCGCAATTCATTATTTTACGTATAATAAAAATTGCTGCCTGTTATTTCCAGTGAGTTTGGGCTCCAACTCGTCAGGATGTTGCAGAAAGTGATATTTTTAATACCTTTAGGAAATCCATCTAAACTTCCCATGATTTGTATAGTTTAAACATGATGAAAATTTGCACTCTATTACATCATTGTCATAAATATCTACTTTATATATTTTATGGTTTAGACAATCAAACTTATGTGCAAAGTGATTTTGGAAAATTA
Source organism: Crinia signifera (assembly GCF_055691185.1). Lineage (NCBI taxonomy): Eukaryota > Metazoa > Chordata > Amphibia > Anura > Myobatrachidae > Crinia > Crinia signifera. The sequence continues at coordinate 63,076,901 of NC_139218.1, read as the reverse complement.
TCAAACTGACAGAATAGTTTTTGACAAAAAGTGATTGTGCGTGTGCAATTAAATAACAAAGTGCCGTATTTATGCCTGACATATTGCTGATCTTAAAATCACTGTAAAAGAACAAAGAGTTTACTTACAAGACTTGATTAGTGTGTTGCATATACTGTACCTGTTTAAAGGGTCTATGTACTTAGTATTGGAGAGAAATAAAGTGGGCAGAGATAAAGTAACTGCCAATCAGCTCCTAACTGTCAGTTACAGTCTATGTTTGAAAAATGACAGTTAGAAGCTGGATGGTTGGGAATTTATCTCCATCCAATTTATCTCTTTCAAATTTTTAGTACATAGATCTCCTAACCTGGCAGAACCGAAACTCATAAAAATTTGAAAGAAATTTCTTTATAGCTGTTCATTGTGCTGATAATAATTATTCAATTGAAATGAGTATTTTATTAGTAAACACAATAAAATAATCATTTATATATGTGTCAAGTGTCCTTTTGTGTGTCTCCAAAACACTGCCATCTGTGGGAAAAGAGTGAAACTACATCTCTTTCTCTCTCACACATGCACAAACACAGAAGCAATCACAAGGTAGCAGACTAGCTTTCAAAGCATTTGCTTTGTGCGGAACACTAGTACCTATATGTTCTTTTATGTACAGTATGTTTATTTATTGAAAGATTTTCTCAGGAAGAACTATAATTTTGGATACATGGACCAAATATTGAAAATGGAAACCTTGACCAAAATCCATACAAGAAAAAGTATATATCAAATGATATGGAGGGGGTGCTCCCAGAGCCGGCCCTAGCCTAAATGACGCCCTAGGCAAGATTTTGTCTGGTGCCCCCTAGCATCGCCACTAGTTCCGCCTCTGACCCTGCTCCCCTTTCCCAGCACCATCAACCCTCATCATAGCAGTCATCATTTTGGTGCTCCTACCCGCAATATTTTAAATAGAAACAGCGCACACATTTGTTGCAGCCCAAACAGGGGTGTGTCCTTGCTGGGAAGGGGCATGGCCACACAATAGTACCCCCAATTCAAATTATGCCACACAGTAGTGCTACTTTATTCACATTATATCATGTGATGGTGTCCCTTATTCACATTACATCACACAGTAGTACCACTTTACCTTATGTACATTACTCCTCACATTATTCACATTATACCCTTAGAAAAAAATCCTGAGAAAATATTGTATTTTAAGCACCTCCATGGCAACACTGCAACCCAGCACATAGCAGTGCTGCTGTCACTTAAGGGGAGGGGGCCCGGGGCCCCCACTGGGCCCTTCCATCAGACTTTGGCCTGGGTAATTTGTACCCCCTACCCCTTTCTCTCGACACCCCTCGGCACACAGTAATACCCCTTACACATGAGACACATTGTTAATGTCCTTATAAACATAATGCCCCTTTCACATGATGCCAACCTTTATTAATGCCCTTCATACACATAATGACACACATAATGCCCCTTACACATATGTTGCACATTATTAATGCCCTTATACACATGACACACACAATGCCCCTTACACATATGCCGAACACTATTGCACAACCAACCCACCCACAGACAGCACTCGCACAGCCGCAAACACTGTGACCTCTGCCTCTGCTTGGATATAGATGTTTCCTCATACATCTTGACTCAATAGGCCATGCAGCTCCTGGCCTGTTCTGCTAACGTTGGGTGCCTTTTTTGCTGAAAATTCATCTTATTTGCATTGTTATGACCAGCACACACAAGGAGCTTCCAATGATTAAAATGATATGCGGCATGCCTATATTCTGTGTGAGACTGTGGCTGTAATTGCATACGGAATGCTATGTTACAGTGATTTCTATGAATACACTATTGCATATGCAGATAAAGCCTCACTCACACACAGAATATAGGCATGCTGCATATCATTTTAATCAGCAGAAGCTGCTGATGCCCCTAGGCATTCCAAATGCCCTAGGCAATTGCCTAGTTTGCCTATGCCTAAGGCCGGCTCTGGGCGCTCCTCAGCGAACTGTTCCGTCTAGTAGCTGATATTACAAATGCTGAGGGTATTAACTCCCCCTGTCAAAAGACAAAAGATAAACAAGAAAGGGGTAACAGTGATAACATCTATAATTAAATAATATAACATTTAATAATTTGTGTAGAATATAAAACAATGTTAAAATATATATATAAAAAAAAAAATTTAAATGAGAACTAATCAGTGAAAATTAACATGTGACATATTGTATGTCGTAGTATTGTTATTCATTCATGGAATCCTCATTAAATGCTGAAAATAAATACATGCAAAGGAGTCCATCCCCTTATTAGATGTTATTAGATGTTATGGAGCAATGTCCAGGTACCTTCTTTTCCTTTATGGCCACAGGGAAATGACATACTGTACTGTATCTCTGTCTCACAGATGACATTCACAGAATTTCTTACTGGCTGGGTAAGTGGCAGAGAGATGGAGCAGTCCTGGTGTGAGGCTATTGGCAAGCTTTCACAGTTGACAAATGCCTCAAATACCTTAGTGGCCACAGGGAGATGGCATATCCCTGTCCTCTGGATGGTGTTCCTGGGATATTGTGTTGGCCAATTTGGCAGTCCTGGTAAGGAGCTGTTGGCAACTTGGGCAGCGCCAGCGGGCGCACTTAAAAAAAGACCCCATACAAATGGTCTCAGAGGTCTCAGACAATCAGTGGCTGCCCATTCATTTGAATAGGCTTTTTTTGTTCAAGTGTGCCAGCTGGTACTGCCCCACATGCCATTTATCACATGCAAAACTTTGCATATCGCGTGTGACTACTCCCGGGGAGCTGTAGGGACAATCATGTCCAATTTGTCCTTTGGACAAGTCAGACTAATATATGGAGGCCTTAAATATTGATATATTTAATCTCAATGAGTGATAGAGACATCTTATGGGCATACCCAATTCATGGTAGGTATTGTAGAATTCTGGTCCTTAGCAGTCTCTTTATCTTGCAACAGTGTTTTCTCTAGAAGAACGTAGAGTGGGTCAGTCTTCATGAAAGGTGCTGGCATATGTGAAAAAATTAAATGATACCCCAAATGTTTGGAATTTTTTTTTTCAAAACATACGTGCACTTAAATGGGTGTTGAGCCATTGTTTAGCAAGATAACAATGTCGTACCTTACTCACCATATGTGAAACTGTCAAAGTTATATCAAGATATCTTCATCTGACTGTATAAATAAAATGGTGGGCATACACCCAAACATGTAGCAGTTTCTTTATTGTGCCGCAATATGTCTGTAGGATCAAAGGAGGGATCTCAAATGGAAGCTGAGTTCCTTCTAACTCCCACATAAAAACATTCAAGAAACTCTTTGTTAAAAAGGTCCAAGAAATTAATAGTCTATAAAAATGGAAAGAGTAATTGGGAGGGAGGCCTCTATTCACTTAGGGGTCCAATAATAAATACAAACAGCAGCAATGTTTGATCAAACGAGCAGAAAATACAATAAAAGTCCTGAAAAAAATCACAGTCCATACGTTTTGGACCTCAGACCTTTTTTTAAGACGTGCTAGCGGAGAGTGAGGAGACGATATTTAAATGGTAAACAGCCAATGATAATCTACAGGAAATGAGGCCACATAGATAACAAAATGTTTGTATGAATAAACAAAATATATATGGATGAAATGAGATTACAATGTTTTACATATATAAAAGTATATAGCAGTCTTCAATATGATTATTTTTAACTGTGACAAGAGTTGAAAAGGTAAGTAACCCAGACACCCCAGAATTCCAAGTCGGTTGTCATGGCAACCACTGATGGTATCCGGTATAGAGTTAACATTAAAACCTTTTAATACATTGTAATCTCACTTCATCCACAGATGTTTTGCAAGAAGAGAATAATGTATCCAAACTTTCATGTGTTAATCATGGGAAAGTACTTTTGGTGTAACTTTCTAATTGGCTAATATGCAATATTGTAATGCACAATGGTAATCAGCTAATCGTCCAATCAGCTAGTCTAGAATTTTTTTTTTTTTATCGGGTATGAAGATTATTGAACAGACTCTTTCTGATCTCATTATTGGATATGATAGAACATGTTTTTAATAGCAATTTATCTCACAGGAAGCTTTAAAGTCTCAATTTGTCTTTGTCATTGGCACTGTTTGGCTTAATCTGTTGCTTTGTGGCTCCCTCCCTGTAGTCATTCCCTGTGGGATAAAAGAGAATTGATATACACAGAGAACTGGATTTCAATTAATGCAAACTCTTACTAATTTCTTTCCTGGTGCATAACAGGGAAACATTTTAATGCAATACTGTTTTATCATAGTTGAGTCCTTGGGGGATTTGCTGCTGAATATTTATTCTAACTGCTGTTACTGTTCATTTCTGTAGTAACAGGGGCTTGAGAGTGCTGCCTGATTTTTCTCACTTTACCGAAGATAAATATTTTAATTAAGATAATGCACAGTGGCTGAATTAAACATTACAAATCTTTCTATACAGAATCTCATGGTATCTCAAATTATGTATGAAATACTGAGAAAATGTCATTTGAGCAATAAGCAGAAAAATATATTTTTTTCCAACTCAATGAAAATACAGAGGTTGTACATTTACCACAGAATTTGAAGTGAATTGAGTTTTGCATTTATACAGGTCGATTTGCAGAAATATGAAGTTATTGCTCTGCAACCTATGGGAGTGATTCTAATAGGGAAGACCGCAAAAGGACAATCAGACACAATTTGTCTCATCTTTGAAGTGTCCAGAACCAAACCAAGTTTTGCGGATCTGAAAAGTTCTGATCTCATGGGGAAATCTGATCCGATCCGAGTCCCAGTTTGAAATTTCCCATGGTTCAAAAATTGAATTTTAAATGTGAATTTGGGGTTTTGGATTGCAAAAATAACATGACTTTAGCTGTTTTTATCCCTTTTCGATGTTAAATCCAAATTCTGAACCAAAATACTTAAGGGTGAAGGAAAACATTAGAAACCAAGCACAACACAACTTTTGTCACAATAGTATGGAGAGTGTGTGTATGTATTGTGTATATGTGGATGGAGGGGGGGAATACAATCACCTACATGGCCAATCATTGTGTATACATTGGACTGTAGTGCCCTATTGTTAATCTAGCCCTGGTGTGACCATGACACTGTTAGAGGCAGTGGTGTTACTACAGGGTTGCAGACCGCAGTCATTTGTCACCCTCCGAGGGATAACATCTAAGTGCTGCATTGCGCTTAGTCACAGTAGGTTGTGTTCCTGTTACCACGTAAGAACCGACAATGTAAACTGTAGGGCCCCAGGGTGCAGCACAGTATCTCCGGACCCCTCAGTGATAAAAACATGGGTCCAGGACGCGAGTACTGGCTTCCCTGTTATGTACAGTATCTATCAACTGTACCATTAAAGTTATAATGTATTGACAATTTTATGAAAAACATAACTAATAATTATTATGATTGGGGACCGACAACAAACTCATTTGTTACAACAGACCTTGAGCCTGATTCATGTTTAAAAAGAAAACAAAAAAATCAACTGGGAAAACCATGTTGCAATGCAGGTGGAGTGATGTAACATGTGTCAAATACATATAATTCTAGTCATTCTATATTCAACATCAAATCATCATATCATGCAGCAACCATCTTTACTAGTTCACTAGCTAACTATAATTTAACCCAGATGTGAGGAAAAAGATAAATGCTTTGTCATTTGTTTTCCCAGAATAAGTATATCAGTCTCCAAGGCTGATCGTGGGAAATGTTAATTCTTTCCAGAATATGCACATGGCTCAAAACTGATCATGAGATCAATCAGTTCTTGCCAGAAAGGATACGCAATAAGAAAATACTTTGGTTCTTCATTGTGCCAGAAAGAACATGCAGAAAAAAGTGTCCAAATAGGGACAAGAGGTAAATACAATGTGACATTTCAGGGAGGCAGTAACAGAGTAGTAGTGGGAGTGTCTAACAAAATGATCATAGCATAGAACTAAAAATAACGGTCACACCTGGGTTCTTCTTCCTGAGGGGCTTCATGAACTGACGATTGGGAAGCAGTATGAAATCCCGGCGGTCGGGATCCCGGCGTTCAAAATCCCGACGCCGGAATCCCGACCGCCGAAATCCCGGCAAGGGGGGTATGTGGATCGCCCCCCCCTTGCGGGCTCGCTGCGCTCACCACGCAGCGGGCCTGGTGCTCGCTACGCTCGGCACACTAATTTATTCTCCCTCCAGGGGTGTCGTGGACACCCCAGGAGGGAGAAAGTGTCAGGATTTCGGCGGTCGGGATTCCGGCGTCGGGATTCTGAACGCCGGGATCCCGACCGCCGGGATTTTAATGTAGTCTCATAAAATGATGTGGAAATTTATTAAATTAATAAATAATAATGATTTTAAGATGCTGCACATGACCTGGCCATGGAATGTAAATTGGAGTCTCGTTAACTTCTAGCATCAAGCACATTGCTGGCAATATGGAAATGACAGGGTTTTCAACACATGAAATATAAATTGTAGTGTAAGAACAAAGCTGTCTAACATCTGTGGGCTACATGCAAATGCGACCAGTATTTATCTTGCCACAAATAAATATAAATGTATTTGCCCCTCGCATGTTTATTCCATACACAAAGTTACTTGCTTTTTTGCATTAATGTTTACCTACAAACAGGAATCAGGATCCTTGAGACCAACCAAAAGGCTCCTCAAACCAGACCTACAACAAAGCAGGTTCTTGCTGACATTTATAGAAGTAGAAATTATTAGATTAAAGCAAAAATGTGATTGGAGGCTCCTGTAGCTAAATCTGTATTAACATTTATTAATGTCCTTCGATTTCTCTTCCCCCAAATCACATATTTGTAATGTATATATCACTATCAGTGTTTGGCAAACAAACACTTCTCCTTGAATGTGATCATCTTCATCAAGAAAGTTTAATTGTTTCTTAGAAAAAGTGGTCCTACAGAATGATAATGATGAGTCGTTCATTAAGTTTACAGAACATGTAGAGCGTTATGGGCCTTACACAGGGGTCGACGAGTGTTCTGAGCAAAGCATGTTTGTTCAGAACTCTTGGTCTCTCTCAGCAGACAGCGCTATAGCATGCTGTGTGACCTTTGTCAAGACAACAGGTGGATGAAATTGTCTCTCTATTTATGGCATGACCCGGATGTTTCCATAATGTCATGTCATGTTTGCCATAGAGAGACAATTTCATCCACCTGATTAAATACCATTGACTGAAATACAGACTGGTGAGTGATATCATGACTTGGACTATGTATTTACCATGAGGTTTTCAAACATAACCTATAGCAAACTAATTTAATCCGGATGCGAGTGCCAGCCATATGGACTGTGTATATATATATATATATATATATATATATATATATATAAGGAAAATAAAGTTTCAGAGGGCGCAAAGAATCAAGCCAATACAGTCAAAACAAATATTTAATATGTAAAACTGTTATAAAATCACATAAAAATTGCCATTAGAGCAAACCAGAAGTATACAGGAATCACATATACTACTTCATAATATGTCAGTGTAGCGTACTTTTGAGCAATTTGACGGCATGTATCGTTCGAACAAAGCAGAAGGCCCAATGCGTTTCATCATATACATGACTTCATTAGGGGCAAAGGAATAACGGTTCAACCATATGCTATCTGTAGTATATCTACAATACAATGTGTTTAGAGCAATCCAATGAAGGAATATCCAAATGGACAAAAAAAGAGGATTGTCCGCTGTTTGATTTCTTTCAGGGGATAAAGTATATGCTCAAAAAGAGCTGGAGATCAATTGGTTTTAACCACTGCCAACTCTCGTATAGTGACTGTGATGGTGTAGTGCAGTGGTTCCCAACCTTTTTTGTCTCCCGTACCCCTTGATTAGGATTTTCATTTATGGGTACCCCCTCATGAAAATTTTAGGGGGCGTGGCCTAAAAGGGAGGTGGCCTCATTTGAAGAGAGAGGGGGAGAGAGAAGGGGAGAGAGAGAGAGGGGGAGAGAGAGAGAGGGGGAGAGAGAGAGGGGGGAGGGGGAGAGAGAGAGAGGGAGAGAGAGAGGGGGGGAGAGAGAGAGAGAGGGGGAGAGAGAGAGAGGGAGAGAGAGAGGGGAGAGAGAGAGGGAAAGAGAGGGAGAGAGAGAGAGGGGGGAGAGAGAGAGGGAGAGAGAGCGAGCGAGAGGGGGAGAGAGAGAGGTATCCCTGTGTGTAGATCTTTCTACCCGCTGCCATCCCCAGTACAAGTGTAACCTACCCAACCCCACTAACCTGTCAGTAGAACAGATACCTTAAAGGCAGCCGGGGACTTGTCTTCTTATAAGCTGCCGACACCGTCCATGGAAGTAAATGAGGTGAGGTGCTCCTGGAACAGCGAGTTCTCCCTCACCCCCAGCCGCCGCTCAAGTGTTACACACCGGGGCAGTCACTTTACGCGCCGGGGCAGTCACTTTACAGGAAGTAAAAGCCGGGGAGGGAGGGATGACTACAATATCCAGCATGCACCGGGGGACGGCGGCACGCACTGAGGGGGAGCGCAGAGAGGCTGCGGCGGGTTGGGGGAGCCTGGAGGCTTTTTTAGGAGACTGGAAAAGCCTCCCCTCAGACTCAGAAGCTGGCGGCCCGTCTGACAGGCCGAGCCACCACGTACCCCCGAACCACTGGTGTAGTGCATACAGCTAGGATCCCAAACAAGGAGCCTAGCTGTATGCATATAGATAGATAGATAGATAGATAGATAGATAGAAGTTGGTATAAGTTTTGCTTGTACCAAAGTAAAAACAGTGTGGGCTGGTTACTACATGGCGTGAAAGATATCACCAAGGCAAATCTACTGGGCAACCTGGTCCCACCGTGCATGGATTCTTGCAGTGAGTCTCCCCGCTGGGTTGCGATGCGGTTTCTGGAGGTCACCGGCTGGAGGAGGTCAACAGGAGCAGCAGAATGATTAGTGCGGTAAGCTACACCCTGACAAGTTTTGTCACTGGGACTTCATCAGAGGATGCCATTTTTAGTTTGGTACAAGCAAAACTTATACCAACTTGTGGCTCTACTATTTGCTTCATAAAAAAAATTGTTTTTAATGCACCATGAAGCGCATCTTCCCATGTGTTTGCATCTAGATTTTCCACCTCTTTGGATCTTGGAGGATATGTCGGTGAAGCTTGCTGCAGTCCTGCATAAATTGGACTTTGGTGATAACCATTAACCCCTTGTTTCACAATTGAGGTTTATACTGCTGGACTTGGTTTTATTACTTAGCGCTGGTTTAACTACCTTTGTTTATATACATATATATATATATATATATATATATACACATGCAAATATATATATATATGTTTTTAGAATAGAATAGAGAAGCGCTCCATAGTGTAAACTGTATTTATTAAAACACAATCATTGCAACAGCACATACAATCAATAAAGACTCGTACTGTCAGGGTAACCGCTGTGGGCTGGTTACCACAAGTTATAAAGTATAAAGCCTCAGGCAAAACTCCAACCTCCGTCCAGACACGGCAGGGCCACGGGAGCATGCCGACTGCACACTGAGTGGAAGCGGCGTGCCATAGACTCCAGGCAGGAACAGACGTGGTGAGCCGGGCACAGGTAGAGCTGACGTCACCAACCCCGCCCTAACGCGTTTCGTATCAAACTTCGTTAGAGGGCGTGGACCACTTCCGGGTCCGTGTCACACCCGACTTCCAGCCAACAGTGTCCCGGAAGATAGGGAGGAGAATGTCAGACACCTTATTTAGGTAAGAGCACTCCATGTATGTCTTGTCTCACTTATACCTTGAAAAAGTGGTATCAGAACCCCGAAGCGTTGGTGACCCAGCATTTTTAATAAATGCCCTACTGAGTTTTCTCACAAGTTTCCTCTCAGTGCCGCTGTGTGTTCATCTACAGTATATATACATGCTGCCAATATGCACATAGAGACATTTTTTCACTTGTTACTCATTCATTTACACTCGTTTTTCGTGGCACCACAAAACCGGAAGTGATGTCATATGCACTCCAGCGTGGAACGCGGAAGTAAGTTACTGCACACATTGATTGATTTGGTTGGCGCCCTTTTGACATGCCCAGGGGGGTATATATATCACAGGACCAACAGTGGCTCCTTGTTGTAGGAACCTGCTGTGTGGTCCACGCTGTGCTTCACCCCAAAATGGATGCCCTTGTTGCCTAACTCCTGAGGAAGGTCCTTTATGGACTGAAACGCTAACGTTGAGTACCCTTCTTTTTACATTGATGTCTATGTGAATACAAATACACAGCTTTTTATTTTGCATCAAAGAGTCTGGAGAGTGTGTCTTTTTTGGTCTTTATATACATGGACTTTGTTTCTTGTAAGGAAAGTTCTGGACGTCACCCCAGCGGTTGCATATTTTTTGTATGGAGTGCGATCTTATTGCATATATATATATATATATATATATATATATATACCGTATATACTCGAGTATAAGCCGAGTTTTTCTGCCCAATTTAATGGGCAGAAAACACCCTACTCGGCTTATACTCGAGTCAAGTGCCTGCCCATAGCATTTAGCCCCATTCCGCTGAGCCGGCGGAACACTAGCTCCGGCGCAGACATACCACAAAGCGCCGGAGCTGTGCACTGCTGCTGCCGGCTCCCCCGCTGGCTCCCCCGCCCGCTCTGCCGCCCGTTCCCCCGGCTTCCCTACCTTGCCATTCTCCCGTCGGCGCTGTGCTGCAGCAGGACAGAGCAGGGGCCGGACACACGCAGGAGTGTCAGAGGTTGACACTTCCTGCCTGGTGCTCCGCTCCCTCTGCTCTGCTCCGTCCTGCATATTAAGTACCGGTATTAACTGGTACCCTGAATAAAGGTATTAAATAAAGTAAAATAAATTCTGGTGTGGGGGGGGGGGGGGAACACTGAGGGGGCTCTGGGTACAGTATGTGCTGTAATAAATTACTGTACCTTTATGTTGTTTTTTTTACACACGTGTACTATGCATGTCTGTGTGTGTGTATGTGTAGTACAGCATGTTTGTGTGTGTATGTATACTGTGCAAGTGTGTGTATGCCTGTCAGCGAAGAACTCACAACGTATACAAATAATGCTGACAAAAACACACAAATGGTATACACACAGTTGACACAGACTGTGTCAACTGTGTGTATACCATTTGTGTGTTTTTGTCAGCATTGTTTGTATACGTTGTGAGTTCTTCGCTGTTTGTATGTATACTACCAGTAATACCCATAGGCGAATCTAGAATTATGGTTATGGGTGGTCCCAGATCTAGACATAATAGAAGGGGGACCTTTGCACGGCGCAGCCGCGCGTCAAAAAGGGGTGTGGCCTCATGGGAAGGAGGCGTGGCATCACAAAAAGGGGTGTGGTATTACACTTTAGACCATACACAGTAATGCCCATTACACATTTTAGCAAACTCCATAATACCCATTACACATAAAGCCACACGCCATAATGCCAATTACACATAAGGCCACACACCATAATGCCCATTACACATTGTGCCACACATGATGATGCACATTACATACTATATAACAAACCGTAATTCCCATTACATATTTACCACATAAGTGCTGCTTACCTACGTGCTCATTGCTAGGGGGTTCTTGCTTGATGGCACCATAGTACCCATTACACATGATGCCGCACACCATAGTACCCATTACACATGATACCGCACACCATAGTACCCATTACACATGATGCCGCACACCATAGTACCCATTACACATGATACCGCACACCATAGTACCCATTACACATGATGCCGCACACCATAGTACCCATTACACATGATGCCGCGCACCATAGTACCCATTACACATGATGCTGCACACATAATGCCCCTTACACATGATGCCGCACACATAATGCCCCTTACACATGATGCTGCACACATAATGCCCCTTACACATGATGCTGCACACCGTAATGCCCCTTACACATTAAGCCACACATTATGCGTAATGCCCCCACATACCCCCACTTGTAGCGTCCCTTAAGCAATGCCCCCAAAAGTGCCACTTACTTTAAACTTTTATATGAGCCTTCGCTGCTGCTGCAGGGAGAGATGGAGAGCGATGCAGCTGCTTCTATGGGGAGAGGAGCAGAGCAGAGTGCAGTGCAGAGCATGCTCCCACTCCCCTCCTGGTGTCTCCTCTAGCCGAGTGGACATTCGAAATATTGTGCGCTCTGTTGTTGTGTGTGACGTTGGGGAAGCACGCCAGGGGCCAGCACCACATGATTAAAGGGGGGGGGGCGGGCTGAGGTGAAAGCGGAGAAAAGAATTGGAGCAGAAGCTGCAGGGGTGATAGTCATTGACAGCTGGGCATAGAGCAGGGGGCTGCCCGGCTGTATTTAGAGCACTGCAGGTCACGGCTATTTGAAATAATACCCCCTTCACAACAGAAAATGCAGGGATTTACTCTGGAATATAGTCCCAGGATCATGCAGGGACATTCCCAGGGTGACCCCTTATACACCAGCCTAGTCCCTGCATTTTCTGGTGTGAGGGGGAGAGAAAACCACTCCCCTCTCCCTACCCCCCTTTAACCAACCAGCTATATCTTTGGAACCAACTGACCCATTTACATGACACCTGTATCATATTGAAGAACTTTTGAGTTGGCTTTGAATGATTTTGGTCCCGTGAAACTGGGCTGTTTGGTTCCAGAGAAATCTGCCCTCAAAGAACATAAACAGTCATGAAATTACATTTAAGAATAAAAAAAAAAAAAAAAATGGTTTAACCTCAATATCCCTGGAACCAATTAACCCATATGGATCCAGCCTGGTATCAAATTGAAGGCCCAGCGATTTGGGTTTGACTGAGATCAACCTCAAGGTTCAGTGATGCTGAAGGGGGATCTGGCAGCCGTTGGAACTGGGTGGGGGGCGAAATTAGTGGGTCCCATGTTATCCTATAGGGAAAACGTCCCAGCTTTGCCTGGCAGTATCTCCGGTTCCCAGGGGGATAGAGACACGGGGCTGGGCTCGTTGGAAAGCCCCAGCCCTCAGCTACAAAATGGGCTAATGGGTGGTCCTGTGCACCCCCGGACCACCCCCTAGATTCGCCTATGGTAATACCGTATGTGTGTGTGTCCCGGCTTATACTCGAGTCAATAAGTTTTCCCAGATTTTTGGGGCAAAATTAGGGGCCTCGGCTTATATTCGGGTCGGCTTATACTCGAGTATATACGGTATATATATATATATATAAAACTTAGATCTCTGAATTATTTACTACAATGTCAATTTCAAATCTTATTGCTATGCTGCTTGGTGTGCTGGGGAGAAAAGGTTTTGTGTAGATTTCAAGTTTAAAACATCTACCTCCCTTTCAGCACCTGAGGTGCATTAGCTTGTTATGAATTTGATTGCTTTCTATACTTCAATTTCAAATATATATTAATTTCTACTAATTTCTACTGATTATAAACCTAACGTAAATTAATAAGCAAAGCAGCATTCCCAGTGTTTGTGTTTATAAAGCAGCAGAGTGGAAATGCAATAGATGAGATACAATCCTTGGTTGGACATAGTTTGCTAGAGAAACAAATCACCATATGCCAGCATGATCCCAAATAAAAAAAATTTTTATGGTCCAAGCCATCAAGTGTTGATCAAACAATTTTGCACTTCAGTGATTCCAGCAAAGGCAACATCAGCTGATAAATAGGAAGGTTGGCAAAATATCTTATTGGTAATTTAGTGAATCTGGATTACAGTGAGATATTTTCAGTAGATCTTAAATTGCTGTTGCTCAGCCCTAAATGACTGCAGCAGCACAACAAAATAGAATGGTAAGTAGTTCATTGGTCTTTGGAATGAGAGAATAATACTTTCAAACAATGTCATGCTTTTTCTCCTTGAATAATACAGCATATTACAAAAGAAAATGTACAAATATTAGACACTACTGATGATTTTCTATCTTCTGAACATGAATTTTAACTTATTATTTACTACATATCATTTTAGCTATAATAAAAAAGAGATATTTTGCTGTGCTCCTATGTAGTCTCCAAACCTTCAAACATTTCCTGAAACCTTTAAGAGAAGTTCCCCAACCACCAACTTAACCCTCTACACAGCTCACACAAAACTTACATGTGTTCTCTTTCTATATCGGTGGCTGCAGCGATCGCGCTGTGTGTATGCACCTTTAGCCTCACATTCAAATTCCTATTTCCTTATATATCGTAAGATTGCAAGCAAGGCCTCCTCTCAGTGGGGAAATTTACTAAGATCGAATAGTTACAAATGCACTTATTCGTACATATTCAGCCAGCAAATTTACAAATGACCGAATTCGCCTGAGTTGCCATTTTTATGTACACAAGCTCAGCTGAATTCCTTATAAATGAATAGACCATTTATAGAACTCAGCCGCAAATGACCATAGAGTTCTATCTGTCTAATTTACAATTATTCATATTGCTGAATTCATCTGTGAATTCGGCTCAAAATGCAAATGGAACATGCAACACATTTCCCATCCGTATTTGTTAAAGCATGTACGGATCAGTGAGATCCAAAACCAAAGTGTGCCAAAGTGTGCCGAGTTGAGAAAAAAGCTACTGCAGCTCCTGCTTCCAGGCAGTGTGGATATCCACAGCCCCCACAGGGTCTCATTAGTTAGCATCTGAAGTCAGCTTGCTACATTTACTTTCACACAACCTTATGTGATGTTAGTGTATTAGAATTAGGGTGGCCAATCCCGGGATCGGCGGGATCCCGGGATTTGGCCCCCAAAACGCCGGGATTTCAATCCCGGGATTGGAGTTTCCAATCCCGGGATTTCGGGATTAGACTAATGCCGGGCAGCGTCTGAGCATTGCTCAGACGCTGCCCGACTTCTCCCGGCAGCACTGCGCAGCGTGACCTCTCAGCGTGAGATCAGAGGTCACGCTGCGCAGAAAGAGGTCGCGCCCGGCATTGTAATGGTAGTGTCTAGATCCCATACAGTTTTGGTAATTTTCCCATCATGCCCTGGGTCCACGTATACCTGGAGGGGGAATAGAAATCTGTGGCGAGCGAAGTGTAATGCCGCACCGCCCGCCCAGCCAGCGCACCCACCCAGACAGCCAACGCGTCCACCCGCTCGACCGCCCGCCCAGCCAGCCAGCCAGCGCATCCACCCGCCCACCCAGCCAACACGCCAGCCCGCACCCAGCGGCATTGACGACCCGTCCCCCACCCAGCAACCCCTCAAAATGTGAGTAATTTTGGGGCAGTCTTTTTATTGGGAAAGCCAATCCCGGGATTGAAAAAATGCCCCGGGATTGGCTTCCCTAATTAGAATGCTTTATATTTGTAGACACTCCATTACTAATATGTGTAAGCCTGAATCCCCGTTCAAAGGGTCTTCTACAGCAGGATATCTGTTTGCGGACATTACACCACCGCGTGCACTGGGTTGAGCCCCTCTTACCATCAGGCTCCCCGTGCCCTCCGGTCAAATTCTACAAGGAGGGTGAGCATTATACAACTGGACCAAGTGTGTTCCCTGACTGACAACATCTTGCGTTTATGCGCTAACAGGCTTCACACAGCTTGTCCACCGCTCTAACATACCTGCTTTGACCTATGCCATTCACCTTCTCTCCCCCCCTAACTCCCTACAAGCTAACCTACTGGCTGTTTTGCTACTAACCAATTACTGGCTGCTTGACTATTACATATACCCACTTTTTTTATATATCCAGCTAAATAAATCCCTTCAGCTTGCGACCTCATTGGAGTGGGATACTCAAATATTATTAATCTAATTACCTACCTGTCTTTATATTGTATTATACTTGTTTTTAGACTAAATTGTTGTCTAAATTATATGTAATTCATTTTTTATTGTGTGTTTTTTATAAAATTTAATACGAAAACTTCAAATGTGTCTGGATACTTTTTTGTTCAGCATGGTTCACAGGCTATCCTATTAGACCCAGCAGCGCAAGTGCAAAAACCCTTTTCTGTACTTCTGTGAGACGTAGCAGTCTCATTTGCATCTGCTGCAGCTGGTAATCTAAAAATCAAAATTAATTATTGGTATTCCACCAAGTATATATAGAACTACTTTTGTAGTTCATTTAGCGCCAGGATCTGTGAACAGAGGTGGACTTCTGTTGGAACCCTCCCCCATTCATAGTTCTTTCCTTTTGTTAAACAAAAAGCTTATCTGATCTAAAATCGGGTGACAAAGTCCGTCTCAGAGATCACGAGAAAGGTATTTGGGTGCAGAAAGGTATTGTGCAAGCACAAGTAGCACCAAGATCTTATACTATACGTACAGAGCGTGGAACGGAAATACAAAGAAATTGGGTGGATTTAAGATCTCAACCTAACCATAATGAAGACAACATGACTGAATAATACCCTTCATCTGACATGTATGATGATCCTGATAATGGTGAACAAACCACGATTCTAGAAAGGTCCAACATGGTCGATGAAACACAGACTGTGTATGAAAGACCCGACAGGAAAATACGCAGACCTGAGAGACTAATTGAAACATGTTAGATGATGTTCTTAATATGACGTTGTTAATTGTTGCATTGAAATGTACAAAACGTATCTTTAAACAAAAGAAGATGTGATGTTAGTGAATTAGAATGCTTAATATTTGTAGACACTCCCTTACTAATATGTGTAAGCCTGAATCTTCGGTGATGGTCCCTAGGACCAGGGGAATGCTGGGAAGTGGGTGTTCCTGAGGCAGTGTGTCCGGAGTTAATAGGGAATAAAACAGCAACGCAGTGAACTCACATGTATCTGTGTCCTTATGACTAGATTTACAAACATGTGAACAAAACACCTTACAGCAGGGGTGTCAAACTCAAATTCATCGGGGGCCGCATCAGCAGTTTGGTCACCCTCAAAGGGCCGGTTGTATCTGTAGGACTATGTGTCCACTCTTTATTATCATAATAGTGTCCTTCATACAAGTATGTCCCAAATAATACCACTGTAACTCAGCAGTAGCATTTCCCTCCTGCTATTGCTGTGAACTGCAGTGCATTAGGGCACACGCTGTCTGCACAGGGGGGCAGCACTCAGTCTTAGGGCATATGTCCTGCTTATTATCATGGGACACAGCAATTAATGATGGGCTGCAATGTGCCAGTGCACACACACACACATAGGCAGAGAGTTTGACACTTACCCGCTCTGATGCGTCCACTCCAGTCTGAGCTGCTCCACCACCAAGGACACAGCTGCGCTCTCACACAGGCGCATTTCCCCCTCCCTCCTGTGAGTAGCGCTCCTCGCACTATCTATCCAGGAGTAGGGGGCAGCGTGCTCCCGGTCACTGTGCAGTGCACACTCAGCAGTAAGTGACCTGGAGCGCACAGCAGCAGCACCATTCACCACGACGGACCTGCTATTTCCTCTCTCTGACTCCTATACAGCAGGTGGGAGCGGAGGAGGGGTTGACGACCGGCGGCACTGCGCTAGAGGGCAGACGTTCTCTGGCTTGTAGGCTGCCGCGCATGCGCTGAAGAGGCGGCTTTCTTGTTTAAAAAAAAAATCGAGAATAAAAAGTGAAGGCTGGCGGCGGCTGCGTGGGCCACATGAAGAGGTCTGGCGGGCCGGATTTGGCCCGCGGGCCTTGTGTTTGACACCCCTGCCTTACAGTATTCATATTGTTTTCCTGACCCTATTGTGTTTAGTGGCTGCCAGCCATCATGTCCTCGAATCTAAATACAGTATTTATGCAACTTGGTGCTCATATACTGTAATGCATATTGTATGCTACAAATATAAATGTACAGTATATTTAACTCTATGTACTTTTTTTCATATTGATTAAAATATTTTAAGGTTAGATTATTTATGGATGTTTGATCAGAATGAAGAGAAAGAAGCCATACAGTAATGAAAGAAACTAAGAGGCCTTATACAGTAGGTTTAATTCTGGCCAAAATTAGAGATGTGCAGGTTCGGATTTACTCGGATTTACCCGGAAGTCAAAACTGTATCTTATTGGCTATCGGCTGTCACATGATTTGGAGTCAAAACATGTGACAGCCGATAGCCAATGACTAAATCCAGGTAAATCCGAGTAAATCCGAACCTGCACATCTCAATTCAAAATTACATTTTCTTTTCACAATAGAGACACTAAATTTGAAACGAACATTGTATGGGTGAGGTAAGGTGGAAGACATTGTTCTCTCTCTCTCTCTCTCTTTCTCTCTCTCTCTCTCTCTCTGATGTCCTTTCCTATGATGACAGTTTTACACATGACGGGAACAATTCATGTGAGTCTGTGGTTTTTCCTAAATATTCTTTCTCTATTCTATGGTGTGTCACCACTCTGGCGTCTCCTGACAATATTATTTTGTCTTCATAAAACTTAAGTCTAGCTTTCCTCCATTTGGCAATTCAAAATCAGAATTAAATCAATTTCAATAGAATAGAATTTCATATAATTATCACTACCAATAGTTATATGGAGCAGATCATGGGTTGGTTGGTTGGTTGGTTGAGCAAGTAACTGTGCACTTTGTGATTTTGGCATCAGAAAGGGGGTGTGGCTTGTATGCAGGTTTCACCCTCGGGTGGTGTGGGGTGGGGGGTTGCAACACCAAAATGCTGGTTCCACCTTAGTGACCAGAGGAGGGTGCTATAGAGTGACATTATCATAAATCTGCCAGCTCCTCATTCAGTGAAGGAGACAATATTGTTGCATACACAATTATCCATGGGCAGATCAGCAGTACAGGGAGAGAAGGAATGTAACCTGGATGTTTTCCGCTAGGTCACGCCCCCTTAGCAACATTGATAGGAAGGAGAGATAAAGTAGCAACCAATCAGCTCCAAACTCTTTTTTTTTAAAACAAAGCCTGTTCATGACAATTAGGAGCATTGATAAATCTCACCCTTAATGAAATCAAATGATTTTACATTATAGGTTGGTATCAATTAATATTTATTATTTATTTAGTGACAATATTTGTACACATACCCTCTGAAGGTGCACATACAAGCGCCAGAGGCACTAAGCTTCAAAAGTGATAAAAAGGAGAGGGATAAACAGCCAGCCAATCAGCTTGTAACTGCCATGTCACAGACTGTTTGAAAAATGTCAGACAGGAGCTGATTGGCTGGTTGTTTATCACTCTCCATTTTATCACTTTTGAAGCTTAGTGCATCTGGCCCAAAGTCTGTGCAGCCCGTGCTTTTAGTACTAGATTGCATCGTATCTAGTACAAAAACTACGGTGCTGTAGCACATTGTATGCTTTTTGTACTAGATGCTATGCAATCTAGTGCTAAAGACATGGAGTTCATCGCACTGTGTATGGGCACCTTGAAGCTGGGTAGACAGATGATTTTTGTGAATGATATCTACGTTAACAATATCATTAATGATATTTTTGTGCATATGGTCTTGTATGTATTTTTGTGCATATGGTCTTATGTGTTCACTCCAGTGGCTCATCAGCCTCTGTCGACTGTACATGGGGTAAAATCCTGACTATATTGTCAATGACAGCATGCTCCTTGATGTGGCCTTTGAACAATATCATTTGTAAAATTGTGTATGCGCTATATATATTTTGTTAGCAAATAGGGTTTTGGGTTCAATCACACCAGACCTCAGGAGTTGGGATACAGGTAAGTATTTGTTGTGTGATACTGTGTTGAGCCAGCCACTAATTAAGAGTCTGGTCCGCTGTGGGACTCCATTGAGTACCTATACGGCGGTGGGTCACATGCTCTGGGACTCCCTTGAGCATTCATTCAGCGGTAGGTTACATGCGTTGTGACTGAATTCACGGTGGGCCGTACCAAGAGGCCACCTAGCCCCTGACTGTTCATGTCCATTGTGCCAGTGATACCTTACCTCATACTGGGGTTTATTCTAGTTCATTCTTTCTGACAAAATCCTTCTTAGATGGACAAAACCATGTGCACTGCAGGGGGGCAGATGTAACATGTGCAGATAGAATTAGATTTGGGTGAGTAATTTTGTTTCTGTGCAGGGAAAATACTGACTGCTTTATTTTACACTGCAATATAGATCTCACTTTGAAGAAAAACCCCACCCAAATCTAATTTTCTCTGCACAAGTTACTTCTGCCCCACCCGCAGTGCACATGGTTTTGTCCATCTAAGAAGGATTTTGTCAGAAAGAATGAACTAGAATAACCCCCACTGTATGTGCTTGCTGTAGCAGCGCAACACGGCCCTGCTACTCCACCATAAATGTATCTAAGGATTGGCACTCTGGAGACATTGCCACTGAATAGGTCCAGCTTTGACATACATTGTATCATTTAAATGGCTATGTTGCAAAATTATTGAGTATAAGTGAATCTTCTTCAATAAAAAAACAAAGTGTGATTGCAACATTGTATACACAACAACACGTATCATACACACCAGGAGATTTGGCTACATATTGGCATCAGTTTGATCAAATCCCAGAGTTATAAAAATTACATTTTTTTGCTATGTGTTAGATCAGCAATTAGCAGTCATATTTTATATTATAAGATGACTCATTGCAGTATCTCCACCTTTGAAGGACCTAAGTCCTAAGGACAAGTCAGCCCCAACTTCCGCTGAGCTTCCCCGACAGCTCCTTGATAAGATTTGGCAGCAGGTGCCGGTCCGGGAAAGCAACAGGAGATGTGGCGGTAGGCGAGGACTGCAGGTGCTGAGCAGAGACCGGGGGCGCAGTGGGAGAATAGAGTTGTCTAAAAAGCCGGCCGGCCACTGATTGTCTTAGCTGTCAGCCAATCAGCGGCCGCCGAGTCTTTTTAATAGGAATGTTTCTAGTCTCCTGCCGCTACCGCTATCCTGGACTCTGCGGTCCCCCCCTGCGGGATAATAGAAACCATCCTATTCAATAGACTGGGCAGCCGCTGATTGGCTGAGAGCTGAGCCCATCAGCAACCGCCCGGTCTTTTGAATAGTGACAATACATGCATTTATATGAAATAGTACACATTTGAATTTTAAATAAGAATATTATGAGCAAATTATGTTAGAAGATATTTTTAATTATTTATTTTTTGGAGGTGAAAGGCACAGCAGCCTATGAAGCAAATAAAATTTGCTGTATATCCCCTGAAAACAATCATTTTTGAGGGCACCCAAAAAATACTAAAAAGTGTTTTTGTATTAAAACTGCAAGTAAGTGAATTGAATACTGTACCTTTAAATGGTTTACATGGTTTCAAAGAGTGACTCCCCTCTTTCAAATATGGGTGCCCATGAGTCTGCTGGAGCCAGAGAAAGCCATTAGCATAGTTACCCCCATTCCCTGGTACTTTTACAATTGATTTAATAGTTTATGCTGTGAGTAGGTAGATTTTGTATATTATTATTGCACCTTACCCCCAGCCCTTGTGACAGTTAACAGCACTAGAGATACAGATGGAGCCAGGCTCCCTCTTGCTGGCGAATCGCCAGACTGTCTCAGCTGGCGATCCAACGGACTGAGACGTGCGTGCGTTGGCGTGGAATTGATTTTATATAGTGTGGTGAGCCACCGAGCCCGAAGCATAGTGAGCGCAGCGAGCCCAGCAAGGGGATGTGGAATACATGTAAGGTAATCCGCAGCCTCTCGCCACGCTATATAAAATCAACTACGCGCCGACGTGGATAGTGGGGGTATGAAAAGGTTGGGAGGACGCGTTCAGCTGCGCTCGCGATGCTCCTACGGTACTGTATGTATGCTAATTGGGCGCCCTGATAATACATAAGTACCAACAATTTGATTGATTTTGGGTTGCTAAATTACGGTGTCTATTAAAAACATAATGAGGGTGATTCTGGTTGACTCGCTAAGCAGCCTGATGCCACCCGCCGGGCTAATGCCTGCCCCCCACCACTGTCCGAACATCCCTGCCGCTTGGTGCATGGATGTTTTGCATAAACAACCAATCGCAGGGCAGCATATGGGGGCAAAACCTGTATTTTTCCCCAGTTCACAAATATAAGTCAATCTTGACTGAGCTATATTTGTGGCGTCAGGTCCGGGAAGGGGTCGGACAGCTGATGTCATGTGACATCAGCCAACCACCCTTGACACGCAGCTGCCCAACTGAGTTTGCATGTTGATGCCCTGCATTTTCCTTGAATTGCTGGATATTGTCCCCATGTGAATGCCCCTGCATTCCCACTGTGACAACGCCTTAGTATTTAAGGTGACCCACGGCACTAATCAATAAAACACCCTGGGGGTGCACATGGCACCTTATCCCCCCGGCCCAGCCGGCCACTGGTGTGGGTTGTATGGCCTGTTAGCAATTTTAAATGTTTCACCTTAAATTTAAATATTACTTACATTTCTGGTGCCCTTTCCTAAACGTTGTGTCCCCAGGCCCATCTTCAGTAGATTTTGGATTACATGATCATCAATGCCGCCTAGGGTTACCACCTTTCCCCTTTAATTCCGGACACATATTAATTACACAGGTTCTGTGGCAGTTTAAAATCAGGTGAAATGGAGTCTTGAAGTCAGCCAGCCACAGAACCTGTGTAATTAATATGTGTCCGGAATTAAAGGGGAAAGGTGGTAACCCTAATGCCGCCGATCAGAACATCTGGTCGACAGAACGTGGCTTCCAGTGAGTTGGGCGGATAAGAGGATTGCTCCACGTTGACGTATGTGCCCCATAAGAAGATTGGTACAGTATACTGACTTTCATAGCGTTACATGACCAGGGACAAGGTACCTGAAGCAGCTTCTGAATCCTTCTTGACCCTTTCAGTTACTGCAATCTGTAGATGAAGGACTATTAGCAGTACCTAGAGTTTACAAGAATTCATAAAGGGGATGAGATGTGTACCATGTGTGGGCATTTAGTGCATGTAGATACATCTACAAAATAGAAGAAATAGCATCTTAAAATGATTGCAATCTAAAAACAAGAAAACCAGTATACAAGCTGTAGGATATATTTTCCCAAGTAATATAAACAAATTCACACAATTGTAAAGCCATTTTATCAAGTCCATACCACATGTAAGCTTATTTGGCCTCTGTTCAGATCTTATTGAAACGTACAATAGACTAGCTATGCAAATACAGGATACTAGCCGTCAACAACATATTGTTGCTGGAAACAGGGAGATTCATCCCCAGCTGTTCTGGCTGCTCATTAGCTGAGAAGCAGGTGTAGGATACTGCTGCTTATTGTTAATTTAACAGCTGATCAAACACTGGTGTCTACTCAGTCAGCACCATGCCGGTACGCAGGCTTTACTTATGCATAAAATAGATGTATTAGAGCATTTTTGTGAGCTTAAGCATTAACTAGACTTACTGTACTGCCTGCTGAATAATACTGTACACAATTTGAGTGTATGTGGAACCATCTATTTGCAAGGCCATAGGACTCATGCTGAGAGGGCAGAAATTAGACAAAGGTATACTGATATTGCTGTATGTGCAGCTTGTGGTTGGTGAAAGCAGAGTTGTAACTAGACTTTTGTTGCCCTTTGCTAGAAAGAGAATTGGTGCCCCCTCCACCCCACTCCCTTTCAGTTACAATACCTAGTGTATATACTATAGGGTATTGTAACTGAAAGATGGCATGCACATTATATCACTATTGGAAAAGTGAAAGGGAGTGGGGTGGAGGGGGCACCAATATCTTATATAGTGTACAGCCACATTTCCAATCCCGTTCAGCCACACACTGGGGCAGATGTATTAAAAAGCCTTAAAAAGAGATAAATGCAAGGGTGATAACGAGAGACAAACGTCCAGTCAATCAGCTCATTACTGACATTTTTCAAACACCGCCTGTAACGTGGCATTTAGGCGGTGATTGGCTGGACATTTATCTCTCTGGTACTTGTGTATTATCACGGCATCCATCGCATCGCAAACCATAAGGCATGCGATGGTATGCGATGCGATGAGATTTCCACCGATGTTATACAATGTTAAAATTGTATAGCATTGTATATGGCGTACAATGCCATACAATGCGATGCGATTTTAAATTGTATAAGCATCCTAATTTATATAGTGTGGCGAGCGCATCGAGCCACCGAGCCCGAAGCGTGGCGAGCGCAGCGAGACCTGTGAGGAGACGCGGAATACATGTAAAATAATACGCGTGCGCTCGCCACGCTTCGGGCTCGGTGGCTCGCTGCGCTCGCCACACTATATAAAATCAACTCCACGCCGACGTGGATAGTGGGGGTATGAAAAGGTCGGAGGACGCGTACCGCTGCCCCTCGTGGGCTCGCTGCACTCGCCGCGCTTCGGGTTGGATTTCATACTGGGGGTGGCGTGGGGGTGCATTTAACATTGCAAGCACCCATTAGGGTGCTTATACAATTTAAATCGTGTAGGGTGCTTGTACAATTTAAAATCGCATCGGTGTGCATCGGGTGTATGGCATGCGATGCGATTAAAAGTCGTGCGACTTAATATCGGGGTGCCGTGATAATACACAAGTACATCTCTCTTTATCACCCTCGAGAGTATCTCTTTTGAAGGCTATTAGATCTGCGTTACGCCAATGATGATTTTTTCATTAAGTGCAAAGTGAGCTTTAAATAGTAAGAATTATCTAGCTTTCCATGCAGGGACATAAAGATCTATGAATAGTGTGTTTGACTGCAATGCCACAAAAATGGGTTTAAATCATAGATATGCCAGCAATATTGTTATTTATTTATTCAATTTGTTATATAGCGCAGCAATACGAAACAGTGCTTAAACAAACTGGGTAGTTACAGATAAAAGCTTACAATCTAATACAGTGTGACTGAATAACAAAGAGCTTTAAATTACAGATCATGAATGTTGTACTGATATTAGTGATGGTAGGGGAAGGAGATGCCGGGCCTCAATGAGGAGGGAAGCTGAATTAAAACAGATAATTGACAAGTGCCGCTAACAGCACCCTTACTCTTAAGTACTGTATACAGTGGCAAACTCCGCACTACCCTAGTTCTGTCCCTGGGTGGAACTTACCTCATGCCAGATGTTGACAAATGGGATTTCGACAGCTCCAATATCCACATTTATAGGATGTCAGTATTTTTTAAATGTCGACATTGTGAATGTAAACAGTTACAATGTTGGCACTGATATTTTGCTGATAAGTAGCCATATCCTAATGCAGCATAGCCCTAGCTCTAATTGCAGGTTAGCCATAACACTACTGGCCTTGGGCTTAATCAGATGGCCAATGGTTCAAACACAAACTTGGCCAATGCAGAGGGGACCTTCAAATGCAGAACTCAGATCTGCAATGTCGGCTGGAGGCCTTCTGTGGCATTAGCATAAAGAATTGAACCATTATCTGTTTTATTTAAGTTTGTCTCCTAATTGAGGCACTTTTCCCCCATATTTCATTAGTGTACCCCAAATAGTACTAAATTATTGCAACTGCAGACATTACTGATTTCATTTGGTACCACAGAGCAATGATCCAAGCACTACCTGGAGTGAAGAATAATGTCCAACCAGTGCTGGACTGGCCTACAGGGGCACAGGGGAAACCACCGGTGGGCCTCACTGCACTTGCGGTTTAGGTTTCTCCTCTAGGGTTTCAGGTTTCAGACTCAGCACTTGAATTCCATTATATATATATATATATATATATATATATATATATATATATATATATATTACCTTATACTAAGGACTAAGGTGTATTCACTTAAGTGCATTGCGGTTATTACTCTAATACATTACCATGCATGCACCAGCAGTATTTACTATATATATATTTATCAAGGGGCTCAGACGAAACCTCTATGGTGGCTGGCCACACCCCCGAAACATGGGCCACAACCATGGCAATCCCGCGATGGACCCTTCGTGCCACGGTCCAACACTGCTTCCAACCATAGGATACTAGCTATGGATTGGAGATCTGTAACTTGCCACACCAGCTCACGGACCCTGGGAGCAATATATTAAATCTCAGAGAGAAAGTGTAAAATTAAATACCACCAAGCAATACTATCTGTAATTTTATAGGATGTGCTAGTAAAATGACAGGAACTGTTTAGTTTATACTTAATCTCTCTCCCCTTTATTTCTCTCCAAGGGCCAGATGCACTAACCTTCAAGAAAAGAGTGATAAATAAGCAGCCAATCAACTGCCATGTTACAGATTGGGTGTGAAAAATGAGTGAAAAATTACATTTAAGTGCTGATTGGCTGCATGTTTATCACTTTCCACTTTATTATAATTTTTTTTTAAGCTTGGTACACCTGGCCCCAAGGCTTGATACATCTCACTCACTATGAATAAGCAGTACGCAAGATGGAACATGGCTGTGTCATCTTCACTGCATGTCCTGCATCATCTGTCAATTAATGATGCCCTAGTCTGTGCTTGGTTGTTTTGTACCCGCCCTCTTTTTCAAATCTTAATTGTATTAACCAATTCTCCAGTCCCTTTAAGCCTTCATAGGTTTGAGTTACAGCACATCCAAACTAGGCTGCAGCACAAATATTATCCTCCAGGTCCTAAGAATGACAGAAGTCCAAGAGTAAATTTACTACGACTTGTGATTGATTTGAGTTTGCTAGAGATCAGTCATGCTTGGCATTGCAGGAACTCATGGGAGAACCCGCACATGCAACACTGCACATATTGGTTAAATCCATGCAGTGGTTCTTTGTGTATGTTTTGAGAAAACAGTAAAAAAAAATGTGTTAACTCCACCCCTCCCTAACCATCCGCACCCTCTAAGCATAACCTGTCCTTGGCTCACTGAACCAGTCCTGGTTCTAAAGATACAAGGGGGAAATGTGTTAAGTCCAGCTTTCATTTAAAGAACTTACACCTGGCTTTTGTATCCTGTGATGGCAACCACTACTATTAGCTAGTTGCAGGTTAATTAAGGTGCACCCACATAGTTTACCTCAATAAGCTTGCAGCTAGCCAGAAAGAAGAAGTTCCCATCATAAGTTATAAGGGAGATTTCTCTCCATTATAGCCTTTGGAGAGACGTTTTATTGACAGGCCAGCTGCAAAGAGCCAATTACCACTGAGCTCCTCACCCACTGGGCAAGAGGTCCTGATTATAGCCCTGGGTTTGGGTGCCCTGGAAGTGGGGACCCCTTTATTTGAGGAGTCCCCATTCCCCCAGGAAACCCTGACTAGCTGGGGGGGGGGGGTAATGCTGCAGCCACCAGGACCAATAAAAACTTGTCCCCCAACTGTGGCATTACCTCCCTGGCTAGTGGAGCCCAGTGCTGGTTTTAAAAAATATTGGAGACCCATTAAATCATTTTCCCACTGTATTTTTAGAATGAGAGCTAGCTCAAACAGCCCAATACTGGTTATGCATATGTTTTTTTTTTCTGTTTTTTAACATTTTCAACACATATATAGCAATGATCTGAGCACTGCTACAGTAAACACATTGCTCACAGACCAACATGTTTGATTTTCTCCCGGGTGTCGGGATTTTACACCCATCAATAAAATAATGATTCTTGTTAAATTCCAGAGTTGTGTGTTTTTAATCAAAAATAATTTGCGAGTTTGGCTTAGGGTGTAATGGATAGTGATTCTCACCTGTACATTATTTTCTAGTTTCAATTATGTTTTCACGTTTGCCTTTAGTAGATATTTTTCAAGAGTCAAAAAAGCAAACAAGGACACAAAATTAAGCAATAAACTCTGTCCTGCTGCTGCTGGATAACCAAAGGAATAGTTCAACTTCAAAATATCAGGAAAAACATGAAAAATGTAAAACAAATTGGAGATACTGTACACCCCAGCGCTAGACTTTCAGCTTAGAGAGTACTAAAAACAGTACTCTCTAAGCTGAAAGTCTAGCGCTGTGGTGTATCTCCAATTTGTTTGAATTTTTTTTGTAAATATCTGCCTGGAAAATTGCTGAAACTTATTCCAGATTTCGCTCTCTACAAACACAGAGATTAATAATTTTATCCCAAAGAATTTGACGGGATTAAAGGTTTGTAGGGTCCAAGCCCCACCTAAGCCCTAAAATAGAGGATAATTAGAAGAAAGCAGATTTTCCAGTTGCTTTAGTTCAACGCATCTTAACATCTTGAGTGTTGGGTTTTCCTGGGGCAGGCAGGTTAGTCCTGCCACAGGAAAACCCACCACTCAAGCTGCAGCCCCAATTGGCTACTCAGGAAAGTCGGGGGCTGCTCCGGGAGGGGCGGAGGTGCTCGGCAGCAGTGACAGTGGGGACTGCGCTTGGGTGTTTAGGCACTCATGTGTTCAGGCACCCAACCGCCAGAGTGCTCCTCCTGAGCGGCCCCAAACTCAGCGGCGGCTAATGTACAGTGACAATAAGCAGAGGGGAGTGCCCGCAGAGGCGGTGGTGTGGCGTGCTGGGGGGACGGCATGGGAGAGGTGAGCGGTGGGGTGTGTACAGTATGTAGGTGCATGCCAGAACTGGAGCCACCACTGGCGCACACCTACATACTGTATCGTGGTATGGCCAGAAATTTTCCGGGACAGCCCGCTGCGGCAGCACAGCTGAGCTCGGAAAATTTCCGAACAATCCACTGAATCGGTTAATTATTCCAAAATCAAATCAAATTACAATCAGTATCAGATTATTGTGCTCATCTTAAGTCATTTTATTCAATTGCCGCTGAGTGATAATATTAAATGCTTCTGTTCTTTATTTGAAGGCTACTATTTTTATTGCAGATTTTCAAGTAATGAACAATTACAGGCGTGTAAGTTTTATTTTAACAACTCAATTGCATTTCTTTTATGCTTGACTGACCTTGCCATGAAAATGCCACCCTGACTGAATCTCAGTTCTACTCGAGTCCAATTTCATTGTAGTAAATCTGTAATCAACCCTGCCTGGTATCCTAAGCAGTGACTGGAACAGTCCCTCTCAAACAATGTGTGTTTTATAGTATAAGATGTAAATCACAGTTAATTGTTCTTCAGGGAGAATTAAGAATATGAAAAAATAAAGGAAATTTAAATAAATAATTATTAGAAGATTTTTTATACTCAAATAGATCAATTAGCTGGAATCGGTACATCTGTCAGAATTAACTTAGGTCTACAGTCATTAGGTCAACTCCATTAGGTCGACTGGCTGGAAGGTCGACCTGATTTAAGGTCAACATGGGCCAAGGTCGATATGACTTAAGGTCGAATTTGCCTAAAGGTTGACATGAGGAAGGTCGACCGGTCATAAGGTCGACATGGGTTTTTCACTGTTTTTAATCCGAATGTCGATACAGTCGACATGGACACAGTTGGCAATGAGAATCGGACCCTTGCATCGCTCGCTTCGCTCGCAATGCATCGGGCACGGTGGCTCGCTTCGCTCGCCACAGCTTTAATAACCTCCTCCACGCCCTAGTGTACGGTAGAGCATGAAATACCGCCTGTCGGCACATGTCGGCTCAAAAAACAGTGAAAAATCTCATGTCGACATTATGACCAGTCGACCTTCCTCATGTCGACCTTTATGCAAATTCGACCTTAAGTCATGTCGACCTTGGCCCATGTCGACCTTAAGTCAGGTCGACCTTCCTGCCAGTCGACCTAGTGGGGTCGACCTAATGACTGTAGACCTAAGTTCATTCTAATAGATGACCGCTTCCCAATTAGCTATAGTCTTTTTCACTGTTCTTTACAAAGGATGTGCTTCTTTAACCCCTATTGGGGTTAAGGGGGCAAAGAAGCAACATACAGTAGATGGCTCTGAATACAAGTAGAAATCCTGAGATATTTTCAAGCCCTTAATAAAGCAAAGTTATTTCCTGCATGCCTTTGAATCAGACCAAATATCTGTATCTCCTTGGAGATTCAATGATTCTGTCATATTACACTGACTGCCAAAAGGATGTAATGAATATATTTCAACCATGCCTCACTCTGTGATTCTTTATGCAGTAACTGAGCAGTGGTCCCCATGCCGTGTGTTGGCCAGCCCCAGAACACATAACATTAGACAAGGCAGTTGCCCGATTAGCACTGCAGCAGAGATATTCATTGTAGAGTGCCATTCCTAGGATGATGCTAGTCAAATGCAGGTGCCTTGGGGCAGTGACAATGTCCCTTAAGGGCAAAGCATCCTAAGGGGAGGTACCATTTGCAGACCCTTTAATTATTAGATATTGTAGAGATTTTAGATGATACACCCTGCTCCTTAAACTCCATGCAATCTACTGAATTTATTTATATGCTCACTCTTGCAGTGTTGCATTGTATTTTTATTATTATTATTTTTCCTGCAGTCACCTTTGTTTTTTTTATTTGTGATTGTAATTGTTGTAGGTAGCAAATCTAGGTTTTCAAAAATGCTCTGAAAAAAAGTAAAAGTCTTTATAACATAAAATGTTATGAATTAGTAATTGTATAATACACAGAGGAGAAATTAAGTTTATGTCTCATTTAGATCTAACTCACATGATTCCAGACACTAATCTCTGGTTTGTTATAAAGGTTAATTATGTGAATGCTATAGATGTTGGGTGAAATTGCTAGATAACAAATCAATGATAACATCATTTTATTGCATATAATTATCAGATACTGATTTTTACAATTAGTTAAACAAGTGTGTTAGTCGACAGTCATTGGGTCAACACCATTAGATCGGCATGCATTTAGGTCGACATGCAGGAAGGTCGGCATGAATCTAGGTCGGCATGAATCTAGGTTGACATGGGTTAGGTCGACAGGGTCATTAGGTAGAAAGGGACATTAGGTAGACAGGGTCATTAGGTTGACAGTCAAAAGGTCAACATGTGGTTTTTCACATTATTTTTGTCCCGAATTTCGACACAGTCGACATGGACACTGAAACATAGCACCGCGTCCCCTCGCATGGCTCGCTGTGCTCACCATGCTTCGGGCACACTATTTTATTCTCCCACCACACCCTAGTGGATGGTAGGTCATGAAATACCGCCTGTCAGCACATGTCAGCTCAAAAAAAATGTGAAAAAACCCATGTCGACCTAATGACCCTGTTGACCTAGACTCATGCTTGTCGACCTAAATGCATGTCGACCTAATGACTGTCGACCAACATGCTGGTGACCCAATGACCATATCCTATATAAAGCATATGATTCACAAATCTATGCAAAGCCTAAACCAAACTTTATTGTCGTTTTTAGCATCTGTGATTTGTAATGACATCATGTCTGGCTTTGCATGCATTGGCTCCTGTTATTGACGGGTGCCGTACGGGATCCAGACAGTCATTTACCCGACATCGGGATCCCAACTGTTAAAACACTAACAGATGGGTTTCCTACGGCCACCGGCTATTCTCCCTCATGGGGGTCCAAGACCCTCATAGAGAGAGAATAGAATAGGTGGCGAGCGGCCAGTCGGGATCCCAACGTCGGGCTAATGACTGTCAGGATCCCGACTGTCGGAACCCTATACCACACCCTCATTGACTTATCCTGTCCTATTGCCTTGAGCTGTTTTAAAAAATACATTTCTCACATTAAATCTAAAGGTATGTTTCTTAACATCAATTGCCCAGAAGGAAAAAATTAAACAATGTAAACAAAATACTTCACTGGAAGTAATGGGCCAAGTCCATTTTAAATTAAAATGTTCAAATGAGTAATACAGAATTATAAATAAAGTGGCGTTTAGTATTGACCTTGACATGTCACCTTGCAAAAAAGAAGGTAAACCATAAGACAAAAACTAAAAATTTCAATAAATGATACTACTTCACAATTATAATAAATACAATATATCTTTACTCACTGAATGGAATTTTGGGCAAAATATTATATAAAAAAAATCAATTGTGGGGAAATTGAATGGAAATATATAACCGGAACCCCCATGCCATGCAGTGACACTTGATAGAAGATTTTTGTGTTTTTTTTTTTTTCTCTTTTTTGTTTTTTTTCTCTGTATCCTGTGTTTATAATTTGTAACGTGTGTATAAACTAATTGTAATTAATGCTTTTTTTGTAAAGCGCTTCAATAAAAGAAAGTAAATATAAAAAAAATCAAAAGAACTCCACAAACAGCCTCCACCCAATGTTTAACTCTGATTCATTTCAGGTCACTGTAAATATCATTTATGCAGTTAAGGACAAATGCGTTAGTGTCCATTTGAGAATGAAACATTGTAGTACTATAAATTACAATCTATATTTTAACCCTTTTATATCTCTAGGCTACTCTCGTATCCACAGTAGCTCATTCTGGTAAGAGCACAAGTGACAATAACCTTTGCAAACTGGCAAAACAGTTTCCAATTTAAAAATAAAATGTTCCTTTTATTATACAGCAGAATCAACAAATTGTAGAGATTGTGCCTTCAGGCACAAAACACAGCAGAGCAGGCATTTCAATTCCACAAAGAGAATGCAGCCACATAAAATTAAATCATCAATATCATCACTAGAAGAGGACAGCTTTTCAGAAATGTACAGTGGAAAAAAAATGCTTCAGCATAGGATGCAATTTATTTGTAAACTAATTCTAGTGCTATATTTATTTAGCATAATAGATAACCTACTGTATATGCATTAGTTCACTGTCAAATAAGGTTCTGCGAGCAGTATATTTGTGAGTGGTATGTGTAGACATTTTCATTACAAATATTTTATGTTAAACACTATTAAAGTCATTGCGTGTCATACAAATAATATAGGAACACAGTTTCAATAAACAACATAAATAACAGCTGAGCAAACAGCTGATGAAAAAAGTATATATAACTGGAGGGTTTAAAAAACCAAGGGATAATTACTCAAGCAATATCAACAATGGTTTTCAAAATAATTGAAATAAAAGAGAGAAGTGGGCAGGTAGTAGAGATCTGGGGTTCTACCAAGAAAAAAAGAGGTGAGCTAAAAGAAAGTGTGGAAAAGATCGAGTAAGGGAGGGTAAATCCATCCATGATAAAGATAAAAGGCAGTACTAGTGCTTTAAACATATAGAGGACAGGCTGGCCCAGAGCATATTCAAGTACTGATGTGGCACTTGTGTTGATAATGGTTTGACTTTATTGACAACAATATGTATAGGGTTGAGGATTAGGAGTCACATCTGAGGTTGAGTGACGAAGGCCGCAGGCCTTCATCTGACCTTCATCTGACCGATGGATAAAGCGGGGAGGTTTAATGAAACCAGAATATGGTACTTAACCAGTGGCTTAACCATATTGTAGGAAGCAGTTGGTAGAAGCAGTCTTTTGTTAATTACACAATGAGATGGTAACCACAGTGAAAAGACTTGTATCTTGGCAATTAGAATACACAGTAGCGTTCAGTAACTCATTCAGGTATTGGTGACGCAATAGTTGCATAGACTGGTATGGTAACAGGTAAGTGATAACAGTGATGCAGTTCTTTAATGCGGCAGTGGCTGCAAACCACAAGGGGTACCAGAGGGGTACATTATTGTGGATGCCAGAGATGAATGCAGGAACGATGGTATAACATCGATGACTGGGGTGCAATGGTAGAATATAAATTTTAAGGATGGTGGAACATTGATAGCTCAGAAACTATGGCGGAACCTCGATAGCTCAGGAACAATGGCAGAAAATCGACAGCTAGGCAGGACTGCACTGAGGTAAGTATCCCTCTCTGGCCAGAGGATCACAGCTAGAGCTAAAATACCTGGAAATAAGCACACTGCAGCAGAGAGACACAACTGTACCAGCTGGAGACAACTGATGCACTAGCAATTAGGTCTAGATTTCCCAGCATACTTATACCCACCGGGAAGTGGGGATTGGCTGAGAAACAGATGACTGTAACAAACATGGCAGCCACCTTAGAATACCAAAAAGATACCAACATAATCCTTGGTGCTGATGCAAGTGTTTTTCAAGTTGTTTTTTTTTCACTCAAACAGTACCCATAAAATAGAAACAAAGAAAAGAAACACAATAGTGTGATAGCGTATTAACAATTAAATATCCTT
The DNA here is from genome assembly GCF_055691185.1 of Crinia signifera. NCBI lineage: Eukaryota > Metazoa > Chordata > Amphibia > Anura > Myobatrachidae > Crinia > Crinia signifera. The sequence goes on along the minus strand of NC_139218.1, from coordinate 63,042,998 downwards.
TCTAATAGAGGAATCTTTGGAGTATTTGAGACTCGTACCCTTTGAGGTAGTCTACTATTTATAGTAGACAAAACTCACTAATGTGGGAGCAGTAACGTCACCGGACAGTCATCAAAGCTTCCAATTCCATTCGAAGTATGTTCAAAAAGAATGAAGCTGGTATTGTGTAATACCGCTTAATTTATTTGCAAAATGTAATAACAAGTAAAAACATAGGTGTATTACAGCAGACTCTCACCGAGTGAAATTGTCCACAAAAGATTGTAGATATGTATGGCAGATGGTTTTTATCCCAGGCGTCCCCCGGAGCCTCTGTCCCAGTGATAGTCCAGTGTTGTCCATCTCCTCTCCACTGCCAACACATTTCAAAACCAAACGGTTTCTTTTTCAAGGCATGTGTGTAAGGACTCTGGAGGGTACCACAAAACCTGCCCACTAACTCTATTGCCTCCTTTTGCAGTTGACGGACACGTGCGGTGCAAGGCTTCACCTGTAATAGCCGTGTTTGACGGAGCTGGTTATGCCGGCTCTGCCCTAGATGCCACCTGGTCTTATGTGGGACAACATGTCCACCAAAAGCGAGAAGAGTGCAAGAGGAAAACTGACTAACCCGGACAAAGCAGGCTGGGACACCCCCAGAACCACCCTGGGGAACAACCCCAGGTGTGACTATAATACACAATATGGTCACAAACACAATGTAAATGCAACAATGCACAGAGATGGTATATAAAGGTGCACCAGTGGACAGAGGCGGTGAGGTACATGGTGCAGGTGCAACAATGCACATATTTGGTAATACACAGTATATGAATGTAACAATACACTAGGATGGTATAATACAAAATACTCCCCAAAACTCCCGCACTGAGGAAGATACGTCTAAAAGGTGAACTACCTATAAGTGCAGGAATACACAACAATGCAGATGTAATATGCAATATGATAAGGAAGGGAGGACTGCAGGGAAACCCCTGACTTATCTGGGCAGATGTTAACCACAGATGGGCTCTGGTAGCTGCAGCACAGGAATACAAGGAACGACTGGTGACTCTGACAGAACAAGATCCAGGAACCAGGAACACACCACTGGGAACTCGCACAAGGCAGGAACCAGGACGCTCAGACAAAACAAGCTTCCACACAGCACTGGGAACTAGGAACTATGAGCTAAGAGCTATGACTGGCAGGTTTGAACAGGTCAGGATGCCTTAAGAAGGCCTCAGATAATCAAGGCAGCTGTTCACAATCCAGCCGGGCTAACGAGGTCAGACTTGTGACTTGTCATAAATAATGACTCCTAACAATGGGAGCTAAAGGACTCATTCCTATATTTATACCCCAAGTGGGGAAATCCTATTTCCAGACATGGAACATTTAACCCCTAATCCTACCTACTACATATGATAATCCTTATGGAATCCAGTCTGTATTATTCAGAGAGCCGTTATTGCAGGTGTATAAAATCACGGCAACGTGCTCTCATCCTTTTACTTCCGATTTCCGGTCCTCACTGGAAGCGGAAATGACGTGTGTGTCAGGATGAGAGGAGTTGAGGAAAAAAGGAAAGATGAAGTTTACAATTTAAGGAGCACCTGGTAATAGAGTGGTACTAGGGGTCTAATACTTTATGTAAAATAATAGTTTTACTCATACTTATTTTTTTTTCCTCTCTCTCTCTCCCTCTCCCTCTCTCTCTCCCTGGGCCAGATTCTCTAAGCTTCAAAAGTGATAAAATGGAGAGTGATAAACAGCCAGCCAATCAGCTCCAACCTGCCATGTCACAGACTGTGTTTGAAAAATGTCAGACAGGAGATGATTAACATTACGTTCTCCGGGAGTAGAGCAATACGTGTTGAATGAAGCAGCCAATTAGCTTCTTTCAAGTACTGTACAGTACGCTCTATAAAGCCGACTGGTTGACATGGGCAATTTCTCAACTAGTTCACTTCTCCAGTCTAAACGCTGATTGTTACATGTTGCACAATGCTGGCATAGTACCTATAAGCTGGATTTTGTGCTTTGCATATATATATATATATATATATATATATATATATTTCCAAAGTCTGCCGGCACTCCAAAGATAAATACAATCAGCTGCCCCCGGTGCCAGAATGTAGTAAAATACAACAGTCCAAAATCCCATAGGGAAATAAACAGCACTCAGGAGATGGTGTTAATGCATCAAACAGAAACTCAGTGTATTGGGGACGTTTCGGGGGACAAACCCCATCCTCAGCCCAATCCTACAGGCTGTATGTATATATATATATATGTGTGTGTGTGTTTTTGTCTGGACCCCCCCCCCCCCCCCCCAAAAAAAAAAAGAAAGAGTAGGGTGTAAATAGCTCTATAATGTATTCACTCTCATATATAATATATTCACACACATCTTATATTGATATATCTAATAATTTGATACCAAATTGCATAAATTAGTTGTAAAACTGTCGGAATGCTGATCAATATGTAGACAGGCTGCCCATCACATGCGCAATACTGTGTATAATACTGACAAGTTTAAATTGTACTATACTGTAGATGAGCTGGAACTAAAGCTTTAAAGCAGTCTGCCAATTCTTCTATAGTTAATTAGTCCCAACACACAAAATCAATATTTCATTCTAAAAGAAAAATGCTGTTACAAAAACCATCATTGTGTATTTTATGCTCTATTGGATGCTTATGACAAGTAACAAATTAACCTGTGAATTTAAAGTTGTGCTACTCCATTTGTCACCAGACAGAGCTCCAAATTAACATGGCAATAACGTATTATAATGGAACATTTTAATTAGTAAATAAGTCTGTGTCTGATGTTCTGTTCTGATCAGAAATTTAGTGTTTATTATATAGAACCTGTATACAGTGATTTAACAGAAACCAACAAAGTTATAAAAGGAGGAACAAATGCCCCACATGTAATTCCTTAATTTGAGCCACTTACTGAATATTAAGCATCGGTCTCTCTATCAAATCATCTAAAACATATGAACTTTGTTTCCTACAGTTGAAGCTGAGAACTTCTTCAAAGTGGGAAGAATTATCTATATCATGTCTATCTACATGTCTATCTACATGTCTATCTATTTGGGCAGTACGGATGGTGTAATGGTTAGCATTACTGCCTCACAGCACTGAGGTCATGGGTTCGATTCCCACCATAGCTCTAACTGTGCAGGGTTTGTATATTCTCCCCGTGCTTTTGTCGGTTTACCCCGGTTTCCTTCCACAATCCAAAAATATACTGGTAGGCTAATTGGCTCCCAACAAAATTAACACTAGAATACATGTGGTATGGGAATATAGATTGCCTGTACATGTGGTATGGGAATATAGATTGTAAGCTCCACTGGGACAGAATCTGATGTGAATGTTCAAATATTCTCTCTGTAAAGCGCTGCGGAATATGTGTGCGCTATATAAGAAACTGTTAATAAATAATAAATAAATAATATCTACGCAGAAGTGTATACAGACTTTGACATGATTGAAATGTTTGAAATAAGAGGTCCTACATTATGATTGTAAGCTCTGCAGAAATAAATTGTATCTGTAAGATATAATATTGTTGTAGGTTATTGCATTCAGTCTTCATTTCCTGTGTATTTGGGTTTATCCTGTGATGAGTTAGGGTTACCGCCATTCGACACTGGAATATTGACATGGTCTGAATGTTGAAATAATAAATGTAGAGTTGGATGTCATGTCTGCATAGGAATTGCTGTCTCGCAAAATGGCAATGTGGAAATAATATCAATATGATATTCATGTCAACACTGTGCTTGTTGGCAGTCGACATACTGACATCATTTTTAGAGTATTTAAGCCCTAATCCTAACTCCTTTTTAAAATGATGATCATGAACATTCATTCCATGTCTACATTCTTATTTCAACAAAATGACTAGATACAGAACAACCCAACCAATGAGATCATTGGGATAGGCACAGCAGACTGGAGTAGTTTAGAAGCTAAAATGTTAATCTTGTGGGAGGCAGTAAACCTGACCATAAATTAGGACAAAACGATTGGCGGGATATAATGGCAGCTAATATATACATACTAGTATTATACGTTACTATGAGGCTGAGATATGACTACATGTATCAAACTCTGGAAACTTCCCTGAACTTGTATCCAGTAGCCAATGCCATCAGTCCATGGTCTTGGCTATTCTATTATATGGTCTACTTTCATCAAAATTCATCTTCCTGATGAACTCACTAACACTTTTGTTTGTCACTATTGTGCTGCACTGAGGCGACTGGTTTTCACTGGCTTATTTTTTTTTTGGGTGGTGGTGGGGGGGGGGGGGGGTTCCCAGATTTAAACTAAGTATTAGGGATCCAGTAGAGAGACAAGGTCACCTAGATGCTGGCTGGTGGGCTAATATTTCTTGACTAATAAATACACAGAGAATCTTTTGATTGTTTTAATAGACAGCTGAGCACATTGTTATTATGTAATGTGTATCAGAACTGCATTTTTTCTTCCTAGAACTACAAGCCCCAGCATGATAGTGCCTCTTGTTATATGTTTGTAGTAATGGGTGCACATTCCTACAGTGGCGTAGCTACAGGGGTCGCAGCGGTCGCACCTGCGACCGGGCCCCTGAGCCAGGGGGGCCCAACCCCCCGCCACTGTCACCCCCGCCACTAATATGTTCACATGATAAAGGGCAGCGTGCGCCACAGCTGCCCGGCGCCGGCGGCCTGCCTGCTCACCCGGTCCCAAGAAGCTCTCCCCCTGATCACTCAGCACTGCGGGTGCCGCGGCCAGAGCCGGCCCTAGGCATAGGCTCACTAGGCAATTGCCTAGGGCATCGGCCTATGTATAGGGGCTGCAGCATTACTGGCATCCGGACTCTAATGTGTTCCCCTGGCAGGGGCACTGCAGCTGCATCTGCAACTTCTACCGGGTCAGCCCAAAGACGCACTCCCCCATACTCCTTACTGGTCCGGCATGCACCCCCACGTGATACGTGACTCACACTGATTCAATGTCCCCGCCTCAGCCTGCCGCCGCGGCGCGCTATGGGAGAAGGAAGAGGCTGAGGCACAGTACAGAAGCGTGTTATGTACACGGCCCCTCCAGCGCTTCGGGCGGCATGCATCACGTGACCAGGACCAGCGGCTCTCCAATTTGTAAGGTACAGAAGGCTTCCCCTCCCGGCAGCTCTCCGCTCTGTACAGTACACTAGCCCGCCACCCCCTTACACGCCCTACGGCTCTCCGATCTGTGCGGCACAGTAGCCCCCTTATACGTCAGATGGCTCAGGAACCCCCACCCCCTACACACACAAACACCTGACCCACACATGCTCTGTGCGGCAGCGGAACCCCATTCCCCCTTACACACTAAGCGGAGCTGACCTCTGGTCCCATTCCCTACTCGGCTGCTGTGTCCAGCAGTCACTCCTCACCCACCCTGCGGTGCTGTCTCCACCCAGACAGCTGCAATTGTAGCCCCTGTGTCAGTGTCCCTGTGTCAGGGTAAGTATGTCAGCATCCATGTACCAGTGTCTCTGTCAGCATCTGTCTGTGTGTTTATATTAGTGTCAGCGTGTGTCAGGGTTAGTGTGTTAGCGTTCATGTGTCTGTGTCAGCATCCATATGTTGGTATCAGCATGTCTGCTGTGTGTCAGCTTCTGTGTCGACATCAGTGTGTCAGCCAATGTCAGGGTTAATGTGCCATCATCCATGTGTCTGTGTGTCAGTTTCTGCATCTATCCATGTGTCTGTTTGTATATGACTGTATCCGCAGGTGTCAGGGTTATTGTGTCAGCGTCCATGTGTCAGCAGCTGTCTGTCAGCATCAGTGTGTCAGCATTGTGTGGGTTTGTCAGCATGCATCATTGTCTGTCAGTGTCCATTTGTCTATGTGTCAGCCTCGTATCCACGTATCAGTATGTGTCCATGTGTCAGCATTTGTGTGTCAGTGTCTATGTGTCAGTATGGTTGTGTGTTAGCATCTGTGGTTGCTTCCATGTATCAGAGTCTGTGTGTCAGCATCTACCTTTGTGGCTGTGTTTGAGTGTTGGCATCTGTCAGTGTCTGTGTGACACCATGTCAGCATCAGTTTGTGTGTCAGTATCCTTGTATCAGCATCTGTCTGCATATTAGCATCTGTGTGTCAGTGTCAGTGTCCGTGTGAGCACCTGTGTCAGCATATGTTTGTCAGCTTTCATGTGTCATTGTATGTCAGCTTTTTTGTGCAGGTGTGTCAGTGACTGTATGTCAGTGTCATTATATGTCTATGTGTCGGCATTTCCAACCCAGACTGCCTCATCACCCCTGTCATCTTAAGAGCGCATCCCCTTTGAGTGACTATTACCCTTTCCCAGGCTCTATAATGTGCCCTAAAATGGCAACTAAATCCCTTTCCCTGCTGTCACTCTGTCCCTGTCATTACTCTGCCTGTCCCTATGTCTCTGCTGTCACTCTCCATGTCATCACTCTCCCTGTCCCTGCTGTCACTCTCCCTGTCCCTATGTCCTGACCTTGCAGACACTCTCCCTGTTGTCACTCTCTCTCTGCCCCGACCACAGCCTCCTTCCTTCACACCAATGATGATGACCACAGTCTATTCTGCACCGCCGCAGGTCACAGCCTCTGCTGCCACTGATGCCCAGAGCCTCCTGTGCACAACTGCCTCCGCCGACCACAGCCTCCTCCGCACAACAGCCGCTGACCACAGCCGCCTCCTCTACACCTCCGCCGAACCCAGCCTCCTCTTCTGCGCCTGTTTCCAAATCCAGACTCTCCCTCTACACTGATGATCACAGCGTAAGTTAAGTTAATCTTACCATGCTGCCTTCTCTCTCCCACTTGTAAGTCCCTGCATACACAACACTTAAGGACAAGCCCTTTTCAGAGTGTGCCCATAATTAGAGCCTTCACTTTTCCATACCCCCACTTTAAAATTTCCACTTTGACCAATGGGACAAACGTAAGCCAGTTGTTTAGTGGTTTCTACCAACCCCATTTAACAAAGCCGAGACATATCTAGTGACTATTGTACATTCTACCATACAGTGTGCATTCAAGTAACCAGTATGGTTACATCTGCTAGGGGGCGCCAAAAAAATCTGCCTAGGGCATCAAATCGGATATGGCCGGCTCTGGCCGCGGCGCTGACGTCATGCGGAGGACCCGCGGCCCGCCTGCATTGTCTCTGTGCGCGCACTAAGTACTGGAGAGCGTGACAGGGTGCACCAGCGGGCTGAAAGAAGCACCAGTGTGGCAGCCGCCCGACTGCCACTACTGAAGGACTGCAGCAGGTAAATCCTGCTTACAGTGTGTGTGTGTGTGTGTGTGTGTGTGTGTGTGTGTCTGTGAATGGTGCTTACATTGTGTGTGTGAATGGTGCTTACAGTGTGTGTGTGTGTGTGTGTGTGTGTGTGAATGGTGCTTACATTGTGTGTGTGTGTGTGTGTGTGTGTGTATGGTGCTTACAGTGTGTGTGTGTGTGAATGGTGCTTACAGTGTGTGTGTGTGTGTGAATGGTGCTTACAGCGTGTGTGTGTGTGTGTGTGTGTGTGTGTGAATGGTGCTTACAGTGTGTGTGTGTGAATGGTGCTTACAGTGTGTGTGTGAGTGAGTGAGAGAGAATTGTGTTTACAGTGTATGTGTGTTTATATCTTGATAAAGAGCATAGGAGTACAAAACTATGCCCTTTAGCAGATAGTCTGCTCAGTTTTGTCCATGTAGAGGTTGATATTGTTTCCTTTAGGGGTAGATGGCACCAGAGCCAGATGTTTCAGTTTCGTTACAGGATGCCATTAATATATATTTCCAGCAAAAAAAGTTTCACTCATAAAGGCTGTGCTTTAAAAATCCTGCGTTTGCCACTGAATATATATCATTATCATGATATATATATTAGAATTTTTTTTTTAAATTTTGTTGTATGTAGGGGGGCCCCAAGCTAACTTTTCGCACCAGGGCCCATGAACCCTTAGCTACGCCCCTGCATTCCTAGATACCTTTCCCCCATAAGGGATAAGAAAGAACCCTGTCCATTACTTGTCCCTTGCATATGGAGGATGTCTGCACTCGAGCATTTCACCCACCAGTCAGAAATCCAGAAGTAAAGGCATAAATAGGACAGCTGGTTATTGGGCAGCTGTCCAAGCAAGAAATAGAATGAAGAATACTGATGGATGTTACTGAATGTAGCTAGGCAAAATGTGCATTACTGGTTGTTTTATTAATGCAATGATTAATATATTTCACCCTACAGTATGTCTGATATAGGCAGATCCATTATGAGAGAAAGAAGTGAATTCACAGATTAAAGATGCGTAGATAAAGCAGGGTTCTGCTCTAGCTGCTGTGAACACTGTGTTCTGCAATACTCCTGTTTCAATAAACTAAATATATATATATATATACATATATACACATATATATATATACACACACACACACACACACACACACACAATAGATAGATAGATAGATAGATACGACACCAGCAGTGTGATGGATCACCTGTGTTACCAGGTTATCAGTGGTGTCTCCCGCATCGCATCTGCCCCAGCTCCTGCCCCCCCCCCCCCCCTCACAGCATGACTCCCCCAGGCATCCCTCTCACCACTGTACCCATCTCACCCCCTGCAACTCTCTCGCACAGTTTGTCTCCCCCCTCCCCCACAATGTGACTTCCTCTGCCCACTAGCAGCGCCGCTCCCCCCCACACACACCGCAGCATGACGCCCAGTGCTAGCACCACCGCTTGTCCCACCTGTGTCTCCCTCCCTCCTGCTGACTTTCTCCACCACCTGATGCATATACTAACCCATAATAATTCCTAACTACTCCCTGCAGAGCATCTTTAGAAGAAAATACATTTAAATAAATTATATCACCATACAAATAATGAAACAATATAAAATAAAAGATAGTTCTTCTATAGGGCCTGATGTATCAAGCTTCAAAAGTGATAAAATGGAGAGTGACAAGCAATCAGCCAATCAGCTCCTACCTGTCATTTATCAAACCCAGCCTGTAACATGGCAGGTAGGAGCTGATTGGCTGGCTCTTTATCACTCTCCATTTTATCACTTTTGAAGCTTGCTACATCCATAGCAAGAACTTGTAATTATACAAAAACATCTTGCTATACAATTTCCTTTTCTTTAAAGAGGGGCTAGAGGCCATATTAAAATTACAAAAGATGCGTAGAATTCGCTACAGTTCCAAATAATTACAGTATATATTCTCTATGCAAAAAAACTCTCAAATTAATTTTATAGAGAAGTGGAGCAGGCCACGCCTCCTTATGATTTTGGTTCAGACATGACTAGTAGAAACATTATAAACTTCAGTGATATTTCCTAAATTTACAAATCAGGGGAATTGAGCCTCATATTAAAACCTGATTTGAGCACTGGTGTTTATGGAAGTTATGCTGAAGCAAATCACATGGATCCTTTATTTTATTATAAAAGAGTAAAAGAGTAAATTAGTAAAATCTTGAATTTGGACAACATATTTTAATGTATTTTAAAGGAGGTTTTGATATTTATGGAGGTTTTTTGTACACTTAGGGGGTTAATCAGGTCTGATCTCACAGCTGTGATTTAGCAGGCCGAGCTATTACCGACCGCACATGCGAGTGCATCGTAGCACACACGCGCGAGGACATTTTGCAATATAATCCTGCCAATTTTTGACAAAGTTGATTGACAAGAAGCTGGTGTTTGTGGGTGATAACCAGATGTTTTCTAGGAATGTAAGGGAAAATGCAGGCATGCCCAGGCATTTGAGGGGAAGGCGTGTGGCATCAGCTCCAGCCCGATCTGACTGTTTCTATCAGAGCCACCAGGTAAGTCCTGGGCTATGGACAGACTGCACTCACCGATCCAGATAATTTTCGCAATTGTGTGCAATAGTGGATAGGAAGGCTCCTGCCTGGTACCGCTCAGCCGGCACTGCCGCACACAACAGTGCACCCGCCGCTACTACTGGACTGTGAGATGGGACCACCAATGAATGTTAATGCATGCTGCAGATGGATTAATCTTGTCTGTCTGACCCTCCAGCCATTGTCACACTTTTTTTATGAGTATGATTTTCTAGTCATCTTTCACATGGCTGTAGTAGAGAGAACAATAAGCTACTATCAAAACAATAAAAGTTTAAGCCTAATGCGATTGTGCAAGGCTGAGTTGAAGGTCTGCTGTAAAATTATTTTATTGACTGTGTCTGCTGACAGTACCGCACTGTCTTGTTCTTAAAATAATTTTAAATCTAGCAGGTATCATCTTTTGCTTTTAATTTTAGCTAGGATAAACCCAATAACCAGTCTATGGACATAATGAATCAAAGGTAGTTATTGACATATAAACTCATTTGAAATATTACACAAAGAAGAATACATTTGGATTTGTGGTCTTCTTTATTTTATGATAGGCATTTGTGAATTTAAAAATATTCATCATTCTTCGCACTAATTACTACTAAACTTAACAATGAAAGATTTTTTTTTTATTTAATTGGGTTTTTATTATATATATATATTGACCAGATCTTTAAGCAGCATGGTGACAGATTTCTTTTTGACCTTGGAAAGCAAGAAAAATGGTATTGTGAAACATGTAAAGACAACCTTATTCATTGTACTGTAGGTCAAATAATTCACACACCTGACAATTTCATAATAGATTCTGAATTCAATAGATGAAATAGGTAATGCAATTCAAAATGGCCATTTCTATGGTTCTGTTTACAGAGCAAGTATGAAATAAAAACTGAATACTGATAAATGGTAATAATAGTATATTTCAAATAAAGGGGGACATTTACTAAGATGGAAGTTCTATTTCACATGGGATGTTGCTATGGGCAACCAATCAGAATCTACTGCTTATTTATTTAGCACCTTCTAGAAGATAAAGGTAGTGTCTAATTAGTGGGATGCAGTCAAAATCCTGACTGTCAAAATCCCGACAGGGTCAAAATCCCGAATGGGTCATAATACCGACAAGGACAAAATCCCGAGACTTAAAATCCAAACAAGAACAAAATACCGACATTTAGAATGTACAGGTGAAACAGTCAACATGTCTTTCCGTCAACAGGTTGCGAGGTCTACATGGCTTTTTTCACTGTTTTTTGACCCGACATGTGCTGACAGGCGGTATTTCATGCCCTACCATCCACTAGGGCGTTGGTGGGAGAATTAAATAGTGTGCCTGAAGCATTGCGAGCGAATCGAGCGATGCAAGGTGCTGCGGTTCACTTCCAACTGTGTCCATGTCGACTGTGTCGACATTCGAGTAAAAAAAACAGTGAAAAACCCATGTCGACCTCGCGATGTGTCGTCGGAAAGTCATGTTGACTCTTTCACCTGTACATTCTATATGTCGGTATTTTGACCATGTCAGGATTTTAATGTTGTGATTTTGTCCTTGTCTGGATTTTAAATGTCGGGATTTTGACCTTGTCGGGATTTTGTCCATGTCGGTATTATGACCCATTCGGGATTTTGACCCTGTCAGGATTTTGACCGTTGGGATTTCATACCGAATCCTAATTTCTTGCCCATAGCAACATTCATTGTGAATGAAACTCCCATCTCAGTAAATTTCCCCCAAAATATCTTATACATTATATTAATTTACTTGTTTTGCCAAGACAAAATTATTGGAAGATTATTTTGACAAAAAAAAAACATACTGTTTTTATATACATAAATAATATTTCAGAAAACAAGTATTTAAACATTTATTTTTTTAAATACAAATCTTTCCACATTTAGCTGAAATTTTTTGTTGAATGTTTTTGAAAGCCCTTTGCGGAATAATAGTTTCTACTTCTTATTTATTTAGCGTCTTCTAGAAGATAATAGATGGAATCTGATGGGCCGCTATGGGCAACATCCCATCTTGTATAGAACTTCCATTGTAAATTACGCTAAACTTTATTTGAAAGAGTAGAAAAAATTGGGATCCCTTAAATTGCAATAATTTGGGTCGGCCCACCGGGAAATGGCCCGGTTTCCCGGTGAGCCAAACCGCCCATGCTGGATTCTACAGCCTACACATCCACTGTAGACTTTTTGATAAAATACAAGTGAATCAATGCATGTTTATAGCTGAGACGTGACAAAAGATATAAACCAAGATCAATATTACAATTTATGCTTCTCTAAGACTTTGCAAATGACCACATCCAAAATACAGACATACTGTAGGATCCGTTATTGATAATGTTTTGAAAAGCAAAAATAAATGAAAGAGTTTGATAATGATCACCTATTACCTCCTGCTACAACAACCTATCGCTGAACAAATAATTGCATTGTGTGAAACGAAAGGAGTAATTGTTTTCATGGATTATTTTTTGACAAATGTTCCTCCTCATCTGAGCACTTCTGAGAATAGGATGGGGTAAACTGCAGTCCAAAATAGGTAGGTCATTATTTCTTGTATTTGACTCAAGTTCTCTATACAAGCTTAACTCTTTTGGAAACTTTTCTTTTATTCTTGGAAATCAATCTATTGGACAGTCTTGATCATCATTAATGAAGTTTATAAATAAGCTTGATATTGGTGTTTTCCAAATACAGATAGGGCTTCGGTTAGAAGGGACAGACAGACTAAATAGTGACCAGTGGCAAATGCAAACAAATGGGGACTTTGTACATGGTTTTATATCAAATACACACTCCCATCACAGGCGACCATATTGCCAGTGATGGGAGTGTGCCCCGGAGATAAATCGCCGGGTGCGCGCTCCAGTTTTCAGCCCCGTTCTAATCGCTGGTCACAGGAGCTTGCTGCGCCTAAGCTGTGCTCCACAGCTCAGAGCTTCTCTATCTCATTCTCAGTGCCACAGTCACCGGCCACTCCGAATCCAACATTTGAGGTATATCCACAAAAACAGTGTGACAGTGACTTATTAATGCATTACTTGGGGACAGGGGACTTATTGTGCACTTGTGCCTCCTACCTGGACCCCTCTGGATCGCCCAAATGCAGATGGTAACAGTGGAAAGTTTCTGAGCAGGGCTCTGGGAAAGCCCTGTGTGATATCATGAAGTCTCACCAAGAGGGCAGGAACCAATTGCACCAGGAAATTGTGTACAGATGAAGCATCCTTACAGGGATGATTTAACAGAGGTGGGGGCCAGTGTGCATACTACAGACAAGCCCCCTCCCATCTACGGCACAGTATGCACTGCCATACTGTATCATTAGAATCTCCTGGGCAAGCACAAGAAACATGTCAGCCATATTCTTGCAACTAATCATTGCTGCTTATTCTTAAGCATTTTGCAATGTAATCAAGGGCAGTATGATTGCATAATAAAGAGCTCTTAAGTTAAGTTCATGATTGCTGCACATGTATTAGTGATGAAAGTGGTGGGGGGAGGAAACAGGAATAGTCATGAGATTCAGGCTATAAGGAGACGGGAAGCTAAAAGTGAAAGTAATTAAAACAGATAGTTGACAAGTGTTGCCAACAGCACCCCCTACCCTTCAGTGATGTGTGCGAGGCACACTGTGCACAACACACGCTTAGATTTTTCCCTGCTTTAGATTTGATTTTGTTTATAGCAGCAAAATCGAATCGAAACCTAATTGAAATCGAATGGTTTTTTGGACACTTCCAACTGGCATTTGATTTGATGCACGCTCCATTTTCTCTATATCGAAAAGAAAAATAGACTGTGCAGCCAAGGAAATATGGAATTCGATCCAGTAAATCGAATGTGTACACTGTGCCTTGAATGTAAATCAAAATCGATATCGAATACAAAAGTGCAGATCGAATGTGAAAATAAATGGAAAATCAAAGGCCAAATGGAAAGGTGGAATTGAATAGAAAGCAAAAGCAAATCGATGCGTCTGTACGCACCTTTAGTTACGGCACTGGATTTAAAACAGTAACTGCAATAAAGCTAAACAAGCCTGACATTTATCAGAGGCTTTAATAAACTGATGGTTAGTACATCTACCCCGCAGTAACAAAAACTAAGGCATAAAAACATGCACTCTAGATGCTCTTAAAGGCCCATACACACTGGGTGACTTTGAGTGGCTTTCTGCAGGAGACATCTCTGCAATAATTGGGACGACAGCCTCATCCCTAATTGCTCCAAGACCCAAAAATCAGTATACCGGCACAGAATGGTAATATGAATTTCATTTTGCACACAATTGGAAAAGTTTTATTGGTACTTGTTTCCTAGCACAGCGCCCACAATTTTCAATTGTATGGCATCTTATGCATTGTATCGCATTGCATGCCATATAGCCGCATGTGATGCGATTTTAAATTGTATAAGCACCCTAATGGGTTTTTTCAATGTTAAATCCCCCCTCTATACGATTTTTAATTGTATAAGCACCCTAATGGTTGCTTACAATGTTAAATCCCCCCTCTATACGATTTTTAATTGTATAAGCACCCTAATGGTTGCACCCCCATGCCACCCCCACTATCAATGCCAACCCGAAGTGTGGCGAGCACAGCGAGCCCGCGAGGGGCGGCGGTATGTGTCTTCCGACCTTTTCATATCCCCAGTATCCCCGTCGGCGTGGAGCTGACTTTATATAGTGTGGCGAGCGCAGCGAGCCACCGGGCCCGAAGCGTGACGAGCGCAGCGAGCCCTGCGAGGGGACGCGTAATGTAATGTAATGTAATAGCAGATAATATTAATAATTATTTCTGCTCAGTATTCTCTGCTGAAAGAGAGGGGAAGGGGCCACAGTTAAGTTGCAAGTATAGTCAGAAAAGTACATTTACAGAGGAGAAAGTCCTCACAGAACTCTCAAAACTGAAAGTGGATAAATCAATGGGGCCAGATGGGATACATCCAAGGATACTAAAAGAGCTTAAAGGGGAGCTGGTAAAACCAATAACAGAATTATTCAACCAGTCACTAGCTACTGGAGTAATCCCAGAGGACTGGAAAACAGCGAATGTAGTCCCACTGCACAAAAGTGGAAGCAAGGAAGAGGTAAGCAACTATCGACCAGTGAGCCTTACATCAGTAGTAGGGAAATTGATGGAAACACTCTTAAAACAAAGAGTTGTAGAATATCTCAAAACCAGCAATTTACAGGATCCAAAACAGCATGGGTTTACTGGGGGAAGATCATGTCAAACAAATCTTATTGACTTTTTTGACTGGGTGACTAAAGTAATAGATCAAGGTGGGGCTGTAGATGTAGCTTATCTAGACTTTAGTAAAGCTTTTGACACTGTCCCACATCGCAGACTGTTAAATAAACTTGAAAGCTTGGGATTGGATTCTAAGATAGTTGAATGGATAAGAGAGTGGTTGCAGGAGAGAAAACAGAGAGTTGTAGTAAACGGAGTACAGTCAAAGGAGGGAAAGGTTACAAGTGGAGTACCCCAGGGATCTGTACTTGGACCGGTGCTTTTTAATATCTTTATTGGTGATATTGCAAATGGAATTGATGGTAAAATGTGCCTTTTTGCAGATGACACAAAGGTATGCAACAGGGTAGACACACCAGGAGGGGTAAAACAAATGATTGAGGATCTAGGTAGCTTAGAGAAATGGTCAAGAGAATGGCAACTACAGTTTAATGCCAAAAAATGCAAAATCATGCACTTGGGTCTCAGAAATCCAAAGACTCAATATAGTATAAATGGCACTATAATGGAAACTACTGAGGAAGAGAGGGATCTAGGTGTCACTATTTCAGGGGACTTAAAAGCAGGTAGGCAATGTAACAAAGCAATGAAGAAGGCAAGTCAGATGCTTGGTTGCATAGGGAGAGGTATCAGCAGTAGAAAGAAAGAAGTAATAATGCCACTGTATAGGTCATTGGTACGACCTCACCTAGAGTATTGTGTTCAGTTCTGGAGGCCATATCTCCAGAAGGATATAAATACATTAGAGACTGTACAAAGAAGAGCAACTAAATTAGTGCATGGCCTACATCACAAAACGTACCAGGAAAGACTAAAAGATCTTAATATGTATACTTTAGAGCAGAGAAGGGAAAGGGGGGACATGATAGAAACTTTCAAATATATCAAGGGTTTTAACAAGGTACAGGTGGGAGACATTCTTCACAGGAAGAGGAGCAACAGAACACGAGGACATGCACTGAAACTAGAGGGAGGAAGATTCAGGGGAAATGTGAGGAAGAATTTTTTCACAAAAAAAGTAGTAGATAAGTGGAATAGCCTACCATCAGAGGTGGTAGACGCAAATACAGTAGTACAATTTAAACATGCTTGGGATAAGCATATTGATATCCTTACAAAAAAATAAGGATCAAATATGGTTTGAGGTAACATGTTTAAAAAAAGGGGCAGACTAGATGGGCCAAGTGGTTCTTATCTGCCGTCAAATTCTATGTTTCTATGTTTCTATGTATTACTTTACATGTATTACTTTACGGCGGGGCTAGCGCGGGGCTAGCTGCGCTCGCCACGCTTTGGGCTTGGTGGCTCGCTGCACACGCCACACTATCTAAAATCAACTCCACGCCGACGTGGATGGTGGGGGTATGAAAAGGTCGGAGGAGGCGTACAGCCGCCCCTCACGGGCTGGCTGCGCTCGCCACGCTTTGGGTTGGCGTTGATAGTGGGGGTGGCGTGGTGGTGCTTTTAACATTGTAAGCACCCATTACGTTGCTTATACAATTAATAATCTTATAGGGGGGCCATTTAACATTGAAAGCACCCATTAGGGTGCTTATAAAATTTAAAATCGTATGCCATATACAATGGTATACGATTTTAAATTTTATAAGATCGGTTGCCATCGAATCGCATCGCATACCATCAGGGCCGGTGCTAGAGTGTCCGGCGCCCTTCTGCAAACCATAAATTTTGCGCCCTTTCACATTGCCATTGCAACAAGCTGCAGCCCGATTGTGGAAGCATATGCAACATGCGATCCTATGAAGGATCACGGGTGCATGTACATGTATGCATACAGCATCTCAGTGCTGTGTCCGCAAAATGTTGCAGGCACTAAAGGTGCCCATACACACTGCGAGAATCGCATACATTATGGGCTAGATCGCATCGCACAGCATGCATGCAATGTGTGTGCGATCTGAAAGCAGTACAAAATGTGCAGCACATACTTTTTGTACTGTGCGATGCCCGCAGGAGCGCACATCGCATCGCACCCTGCTATTGCAGCATGTATGGACACCTTTAGGCACATAACCCAGCCCATTATTTAAAAAGTGTCTAAATTAATAAAAAAAAATCTACAATTATTAAAAAATTGTTCTAAACATGTATAATAAAAGACTCACTGATCTTTTGTTGTTTAACTCTTGTGTAGTCCCTCCTCTTCTATCTGCGTAGTCAGGACACTGAGGACACCATTACACCCCTCTCATGACTGAGGGGGAAAGGAGGGGAGAGAAGGAGGAGATGGAAGAAGAGGGGAGGAGATAGAGGAGGCGGAGTGTTGAGAACTGGCAGTGGCACTGGCACAGAACACTGAGAAGAGGGGAGGAAGGGCGGCGCTGCTGCCTGTTCATCATTTGATTGACAGCTGACAGGCGCAGGGAGCAATGACATGACATGTCATCCAGGCATTCACAGACAGCACTACATGCCTCAGGGCAAGTGTCCGTGAGGAACAGGGGGCAGGTCACAGGAGGAGGACAGTGTGTGCGCGGTGCAGGGATCTGCTCAGCCTCTCCATACTGCCATCCGCAGTCAGACAGGCAGCTTGCAGGCAGTGTGCACTCGCAGTGCAGGGAGCAGCTCTTTGTACTGCCGCCCGCCCGCTGTCAGACAGGTGCTGCGGGCAGCGTGCAGGAGGCAGTGACAGAGAGGGCTGAGGCAGCTTTAGCAGAGCAGGGAGGGAGACAGCGCCTTTTCAGCATGGCGCCTCCCTGCTTTGCAGGAGCTGCTGAGTGGGTAGCGCCGGCCCTGCATACCATCGTAAGGCTTATGATATACGATGCGATGGGCGCCGTGCTAGGAATCAAGTACCGTTTTATTTTATGTAAGTTTCAATATACTCAGCAGATACAGCTCAATACTATACGGTCCTATGATTTTTTTTTTGTTATATTTATTATTGCTTTATTATAGGGGCTAATCTCCTGGTATTACCAGCAGATGAGTGGCAGAGTGGACAGCTTTCCATAGCATTCTAGTATGGAAAGCCGTCCACTCCGGGGAAAATAGCTAAGATAGGCGAAAAATGCTTAGTGTGTATGCATTGAGCGTTTCTTAGACCAGCGATTTTCGTTATCCATACTCACTGGCGAAAAACTGCAAGTGTGTATGGACCTTTAGTGATATGCTTTTACTGTTTTGTTTTCTGTCAGCTTTTGAAATGAATCTGATAGGCCTCAATGAGGACGGAATGTCCAAAACTAGGATTACAGTACAATACAATTCAGCATGCTGTAAGTGATTCATGGTCTGTTTCCAACAGAAAGTTTGTGTTAGAAATGTTGTGGGAAGCAGCCTGGGGACGTCTGTTACTTCCCATCACATCATCTGTAACCGTTGCAGAGTCACACTCACAATCTCACTCCAATAGAGCATTGTACATGCGGCTGATTTTGAAGCTAACAAAAATTGATAAGAAATAAAAAATAGTCTTAAAAAATCAGGCTCTTAGAAACCAATTATGCTTAATTCTGTCTTCCTGAATTTAGGGTTAGGGAATTCAATTTGCTCATGCATTTCTCATTCCAAAACTTCTCAATTAAAAGGTCACTAGACCCAAAAATACATGTTGTAAAAGTATATTTTACTCTTCACATATGTATATAAATAACTACTACCAACATGCAAGCAGGGGGGTCTAGTGGTACTGGAGTCCCGGGCCCTTCTAGTCCCAGGGGCCCATATGGAAGCATTGCAGTTAGTACCGCCGCTGCCAGAGATGCGGACTGTGGAAAGCAGCACTAGCAAATTATGAATGTAGCAGCGGCACTAGTTGCCAGCCAATAGGAGCTTTCTTATTGGCAGCCAATCAGGAGCCTGAGCTTTCATTGGGCAGCCAATCAGGAGCATTATACATAATGCAGGTGCTGCTGGTGGCTCTGTCAGCATCTCTAGCAGGAAGGTGGAGGAGCCAATAGTGACCACCGGCTCTGCTATGGGGGCCCTGCCCATTTGGTCAGTCCCGGGCCCCACGATTTGTGATGGCAGCCCTGCATGCATGTAGTGCAGAAATATGGGTACTTGTGGATTATCAAGGCTCCCATCGCATGCAATCGCATGCCATATATAATGGCATGCGATGCGATTTTTGCCGTTTTTTGTCAAACTCGCATGCAATCGCATCGCATGCGATTTTTCACTGAAAAGCATCCAAATGCATTGGAATTAGTATGAAACATGTTCAATGGCCCCCAAATGGCATTTTTGAGGCTGTACCACCCCCACTATCAACGCAAACCCGAAGCGTGGCGTGCGCAGCGAGCCCGCGAGGGGCGGCGGTACGCGTCCTACGACCTTTTCATACCCCCACTATCCACGTCGGCGTGGAGTTGAGAATAGAAAGTGTGGCGAGCGCAGTGAGCCACCGAGCCCGAAGCGTGGCGAGCGGACGCGGACACCTGTGAAGCCCGTGAGTGGACGCGGATACCTGTGAAGGTATCCGCGTCCCCTTGCGGGGTTTGCTGCGCTCGCCACGCTTCGGGCTCGGTGGCTCGCTGCGCTCGCCACACTTTCTATTCTAAACTCCACGCCGACGTGGATAGTGGGGGTATGAAAAGGTCGTAGGACCCGTACCGGCGCCCCTCGCGGGCTCGCTGCGCTCGCCACGCTTCGGGTTCGCGTTGATAGTGGGGGTGGTACAGCCTCAAAAATGCCATTTGGGGGCCATTGAACATGTTTCATACTAATTCCAATGCATTTGGATGCTTTTCAGTGAAAAATCGAATGCGATCACATGCGATGCGATCGCATGCGATGCGATGCGATTTTTTCATATACGATGGCCATCGTGGGAGCCGTGATAATCCACAAGTACCGAAATATGTCTATAAGTGCTTTCCATTTACAGAAAGGTGGACTGAATAATAAATGTGTTTTAGTATATTAACATAAATTAATTCTTACACAATTTGGAACATGATTAGAATGACCAGGAGCAGGACATGGTGTACCAGCACTAATGAATCATGTTCAAAAATGTGATATATGACACATAATTCGAGAGAGCTTACAATATTGATAATTGCAAGTACTGTAGCATAACTATCTACATTGCTGCAAGCTATTGTCCTCTGTTATCAATTGCATTTAAACCAAGGATTAATACAATGCACTATAGACATGGCTTTATATACTTATAAATGGTAATTAATACTGTTTTATAAAAACATAAATAAGCAATATTTGTAATTATGTATATCACTGCTCTACATGATGAGTTCTGAAATATCAACATGTACGTAACATATTTCCCAAACATTTACTTTCGACGCAATAGTCTTGATATTGAGTATATTTGAAAGTGGGTGTAGAATTCTCCAATTTGGAGTATTTTCACCGATATGAAAAGTGCCACACATCTGGCAATATACCCGCTAAAGAGTGAAGCTAGCATTTCTGTCACCTGGGTTCAAAGACTCATCAAAGTCCCCCATTCTGTCCCAGTAGTGTCCCTTCAGCAATATGAACAAAATATATCACAGACATCAATAGTGTCATATAATGGGGACACCTATATAATGCAGACAGCATAGGGGCCACAATATACTGCAAACAGCATCAGCGAACACCATATAATACAGACAGCAATAATGACAAGCATACACTACAGACAGCATTAATGACAACCCTACACTACAGACAGCATTAATGACATCTATAAATTATAGACAGTATTAATGGCAACCATATTCTACAGATAGCATTAATGACCTCAGGATCCCAGGATTTTAGCCTAAAATCCTTGGTATTCCAGGATTAGTACCCCAGTGCAAAAAAAAATTTTTTAAAGCTGGGCAGCACTGAGCACCTTAGAAAATAGCTCAGATGCTGCCCGGCTGACTGCTACTGACCCCTGGTGGACGGTTCCACTGTTCGGGACAGCGGTGCCCAGGCTGTGCAGCATTACCCCTGACGTCACAGCATGCCGCACAGCCCAGCTATCGCCATGTCTGTCAGCACAGTCTACTGTCACAAACCTGGACACCCAGCCACACGCCCACTGTGCCGCTCCCAGCCACCCGCCCACCCACTGGAGATGAACCGACGGTCCTGCTGCTGCCTCTCACCACTATCTCCATAAGTGACGGTGCAGGGCGGGAGAGATGGGGAAGATTGGCGGTCAGGTGGAGTTAAGAACCTTTATATTGACATTTGGGGGGTGGGGTCAATTTTTTTTTTTATTAGGGAGGCCAATCCCAGGATCCGGGAATCCCGGGATTGAGCATTTTTCATTCCCGGGATTGAAAAAATGCCCCGGATTGGCTTCCCTAATTGTCAACCATATAGTACAGATAACATTAATGACTGCCATATACTACAGGCAGCATCAGTGCACACTATATAATACAGACCACATCAGTGGCTATCAAATAATACAGACAGCATTGGTAACTTCCATGTATTATAGACAACAAAAGCAACCATCATATACTAGAGACAGGATTATTGTCCAAAATATACTATAGACTGCATTAGTGACCGCCATATAATACAGATATCATTAAGTTCCTAATTACATCCCACAGTCTCACAAATGTCATAATTTTAAAAGTTTCAATAGAGTTAGGGATAGGTTCACCATTGCCATTACTGCTATGTTTAGGGTTAGCAGCAGGTGTAGGGTTAGCAGTAGGATTTAGGTTAGCATGAGGGTTGGGTTTACTGATAGAATCAAACTAACAACACATGCCCCTGCCCCTGGACACTGTCTGGTCTGCAGTGACAGCTCCTGCCTTCTGACATCGAGGAGTTAGCACTTTGGTGTCACCACTCGGCAGGTAATACCCAGGTGTAGTCCGCTCCACCCACACCACCCTAGTGACGCCACTGCTTATACTGACACCATTAGATATATGAAAACACACAGCTAGCATTTCCAATTTTTCTTTTGTACAGCATGAAATATTCAGCAAATACTTACCTTCACTCTGTGTAGTAGTGGTTTAAGACTCTACATACATTCAATTTCAAATTAATATCATTATTCAAATGCCGTTGGCTAGGAATGCAGGAAACATTTTCCTTTTATGTTTTCATTAATTTCCAGTAGACAGACTCGAATCCCGGGCCCTAATAGACAGAGGGCCCAAGTGTCAGTGGTTAGTGGACAGAGGTTAGAGCAGCTTGACCCACCTCGGAGTACAGTGCAATCTCTCCAAGGCAGCAGGAGCTGGATAGGGCTACTGCAGGAAGGGAAACAACTGGCGGGTATGCGCATATTCATTAGTTGTTCTTTGCAAATGCACTGAACAATATTTTGACCAATTTCTTTCAGAATGGTCAAAATGAACGAAATTGGTAAAAAAAGGACAGTGTATGCACCTTAAGAGAGCACACGGCCCTCAATAAGCACATAGGTAAAAATGTTTTAATTAATGCAATGGTGGGGCAACCATGTATTAACCTAGGGCAGCTGGCACCCTTAATCAGGCCCTGTTTACTAGCACCTAAAATCAAAACCGTATGCTTTTTGGGCAGGATCTTAGCACTAAGACAATAGCGAAGCTTAAAGTTTTACTGAATTTGAAAATCTCTTAAATTAAATGGTGAATTCAATCTGAGATATGCAATATGTTGAAAGTGCTATTCGACAAAATAATTTATTATGGTAGCTTTATTTTCGGAAATATTTACAACAAGACCTGTCTTAAGATTGAGTATGATTTTATTATAGCATCTCTTTCCTTTCTGTAGGTAGCCATGGCAATTGTACATTATTATCACTCTGCTTTACAAGGACATATAAATGAATATGAAGATGTCTTCAAAGAAACATCCTATTATAGCACATGTTAAATCATTCAACCAAAAATAATAAAAAAAATAATAATAATAAAATAAAGTTGCACTGCATTCTGCTCATTAACTTTAGGAAGCGCCGGTTGTGTTTCATTTGATATCCGGTAGTTTGTTAAATATGACCTTGGCCTTGTCTAATAACATCACTGTTACGGCAGTGTCTTTGTGCAGAATATGCCAGTGCTTATTATCAATGTGTCTTATTTTTGATATTTCATTATTAAACTGAATTATGAATGGAATAATTTCCTCTTGTTCCTTCCTGAAAATTAAATTGCATTACAACACACTGTTAAGTTTTGCGAGAGCGTTTTCCACTACAGTGCATGTACTTCAGACATTATGATGTACAAAAAGTCAAACAGCTTTCTATATGCAGCCAGATACCTGGTGCTTGATAAATTGTATTCTAAAATGGAAAAGGGGTTTTCCAGATTCCATGAATGTGTGCAGAGAGATTTTATCGGAGATGTATGTCTCTACAATGGCCTGTAAACAGCCTTTACACATAGTTATTTTTTTCACATGCTGCCGCCTGAAATTTACAGAAAAATATACTGTAAGGTTACATTAATGAGAGTGCAGCACTTTATAACCATGAAAGGACAATTATACTGATTATACATTGCATGTAGCCAGTGGCCTGAAGGGAGGGGGAGGTACTTTTTACCTGGGTCTGGGTCTGCAGGAGGGGCCTAGGTCCCACTACCTCCTCCCTCATTGTAGGGGGGAGAAAGATGACAGACTGCCCCCACAGCACAGCTTCTCTCCCCATCTCAGCAGACAATGCTCAGTACTATGTGCTGAGCTAGGGAGAAAGACAGCTGCAGTGGCAGCCTGTCCTCTCTCTCCACCTCGTTTAGTTTTTTCACTGGGGCATGGCTATGCCCCTCCCAGAGGCCCCAACCCCAGCCAGTGGCCATGCCCCCTCCGTGTGACCGGGGCTCGGACGACCTGTCGGCACCCCTACTTGTAGAACACAAATATTAAGCCATTTTCATGCAACACTGCAATTTAGAGTTCAGTAGAGCTCAGATAGGACAGCTCCCCAACTCTAGATTTGTATGCACATTTAAAAATTGCCCTCTTAATGTTGTACATGTGAGTACAGTAATGGTTTGTCAGAGTAATGTATACAGCAGACAGGGCGGATTCTCGACAATTTAGCTCCCAGTGCGAACACCAAAAACAACCCACATAGACATTAAAATGCAGCTCAAAAGTATGTGGCCTTTCTGCAATGGGCATGGTCTTGTTGCAGTGGACGTGGTCATGCAGGAAAGGACTACTTTACACTGAAACAATAGTGCCTCTAACACCATATTATGCCCTACACAGTACTAACCCTAGCACTATATTTATGCACAACACAGTAATGACCCTTGAACCATATTATGCCCCACACAGTTCTACCACATTGCCACAGTACCTGCTTGTTATCTGGGGGCTGCTGCTGCAACATGAACTGCTTATTGTCCGGGGGCTGCTGCTGCCATTTTGGGAGGGCCATTTCCAATAGTATTTCATACAAAATGCTATTTGCAGTACTGGAGCTAGCTCACATGTCCCTAGAAATGGCCTTAATGGCAGAGTAATGATACACACACACACACCCACACACACACCAATGGAAAGATATTTTAACCAATCACAAGTCCTGTGACATAACCAGTAGTAGCGTTTATTGATAAGTGATGGCACAACCAAGTTCAGATAATGCAGTCACCAGGGTCCCCTCCACGTTGCTCCTAAATGGCCCACTGTGCAACCACCCTGGCCTGGCTGGCTCCATACCAGCAGCTTTGCAGAATATCTTACTGCAAAGCATTCCCCCTCTATGCCCCTTCCAGTCCAGTGTCCTTCCGACATTTTGGATGTATGTGCTCTGCACTCAGCTTGCTTGTCTGGCTCCCAAGTCTCCCAGTCAATGGTGATGTTTTGTGTAGGACTCCAGCAGAAGAAATATTGCTGCTGTGGCCATGATCCTCACCAATCATGACCACAGGGATCCTAACAGGAAACACACAGGTGCCCTGTCCCTGCCATCTCCAATCTGTGTGTGTGTGCTCTGCCCTGCAATGATGGCAGCTGTGACAGGAGGCTCTAGCTAGCAACATGGCACTGCAAGATGGCCCCAGGCTGCACAGATACCACACTCCATGCCTGTCATCTAATTTAGCCCACAAATCTGTCATTGTCTAAATCTGTATTATTAGCACAATTAACAAGGCCATAGTAGTGGCGGCTATGATATGTGGCTTGAATAGGGCGGGGGTTTTATTGCTCTGGGGCCCATACTAGTTTGAATCTGGTCTTGGGTACAATAAAAGGAGGACCAAGAAGCCAGTATAGGGCAGCAGGCTCAATACTTTCTGCTTTGCATTGTTCTATCTGGTCACTGCTGAATGCCAAAAATGAACTACAGAACCCTGCATAGACATGCTGATCATCTCTTAAGGACTTTGTGGGAATGTAGCCATTACACAGTATTCTATACAAAGCACCAACTACCCAAAGTATTAACACACAGGGCATAATTCTGAATTGAAGACAGATCATTTTATACTTACATATATTGACTGATCAATGTCAGAAGCAAATGTACATATTCTTGCAATTCTAACAGTAATTCTGAGTTGGCCAGATCTTTCTCTGAATAAAATGGACATTTTGGGTAGGGAACTGGGCACCAATGCTGCAGCTACACACAAGAGATCTGTCTTATTGGAGTGTTGTGGTTGTGTAGCTAGATTCCCATGCCATTATTGTTGAAAGTGAGCAGTACTGCGTTATCTCTTATCCATGGAAGCTTCATCCCTTTACCAAGATGGCCACCAAGACTACTACTAATGAGCAGTGCCATCTTGGGGCCTTATTCTAGTTCACTCTTTCTGAAAAAATATTTCTTAGATGGACAAAACCATGTGCACTGCAGGGGGGGGGGGGCAGATGTAAAATGTGCAGAGAGAATTTGGGTGAGTTATTTTGTTTCTGTGCAGGGTAAATACTGGCTGCTCTATTTTTACACTGCAATATAGATCTCACTTTGATGTAAAACCCCACCCAAATCTAATTCTCTCTGCACAAGTAACATCTGCCCCACCTGCAGTGCACATGGTTTTGTCCATCTAAGAAGGATTTTGTCAGAAAGAGTGAACTAGAATAAGGCCCTTGGTTAGAGTGCCACAGAGAGTAGTATTCCACTTAGCTCCAGTGAGACCTACAGTATGATTAAGAAGTTGTTCCAGGTTCCTGCATCACTACCCAGTGCTCACATACACTCACCGGCTGATGAGTTGTTTGACATCAACCCTGCTCTGTCTTCCAGTGTGTGCAACACTAAGTATGGCTGTATCTACTTTAAGTTAACAAAGCCACTTCACTGGTTAAGTTGTATGGGGTCAGCATCCTTGTGTTCAGGATTCCGGTGTTCAATATACTGTCGCCAGCTTCTTAAATGAAATAAGACATAAGAACACCGGCACTGGAACCTCAAAAAGGATCATTATACCAATGCTAGAATACTGACAGCTGGCATCCCAAATGGTGAGTATGTGGGCTGGGCTAGCATGCAGCAAGGGAAGGGGAGGTTTGGTTTAGGCACTAGAGGGGGAATTTAGGGTTAGGCTGTGGGGAGAGAAAGGGTAGGGTTAGACTGTGGGGTGGGGGGTTTAGGTTTAGGCATTAGCTAGGAGGGTTATGGACAAGCTTTAGAGAGTGTGGGTTAGGGTTAGGCTGCTGCCTGGAATGGTTAGGGGGTAGGAGGGAGAGGGTTAGTTTACTCTATATGGCCTGTCCTGATTCTATGTATTGGAATACTAGGGTCAGACTTTTGACTACCCACATCCCCAATGCCGGGATGCCTGTGCCCACAAACTTTCAACAATTCTGTTGCAGCTGTGAATGAAAATACAGTGGGATGTGCATCTTCCTGTCTGAAGGAATAGGCAAATGCAGGAAGGGTTCCTGTGCAACCAGAAAGCCCCCCCCCCTTCCCCATTCATCTTGGCAAGTGCCTTAAATTATGACAACAATAGCATCGGTATATAATATGATCAAAATAGCTGCCACAACATCAGTGTAATGGACAAAGCAGAGCTGTTGCACATGCCCTGTGGTAGCAGGTTCTATCACATTTACTGTGTGTGTGTGTGTGTGTGTGTGTGTGTGTGTGTGTGTGTGTGTGTGTGTGTGTGTGTGTGTGTGTGTGTGTGTGTGTGTGTGGATCTGAGCTCTCAAACATCGCAATAGACCAGAGAGGTGCCAGGAGAAAGAAACAGGAGCCTTAACATGAGGTGGGAGATTGTGAGATTAGAAGGTGCAGTACTGTTTTATTATGTTTATTTATTTAT
This sequence comes from Crinia signifera, assembly GCF_055691185.1. Lineage (NCBI taxonomy): Eukaryota > Metazoa > Chordata > Amphibia > Anura > Myobatrachidae > Crinia > Crinia signifera. Next base: position 63,015,703 of record NC_139218.1, on the reverse strand, counting down.
TATGTTTAACCTTTTCCTGACCACTTATCTTGTGTAAATGTTTGAATACTGTAGACCATCTATACTGTTAAATATGAATACTGTATTCCATACAGCATCCAGTGTATAAGCATCCAGCATCCAGTGTATAAACTCCCATACTTACTCCAATGTGCTGCAGAGTGGAAGACTTTGGATTCCATTTGGAAACCCACCTCTAAAAATCCTAAATTTGCCAATGGAAGGCGCCACTTTACATCCATCTTAATCAGATCAATATCTATTATTTATCCACAAGTTTTATCATCTGTAAGAAGTACCACTTGCTGTTGTCCGGGACCTCATGAACATCTTAGTAAATTTACCCCGTAGACTTTGTGAAAGGCAAAACCTTGTGAAAGGCAAAGTTTATATATTGATACAGGATATATACACATGTTTTACCTCCAGAAACTCTTTACGGACACATATTTGATATATAGCCCCAGCTTATAAAAATGTTTACGCTTTTATAGAAAAATTCAGTCTAAAATAGATATTTAAATAACAATAAAACTTTCAGTGAACATTTTGATGAGACGTATGATTTCTAAAACTAATCTTTAGAAGTTCATGTACTGTATCTGTAGTTGACAGCTCGTGTTGCAGAATAATCTGACTATTCAACCTACATATACATTCCCATTACCTAGTTATCCGTCATCGTGAGAATGGCGCCGTGCTGAGATGAAGTAAAGGATCCCGGTGAGTCTCTACACTGCAGATAAAACTAAATGATTACAAGCTCAATGCATTAGCAATATAGTCTTGCCCAAGCAGACTGATATGCAGATATTTCTATTATGTAGCCCATATGTCAAACTTTGTTTCAGAAGCAAAGAAATCTGAACCGAGGAACCGATTCAGGGAAATGTTATATTATACAGAATTGTTTGCTGAACAGGGAAATATTTTTGTTAGTAATTTCAATACATTCTGCTCTGTAAAAGGAGGGTATTAATAAGATAATACTTAGCACATTATAATTTGTAGGCCTGCAGGTTACAATGAAATAAATCTGTTCCTGGGAGGAACGCTGCAATAAATCAGAAGGCAGAATGTAAATAAGTGTATTACAATATACAGTAAATCTACAAGTCTTTAGCAGGGGAGAAAGCTTCTCTGTACACATGGTATTAATACAGTACAATATGCCTGATTCTGAGTTAGAAAAAAAGATAATCATGAAGTGCTGGTAGTTTTCCCCTTTAAGATAATTAGCTTAGTGTAGAGTAGTAGCCAATCAGTGCGCTGAACAGAGCAAGTCCTGGAGCGCAGGCTTATTCAACCCAGGATGCCGGCGGCCAATTAATATGCTGCACCGGCTTTTGAGCCAATCAGAGCTCACATACCGACAGCAGATTGGCTGCTGGTATGCAAGCTCTGATTGGCTCACCAGCCGGTGCTGCATTTTAATTGGCTGCCGGCATCCTGAGTTGAAGAAGCCTGCGCTCCGGGACCTCCATGCTGCAGCTCAGTAAAAGAGGAGATGTTGAAGCAGGAGCCTGGTTATGGTAAGTTAATTGAGGAGGAGGGGCTCGGGGCCTGGATTGGGATGTGTATCAGAGCCCCAAAATTCCTGATGGTAGCCCTGTAGCCAATAGTAGAAGTAAGGGAGGAGTATTAGGAGCTTATACTTGTGTGAAGCAAATTATTCTATTTAACTCACCCTCCCGCCCTTTGTTATGTGAATTGTTAGTTGGACCATGTGGCAGTTAAGTTGGTTGTTTGAATTTTAGACTTAGTGGGTATGCCCTCCTGGCATTGGGGTATGTTGTGGATCGATTGTCCTGGACAGAAAATGGTTACACCATCTGTAGTAAATGGAGAGTTGATCACCAATGTTTGGTTCTGTGTGTATGTCTGTGGTTGTCCTGTCCATTTGTTAGTCCCACCACCATTTCAAATGCAAATTTAAAAATTTATTAGCACAAAATATTTTGTTAGCGGTTAACAATATATTTATATTATTTGATCAAGGGTAACATCTGGAGTGCAACACAAGCATATACTTTTAGGGTTTTTCAAGAAAAATAAGAAACTGCTCACTCAACAATGATGCGATCTAGTTGTGGTATGAACAGAAGTGCTTACTTTCTTTTATGTAAATACAGTATGTGTGTAAACTCTCATTTGCTGGTGATTCAGTGTCTACCATCATACCTCACTAGCACTGGCAAATCTAGAAATATGGGTGGTCCCAGATTCAACTAATGGGCGGTCCCAGATTCAACTAATGAAGCCACAGAGACCCTTGTGCAGTGAAACTGCATGCCGAAAAGGGGACGTGGCCTCACAAAAGGGGTGTGGCATTACACATTACACCACACACCATAATGCCCATTACACATTATAGTAAATGCTGTAATGCCCTATACACATTACATATCACTCCATAATGCCTGTTACACATAATATTGCATGCCGTAATGCCCGTTACACATTATTCTGCATGCCTTAATGCCCGCTACACATTATTCTGCATGCCTTAATGCCATTACACATTATTTTCCAAGCTCTAATGCCTATGACGTATTATGTCACGCACCGTAATGCCCATTACACATAAGGCCACACAACATAATGCCCATTACACATACACACCATAATTCACATTACACATGATGCCACACAGTGATGCCCATTACATATTATGCCACATACAGTGATGCCCATTCATATTACATTACACACCATGATGCCCATTACAAATTATACCACACACCTTGATTCCCATTACATATTATGTGATGTAAGTGCCTCTTACCTACATGCTCAATGCAAGGGGTTACATGCTTGATGCCAGGGGCATCATCCTCAATGCCAAAGGGGTTTCATGTTCATTGCCAAGGAGAATTACATGTTTGTTGCCACAGGGGAGTAAAATGCTCTTTGCCAAGGGGGAAATGCTGCTCAGTGACAGCTAGGCAGAGAGCTGTGCACTGCCTGGCTCTATTCAGGTCTGCGGCTATATTGAAGGCGGGATGGCACTCTCCTCTCTGATTGGATGCCTGTTTGAAAGCCTGCCTGGCTCTGTGTGGTGCAGCTACAGTAGAGTGTGTCAGGCTAGTCTCCCTCCTCTCCTTCCTGCCGAGCTGCTGCACCTGCCCCTTCTAGTCTCCTCCACTCCTTCCAGAGTCCAGACTAGTAGTCTGACTAACATTGCCTGCAACTCTGGGCATAGGTGTTATGGCTAATAGGTGGTCCGGTGCACCCCCGGACCACCCCTTATATTTGTCTATGCTCACTAGAAAAGCACAATTCTGCCTGATCTTGGAAGTGAAAGGGCTGGGTTAGTATCCCAGAAATTCATATTATCAGCCATTTACTTATTTCTGACTGTTTTCTTATATTGATTAATATATCATGACATGTTGTCAGTCTTTCACCGTATATGATTTAGTTTATTGTGTTTAAAGACCATTCCCTTTTTGTTTACTTTATTTGTATCTAATACTATCCACATCAGAGCAGTTTCACGTGGTTCTAATAAGTTTCCACACGTTATATTAAGATGTAATGATATATCTGATTACAGTAGTACGAGTGGGATTATTTTGCCTATGCTTACAGTATGACGTACATATTTTTCCGCTAATGATGTATGCTTATTTAGGCTTGCCTTTTATAGATGTGTATCACTGCATATTTTTTGTCTTTTAAATCAAGTTAAATAAAGGTTATATTTTAGTGAGATACGGTCACTAGGTCTACAAGCATTGGGTCGAGAGTCATTAGGTCGACATGCAGGAAGGTCGACATGACTGTAGGTCAACATGGATTAGCTCAACAGTCTCATTAGGTGACACAAGCATTAGAGCAACATGGGGAAGGTCGACAGCCAAAAGGTCGATATGAGGTTTTTCCCATTTATTTTTGAGCCGACGTGCCGACAGGCGGTATTTCATGCCCTACCATCCACTAGGGCATTTTGGGAGGATAAAATAGTGTGTCCGAAGCATGGCGAGCACAGTGAGCCATGCGTGCTACGTTTCAGTGTCCATGTTAACTGTGTCGAATTTCAGCACAGTTTTTTTAAAAACCCCATGTTGACCTTTTGACTGTTGACCTTCCCCATGTCGACCTAATGCTTGTGTCGACCTAATGACCCTGTCCAACTAACCCATGTCAACCTACAGCCATGTTGACTTTCCTGCATGTCGACCTTAATGCATGTCGACCTAAATGCATGTTGACCTAAATGCATGTTGACTGTCGACCAACATGCTGGAGACCTAATGAGCCAAACCAATTTTAGTTATATTCTTCTTAAATATCACTTTACCTAATATAAGAAGTGCCCCACAAAGCAATTATTCTTTTGGTTGCAAACTTGCAACTTCCTTTCAAATACAGGTTGAGTATCCCTTATCCGAAATGCTCGAGACCACGAGCATTCCGTATAAGGGAATATTCCGGTTTTTGGAATATTTTTTTTTTTAGTCATACTTACCTGCCCCTGGTGGGTCCCCGATGGTCCCTCGATGTCCATGGACTCCTCCGGCGTCCACAGCAGGCCACCAGCACCGTCTCCGGCGTCTCCAGCGGTCCCAGGAGTGCTTTGCGCAAGTTCCCAGGCGCGCCGGTGACGTCACCGGCTCGCGCGCGCACTCGCGCAAAGCACTCCTGGGACCGCTGGAGATGCCGGAGAGGATGCTGAAGCCCTGCTGTTAACGCCGGAGGACTTGGTAAGTATTAAAAGAGGGTTGGGGGGAAATTGAATTATTCCAAAAAACCACGGTTTTTGGAATAATTTGGATACGGGATGCCCGGATACGGGATACCCGACCTGTAATATGTTTTCATATGATTGCAGGAGCACCACCGGATACTGCACTATACAGTATGTGAAGTTCAGTTTTGATTTTGGGTCAACGTATAGATTTTCCTTTTTCTATTAATACTTTGTTATATGTCCAAAAAAGCCAATCTACTCACCTGCTGTGTGACATTGCATATGGTATTGAAGGGAAAGTATGCCTTTTTGCAGATGACACAAAGATATGCAAAAGAGTAGACACACCAGGAGGGGTAAATCAAATGACTGATGATCTAGGTAAACTTGAGAATTGGTAAAGAGCATGGCAACTACAGTTTAATGCTAAAAAATACAAAATTATGCACTTGGGGCTCAAAAAACCCAAAAGCTCAATATAGTATCAAGGGTACTATAATGGAAACTACTGAGGAGGAAAGGGATCTAGAAGTCACTATTACAGATGACTTTAAGGCAGGAAAGCAATGTAGCAAAGCAATGAGGAAGGCTAGTCAGATGCTTGGTTGCATAGGTAGAGGAATCAGTAGCAGAAAGAAAGAAGTAATAATGCCACTTTATAGCTCATTGGTACGGCCTCATCTGGTACAGATGTAGCGGGATTCATCTTTGTAGAGGATGGCGATGCCCCGCCGCCATCTGTATGCCGGAAGGGGACGCGCACGCACGAAGTGCGCGCGCGTCCCCTTCCGACGGTGCTGCCCTCGGTCGCCCGGTGCCCAGACCGGGCGACCGCACCCCCCCGCAGCCTCCTCGGGTCCCCCCCTGCCCCCTCGAGCGGGAGGCGGACAGTAATGCGTCCGCCCCGCCGCCCGGATACTGAGACGCGCGTGCGTGGGGGACGCACGCACGTCTCAGTCAGATAGCAGCGCCGTGTTGCTGGCGATCCGCCAGCAGCATGCTGCTGGCGAATCGCCAGCAAAGATAAGTCCAGATTCATCTGGTATACTGTGTCCAGTTCTGGAGACCATATCTTCAGAAGGACATAAATACATTGGAGAGTGTACAAAGAAGGGAAACTAAAATGGTGCATGGCCTACATCACAAAACTTACCTGGATAGACTAAAAGATCTTAACATGTATAGTTGGGAGCAGAGAAGGGAAAGGGGGGACATGATAGAAATCTTCAAATATATCAAGGGTTTTAACATAGTACAGGAGGGACATTTTCTTTAAAGGAAAAGTAATAGAACACGAGGATATGCACTGAAACTGGAGGGAGGTAGGTTCAGGGGAAATGTTAGAAAAAATTACTTTACAGAAAGGGTAGTGGATAAGTTGAATAGCCTCCCATCAGAGGTGGTAGAGTCTAAGACAGTAGAATAATTTAAACATGCTTGGGATAGGCATATGAATATCCTTACAAAGAAATAAGGATCAAAAAGGTTTGAGATTACCTGAAGGATAAAAAAGGGGCAGACTAGATGGGCCAAATAGTTCTTATCTGCTGTCAAATTCTATGTTTCTATGTTTCTATGATAGTTTTTTATTAAAAGCAGAGTATGTTCTCAATTGGATTCACAGTAGAATGATAATAATTGAAATTATATATATAGTAATCCAAAGAAGGAGGCACTCATTCTCATTCAGTCTGAGTGCCTCCTTCTTTGGATTACTATTTGTTTGCTTGGAGGGCACCAGCAATTGTGCCGACTTAAGTAAGTGCAGACCAGCAGTGGAATTTACAAGTTGATATTCACGAAGCACGGCACTGACAGGGCTTCCATAAAAACATCACTTTATTTTCTCATTCTCAATGATTCTGGGATCCGCACCCCATCGTCAGGAGGAATAGACAAACACACAAGCAGCACGCTGCTTACCTTATGTAGAGATCTTCATGTTGCATCCGCCGCTCACCAGACCACCAATCATGGGAATCGCCGGCATCTGCTCTCAGCACACTCAGATGACTTCACTGCGCCTGGACAAGACTGCGTTGCCAAGCAACACCAGCATCTCCTCCGTGACTAGTGCTGGAAATGTATGTTAACATACAATGGGTTCTCCACATAGGCTTGCTTAAAAGAGACACCAGTTAAAAACAAATTAAAAACCAAAATACATGGTTAAACATGAATGTATACAATATACACACAGTAACAGCAATCAGAATTAATTACGCATACAGATATAAATACATACAGAAAACAGAGCTGTTGGCAAAAAATCAATCTTAGCTACATTAGGGAATTCCAAGCTATTCGCTCGTTTAAACCCTTAGGAGACACAGTATCTAACCTATAAATCCAGTCTGCTTCCAAGCACAGGAGCTTCTTGTTACGATCGCCCCCTCTAATGTTCTAGGGTACATGATCAATTATCTGGTACTTCAGTGAACAGAGCTGATGGCTATGCGATTTAAAATGAGCTCCTACTGGCTGATCCTTGGGCTTATCCATCAGTGCTGCCTTGATGGCCGAACGGTGCATGGCCATGCGCTTTTTAAATATTCTAGATGTTTTCCCCACATAATAATACCCACAGGGGCATATAATTATGTAAACTACAAAGCGTGATTCGCATTATAAAACATGTCTGATCTTGTACTTAAATGCACTATAAGGATGTTTAAAAGTGTTACTAGCTATTAAAAAACCACAAGTAACACAATTGGGGAACCTGTAAAACCCTGGTTTGTTTACAGATACATAAGAAGACGTTCTAAAGTCACTGATATCAGAATGTACCAATAGATCACAGAGGTTTTTAGCCCTTCTATAACAAGATAATGGTCTTACATTCCGGAAGCATCCTAAATCCTTGTCAGAAGCTAATACAGGCCACAGAGATTTTGTGGCAATTGGCAGGACAGGACTTGATGTGTCAAAGGTAGTTACCAAGGGGAAGATTGCCTCCTTTTTCTTTACCGCAGGTTTCAATAGTTTTTATCTTTGTAGACACAGTACCTTATTCTTATATAGTTCCAGATTTTTAAGAGCATATCCACACTCATGAAATTTCTGGATCTTTTTATCAAGTTCACAGGGGAGGGTCGACCAATCACTACAGATTCTAGCCACCCTCACCATCTGCGAATAGGGGAGCCCTTTCTTTAAAAGGGGAGGGTGATGGCTGTTTGCCATCAAAAGAGTATTTCTATCTGTGCTTTTAGTAAAAACTGATGTTGAAATACAAGCCCCAGCTAGATGGACATTAACATCCAAAAACGCAATATCTGTCTTGCTCCATTCGTACGTAAACTTAATGGGTGCATCTGGACAATTGATGTAGTTTCATAGGTCTCCTGGCCCAACAGCATGAACAAATCATCTATGTACCTGCAGAACATCCAGATATGATGGCTGAGCCTATGTTCAAAGAACATTTTCTGCTCTAAGCCGAACATGTAAATATTCACATATGATGGTGAAACTGCAGCCCCCATAGCACACCCGGATGTCTGCAGGTACATGTTACCGTTGAATACAAAATAATTACGAGTCAATATCAATCTCAATAACGACAGGTAAAGTTCAATATCAAATCCAAATTTGGTAACTTTTTGTCTTTCATAGCCTGCATGCCTTCTACGTGCGGAATTGAAGTGTACAGGCTAGTGACATCCATGACACATAAGATTGTGTCAGGAGCCACTACCACTGCTTCCAATTTATTCAGGAAGCTCGTAGTGTCTTTCAAATATGTCGATTGATCTAAAATGTGTGGTTGAACCAACATATCCACCAATTGTGAGACCTGCTGGTGTAAACTCCCCCATGTCTGAAATAATCGTGTGTATATATATATATATATATATATATATATATATATATGAAAAGAAATGGAGAGGGAGCGCACCATGAGCATAAAATTCAATACTTTACTTGAAAGTGTAATAAAGCTCACATACATGAATGTAAACAGAGATCTGCTTGCCAGAATAAACCCCCGCACCACACCAACAGCTTCAGACCGGGACCAGCCGTAAACCGTCTGTGGACATCAGGTGGGTCAGGAACAGAATTGCACAGCGTCGTCAATCAGGCCACGCCCAACCGGTTTCGTCATAGGTAGACTTCGTCAGGGGGTGTTTCTATTCAGTGTGCAGGTATGGTTTTTAAATGTCTCAAGCTGAATAACAGATATATATACCATACCTGCACACTGAATAGAAACACCCCCTGACGAAGTCTACCTATGACGAAACCGGTTGGGCGTGGCCTGATTGACGACGCTGTGCAATTCTGTTCCTGACCCACCTGATGTCCACAGACGGTTTACGGCTGGTCCCGGTCTGAAGCTGTTGGTGTGGTGCGGGGGTTTATTCTGGCAAGCAGATCTCTGTTTACATTCATGTATGTGAGCTTTATTACACTTTCAAGTAAAGTATTGAATTTTATGCTCATGGTGCGCTCCCTCTCCATTTCTTTTCATATGTTTGTGGGATATTGAACCGTGGTCTGGTTCCCTGGAGAAAGCTGCAAATACTACTAAGAAAGAAAAGGACGCACTCTTAATTACTTTTGGCTGTGCGCGGTTTGGACTCCCTTTTCTATATATATATATATATATATATATATATATATATATTCAGTTTTACTTATGCGCATGTGATCCAATGGCTGCTGGAGAACAATACCTATAGGAATTCATGGGCGGTGACAGATGAGGTGGTCCGAGTGGACATACCTGCCAGTTGCGACCAAATACCATAGGACAGTCTGAACAATTGCAGCATTACTCTGATGATGTTGCCAATGTCTCCTCGAAGGTGCCCCAGTCATAAGCACTATAGCAAAGTGTCCACCTTGGATTTAGGCTTTGGGGGAAATTTTATAGGATGAGAGACTCAGAAAGTGAGAGATTTGGTAAGTTTTTTGAAGCAGCAATTATTTGCACTGCAAAACCAGTTCGATTTTGAAAGTATAAATGGTTGCTGCTTCAAAAAACTAAAGATTTCTTACCACTTTCTGAATCTCTCATCCTATTTAATTTCACCCTTAATGTCTGACTTTAGGGTGCCTGAAGTATTGAGTGATATTTTTACAAAATTGTATATATTTCAATCTAACACTCAAGCTTTAACTTAAAAAGAAAATTGTAATCTTAACAGGCATTTAATAAATCAGCCTCAACATAATTCTATATTTATTGTTAAAGTGAAATGTAAAAACAAAAAAGTTAAACTATTATTATTATTATTAACAATAATAAGAATAAAAATTATAAAAATGAATTAGCTGTGGTGAACAAAATTGCATGAATATTGTTTTATAGATTTATTCTATTAAAAATCTGCAGAGTGCAGTACATGTGTAATTTCCAATCAAATCTCTAAGCGTATCATTTATTAAAATCTTCATTTCAAATTTGTAATTAAAAGAGTTGAGTACTTGAACTGTAAGTAGAGAAGCAGTTCTTAAATTATATAAGTAGAATCAGAGTCGAACTTGCAAAGGGAGAGGATGCGGTGCTGCCTGCTGAATCTTGTAGGAGCTGCACACACTGGCTTCTAAAAATTAAAAGAGCTGATGTTGCCCATAACAACCAATCAGATTCTATCATTTCTGCTATGGATAACATTATCTCTTTTTCATTTTTAGAAGCTTTACCCATAAATATATCCATTGGAAAGTGTTGACCAGCTGCCAAGAGCAAACTTCAGAGTGCAAGAAAAGCTTTTCATTATTAGACAAGGACATTAATGGCACCAAAGCAGCAAAGGAGTTGTGCACAGTGCTAAAGGTCGCTGGGCAGAACTCCGGAGAAGTGGAGCTGCAGATCATGATCAATCAACTAGATGCAGATGGCAACAAAACAGTCAACTTCCCTGAGTTCTTGACTGTGATGTCTTGAAAAAAGAAAGACACGAAAGACAGTGAGCTCCAAAAGTAGGCAGTCTCATATGAAAGAGATGTTTCTCTTCATATTATAGTAAATGTAATTTTTTTTAAAGTGCTAAAATTAGGTGGTGTACCAGATATCAGTGACAATGGAGGCTTGATTCTAGATGGAAAATGGGCTCTCCTTTCCTGGAAAAACCGAGTAAGCAATCAAATCCTAATTCTTTCATCTAATGAACATAGCCAGAATCAAACACTTAATCCCCTTTGAAGATCTGCCAAAAGTCATACATGTATTTGTATCAGCTCGATTAGATTTTTTCTGGTCTACCAGAAAAAATGATTGCACTGATTACAACTGGTACAAAACACAGCTGTCAGGCTGTTAACCAATCTGCCCCACTCTAGCCAAATAACTCCCATTCTGTACTTTACTGGCTGCCCATAAAATGGCGAATCATTTTCCAGATTAGCTTACTGAGTTTCAAAGTCCTACATGACCAAGGCTCAAGGTACCTGAAGCAGTTTATGATTCCATACTGTCCCAGCCGAGTACTACGATCTGTAGATGAAGGACTTTTAGCAGTACCTAGAATCTCCCGTAATTCGTCTGGGGGTTGAGCTTTTAGCCATGCGGCTCCAACTCTATGTAACTCACTTCCCCACACAGTTCTAGAGACCACCACTCTAGAATCCTTCAAAACCAGACCCAAGACTTTCCTGTATACTCAAGTAATTCTGTAATTCCGTATAAGTATAGTTTATTAAAAGCTTTTCTGTACTTCATTGTTTCTGTACTTTATTACATTCATTCAATCTGTTAATCACCTTGAGTCCTACTAAAGAAAGAGTGCTATATAAATATTATTATTATTATTATTATTATTATTATTATTATTATTAGGCCTCTAATTATCAGCTCGTGTTCATCTTATCCTAGAGAGTAGTACAGGTCAACAGCTATACCCACTAATGCATTTTGGGCCAGATGTACTAAGCTTGAAAAGTGATGAAATGGAGAGGGATAAACCACCAACCACTCAGCTCATACCTGCCATGTCATGGGCTGTTTCTGAAAAATGGCAGGTAGGAGATGATTGGTTAGTGGTTTATCACTTTTCAAGGCTTAGCACTTCTTGCCCTTTTACTGTTAGAGACTTTTTGAAAGTGTACAGTAGAATGATCTACCTGAATATCCCTAGTTTGCATATGTTGCCTGGTATACCTTAATTGGTCACATGACATTCCCACCATACAACATCACATAATCAATAGATCCCTCTTCGTTGGTAATATTCTAAAACTAATTCACAGTAGATGTTATATCCAAGATTTGATAATAAACTGTGTGATACAGTGTATACACATTCAACACTGAGGGTTAAAATTACTAAAGCTTCTAAAAATCAAAAAATATGATGTTGCCCAAAATAACCAACCAGATTCTGTCTATCATTTCTCTATTGCATCCTAGAAAATACTAAACAGAATCTGATTGGTTGCGATAGGCAACGTAATCTCTTTTCACTATTAGAAGCTTTAGTAAATTTACCCCTACAGTAAATTTAGGGGATAATACAAATCTGATTGTGTAGCACATTTTTTTCTCAAATAGACAAAACCATGCTGCACTGCAGGTGGGGCAGATGTAACCGGTGCAGAGTGAGTTAGATTTGGGTGAGGTTTGTTCAAACTGAAATCTAAATTGCAGTGTAAGAAAAAATTAGCCAGTATTTACCCTGCACAGAAACAAAATAACTCACACAAATCTAATGGAGCATACACACGGGATGATGTTATCCCTATTTCTAAGCGATCTGACTAGATCTTTTTAGAAATATAGCACGGACTGCTAAATGTGTATGACCCCCCACTGAGTGTGCAGCACAGTCATTGGGACAACTCAATAAACGAAGGGCTGGTACTGTGTATGCTGATGGCAGTTGATGTAACAGTTTCTAAGGCCATTATTCAAAGGTGGAACCATTCAGTTGCAACTACTATTTTGGTTTATAAATCCAATTTTGTTATCTATGTAGAATGCATTGGGCGAAGGTAGTATTGGATAAAGAATCTAAGACTTCAAAGTTTTTTCATATGTGGCAAAGCTTTCTAGACACCCATTGTCCCAAAAGGGTCAACTCCATAAAAGCCTATGCAATATCAACTGGTATTTGACTCAATGTGATGGAGAGACTTTTTATTTGTGTTGTACTAACATGGGAGAGTTTCCCAGTGGGAGGGGGCGTTACACAAGAGATAGAACTTTTCTCTTTTATGTTTGGAATTAAATACGTGAGCCCATAAGTATTGTATTTTGTCTTCTTTGCAAAGACACTGTGCTGTACCTGTCATCTTATGGATCACTGGCCATGAATGTTTCCTGCAGTAACTTATTGTTATATCTGTAATTGGAGTTTTTATTGTTGCCAAGGTCTTTTAGAAAAAGTGTTCATTTATCCTGTACAATTGTAATGTATATTTTATTATACATGTAAGACTTCACTTAAAAACATAGGAAGGATCAAGCTTAATGTCATCTACTGTATATGAATATATGCATGACAAAGTATGAAAGCACTTTCTTTTTACTGTTGTCTACTGCCAGAGTATCTTGGATGATGTGTTCTTGATTTAGAATAATACCAGGAATGAATGAATAAAGAAAGAGCTCAGCACAAAGTTGTTCTTGTCTTGTAAATTATTGCAGCTTTAAACATATGAGAATTAATGGACAAAGGGCCTGATTTAGAGGGGTTAGTAGTTTTTCAAAACTTTGCAAAACTACAACACTTAGTGCTATTTCACACACTTCGGCTCCTGCCGGGCGGCGAAATTCCGCACGGCCAAAAGCCGTGCCGTGCACAGTAGTTGTTAATGGACACTATTGTGTCCATTCACACTTGACGGCCGCGGCCCAGCCGCCCGGTTGCAGCCGGATCCCACCACTGGAAGGGATGGCTGCCGGGCTGTGGCCATCCCCTCCATTCTAAACTGCTGTGTGCTGCACGAATTCATGGCCGTACGGGTTTTCGCCGGAGTGTGTGAAATAGCCCTTAGAGGCAGGCTACAGGAGGGAGTGCCCAGCACAGGGCAAGGTCACTACGCATACCATGTCCGGTCCCACGGTTTCAGCTAAAGACTGTTATTCTGGTCCGTGGGCGTATGCGGATGCGCAGGGTCATTTCTGCGCATTTGCATACACCTGGTGCGTGTGTCCACAGCGAACAGGATGTTTGCTATTTGCCGGGCACCCGCACCTAAGTGTGTGGGTGGGGGGTGGAGAGGGGCATGGGGCGGCAGTGCAGTCCATTTGCATAAGGAAACGTTCTCATGCTAATGTGCCGCTAACGTAGGTGTGGGGGGCGGGCAGCTGACACTTATACCCCTTTCACACCAGAAAATGCAGGGACCCACCCAGGAATATTGCCCAGGAATCATGCCGGGCCATTCCCGGGTTGGCCCCTTTCACTCCAGAAAAGTCCCTGCATTTTCTGGTGTGTGGGCAGGAGGTGGGGAGGAGGCGGGCAGTCGGCGGGATGGCGTTGGGCAGTCGGCGGGATGGCAGCGGAGGTGGGCAGGAGGTTATGAGAATACTCACCCCAGTTGCTTGTCCTCTGTGCAGGCCGGGGATCCACACAGGCGGCGGCGCAAATGACGGGACAGGTGGCGGATGAACATGACGCAGCCCTCACTGCTGCCGGAGAGCTGCGTCATCATCATCCACTGCCTGTCCTGTCATTTGCGCTTGCCGCCTGTGTGGATTCCCGGCCGGACAGGATACCCTACCCCATTCACACTAGCCAGGTCCCCGGGTTTAACCGAGGAACAACCCTGCTACCTAGCAGGGTTGGATTGCCGGCAAATTAGCCCGGTAATATGTCCCAGGAACCTTTCACACCAGCGCTAGTACCGGGTTGTTCCCGGACTCAACCCGGGAATTTCGGCTGGTGTGAAAGGGGTATTACTTCAGAGTGCACACGCACATCTGAGGTTGCTCTGAGCAACCTGAGATGTGTGTGCCTTCCACATCATTCAATGGATGGCGACCATTGAATGATGTGGGTGTCCCCCTGCAGGCTGTGAATGGATGTTTATGTAAAACATCCATTTGCAGTGCGTGCGAAAACATGCTGTGAATGGGTGGCAGCTAGGCCACCATTTGCAAAGCGGGGTTTGGTAGACTCACAAGGCTGTGAATCCGCAGCTTTGCAAATCAACCAAAATAACCCCCAAAGTGTGAGCACACTCTCACATCACCATCATCATCTCCATATGTATGAACCAATTTGTTGCCAAGATCTTCTAATAGTTCTGAAAGTTACATACTGTACACTGTATCTGTATCTTTATATTAAGAAATTCAGTTCTGCATTGGTATACGGTCATAAAGTCGACACACCTAAGGTCGACATGCACTGGTTAAAGATGGCCTTAGGTCGACACCTCAGAAGGTCGACATGGGGTTAGGTCCACACAAACATTAGGTTGACATGGGTTAGGTCGACAGTCAAATGGTCGGCATGGAGCTTTCATTTTTTTTTTGAGCCAACAAGTGCCGACAGGCAGTATTTCATGCCCTACCATCCACTAGGGCGTGGAGGGAGAATAAAATAGTGTGCCCTAAGCATGCCAAGCGCATTGAGCCATTCAAGGGGACACGGTGCAAAGATAAGGTGTCCATGTCGACTGTGTCGACATTCAGGACAAAAAATGTGGAAAACCCATGTTGACCATTTGACTGTTGACCTAGCCCATGTCGACATAATGCTTGTGTCGACCTAATGACCCTGTTGTCCTAACCTCATGTTGACCTTCTGAGGTGCTGTCCTATGGCCATGTTGTCCTTCAGTGGTCGACGCAATGCATGTTGACCTTAGCTGTGTCGACCCTATGATCCATACCCTCTGCATCATGATGGTTCTTAAATTGTCTTGATACTAATGGAGATTCAAACTTATTGTTCCTTATATGTTCCTGTAAGTATAGCATTAGTAATATTTATTTTAGCAACATACAGTACTTAAGACCGCAAGTATATTCTAGTAAGTATATATAACTGAGGAGGATTGCATTCATCACATCTTTTATTTTAAAATGACTAGGTTGAGAACTTTCAGAGAACACTCCACTACTGGGATTAGGGAATCTGCAAATATCGCAATGAGAATACTTGAAGAAACCTGTTCTTTTATCAAGGAAATGTCTGCTTTTTGGTTTTCTACTTTTCAAAAGGCTGGGAGCTCTTTCTGTTTATATTTTATGATCTTAGCTTATTATACTATATCTGGCTTAGCGGGTAATATTGAAGAGAGTACCAAGTACAGAAGCAGAATGTACCCATGTTTATTTAATCATTTTCGTTTCACTATTACTAGATTGTTAATAGCATTAGGGGGATTATTCTGGTTCACTTGGAAAGGCACAATCACTCCCTATTGGACAAAACCATATGCACTGCAGGTGCATACCTCCCAACTTCTGTGTTGGGGAAATAGGGACACTCGAGCGGCGAAGCCGCGTGAGCGCCCGAAAAGGGGGTGGGGTGTATGCAAATGAGGGCATGGCTTATGCTAATTAGCCGCACCCTCATTTTCATACGAGAATAGATGCTGTGCGCATGGGCACAGCGTCTATTCTATTATATTGGGGGGTCTCCCAACTGCCCCCCCCGCAGTGGGACAATGCCTGCCGCGGGTGGGACAGCGGGACAGGACCCGAAAATCGGGACTGTCCCGCTGTAATCGTGACAGTTGGGAGGTCTGCAGGTGGGGCTGATGTAACATGTGCAGAGAGAGTTAGATTTGGGTATTTTATTGTTTCCGTGCAGAGTAAATAATGGCTGCTTTATTTTTACACTGGAATATAGATATCAGTTCGAAGTACACCCCCCACTCAAATCAAACTCTCTCTGCACATGTTACATCAGCCCCACCTGCAGTGCGTATGGCTTTGTCCATTAGAGAGAGATTCTGCCTTTGAACCAGAATAAGCCCCTAGTTACGTTTGGCCTAATTCAGACCTGATAACAGGACAAATTTGTTTTTAAAATTGGACAAAACCATGCTGCACTGCAGGTGGGACAGATGTAACATGTGCAGAGAGAGATAGATTTTGCGTGAGTTACTGTATTATGTTTCTATGCAGGGTAAATACTGGTTGCTTTATTTTTACACTGCAATTTTAGTTTGAACACACCCAGCCAAATCTAACTCTCTCTGCATATGTTACATTTGTAGTGTACTTGGTTTTGCGAATTTTGAGAACAACTTTGTTCAGCGATCAGATCTGCTTTAGACCCTAGATTCATATTTTGTCTCTACTTATATATCTAAAGATCTAATATCTTTAAAACACACACACGCACACACACACACACACGAACACACGGAGCTGGTCCCTACAAAGTGTAAAAAGTAAGGTGATTATGTGTTCAATGCACATCATTTTTACTGCTCATTCAGGGCCCAGGGGTAGATGTATGAAGCAGTGTTAAGAGAGGAGAAGTTTAGATTGGGGTAATGGTTACTGCGCTAGGAAGAGCAGCTCTTATTGATATGAAGTTGCCAAAAGGATTTTAAAGAGCGCTTGGTGCAAAAAAAGGGGAGGAGTTAATGTGCAGGTGGTTAAAAAAAGGGGGGGAGTTTTTGATATTGAGTGGTACCATCCTTGAAAAAGTGCGCTAGTCGCACAAAACGCGTTGGACCCAAGAGACCGCACCAGCCTGCTTACCCAACCTGAAACATTCACTCGCGGCCGCGGCATCACTTCCAGCGACTTCCGGTTCTCGGCGGGAGAAGACGCCGGGCATCAAGCCACGTGGAACACAGCCGCAAAACAACAACAAGCGGCTGCCGCAGCATTGGAAGCCCGGCACCCCAGCCTCGAGCAACACAGCCGCAAACACCAACTAGCGGCTGTCCCAAAACTGGATGTTATCTCCATCATAACAACAGCAGGAGATACACCGATCTGGAGTAGAGGTAGAGTCACATAGGGAAAGTAAGCTGGACACACTCTTTTTATCAAACCACCAAATATTCCCCAAAAGGGTGTAAACATTTTATATACTAACCCCTTTGTTTCACAGGTACCACTCAATATCAATAACCCCCCCCCTTTTTTTTAACCACCTGCACATTAACTCCTCCCCTTTTTTGCACCAAGCGCTCTTTAAAATCCTTTTGGCAAGAGAGGAGAAGTGATAAAGTGCCTGGTACTTTACCACTGGCCAATCAGCTCCTGACTGTTAAGTAAAAGGCTAGGTTTAAAAAGGGACAGTTGGGAGCTGATTGGCCAGTGATAAAATACCAGGCAGTTTATCACTTCTCCTCCCTTATCACTGATTTACACATCTTCCCCTCATTCACCATGTGGCAATCAGACATTAACCAAGCGAGATCCCTCTACAAAGTAATATTGAAATGTAGACCATGGATAACCCTATCGGGGCCAAGCTCCATAATAAGTGTGGTTCATATTCAGCGCATAGTATATTCCTTAATTTAGCGTCCATCATAATTTGAAAGAGGCTACCTTTATGATATCTGCTGACATTTTTTACAGTAACACATGTTTTCAGACCATTTTGTTAAGAAATATGCCCTATATTCAGTAAATAAATTAAAGCTAAGAAAACAATTTTTTTACAGATCAAAATGCATTCAATGGGGGAAGGGAATGGGGGGTAAACACACACTGCGGTGCAGTAGGTCTGCGTAGTGTGTGTTTACCCCCCCGTTCCCTTCCTCACTTGAATGCATTTTGATCTGTAAAAAACTTGCAGCGTTACAGACGGATGCCAGTCGGCACTGGGTCCGTAGAGTCAGAGAAGCGGTGCATGACGTCTGTCACCGCGACTCCGAGACACTGAGGGTGGACGGAGGATCAGCAGTAGTATCCGGCATACCCTGATCTCCATCTTTACTTGTGGCTAAGGTGACTGCAGTTGTGCCCTCGAGCGGTGGGGTGCCTAGGTGTCGGAACACCGTCGGCCCTGGGTGCTACCACTAGCAACGTGTGTACAGCGGCAGCATACCCGGCGGCCAACTATCTGGTCACAAACAGCCCTGTATATGTAATAATTCAATGCCTGCACTATTTAACACACTGTGTCATTCATAGACATTAACGGCAAGTTGCCTAATATACTTGTAATGTGATATTAAGGACACATAGATTATCTGTTTAAATTTAGGTAACACTGCAATAAAGACTTACCAACATATTGGGGAAGGCAACACAGTGGGGTCCCACTGTGTGAGGATCTAGTATCCTTTTTATATTTACACTGTCCGTGTCTTTCATGTTTTTATGTGTCAATATTTCGCAACATTTTATGAAGCATCTTTGAATAAAAGTTACATTTTAATAAAACCTCTTCAGTGCACCACATAGGGACACTCTTTCTCTGTCCTTTTTCCCATTTTGTAACTATTAATGTCCAGTGGTAGCACCCCCTCTCATTGAAGATTCTATCTAGTATTAACTAATAAAATATGTAAATGTGTTATTGGGAGGGGTTCCTAATTAATCAGATTTAACACTAATTCTCACCTCTCTGTGCGACTGTCAAACTTTTGCCTTTGTTTTGGTAATTATTTATCACCTTCTAGAACAGGGGAGGGCAATTATTTCAGCTGGGGGGCCATTTAATACTTCCAGCAGATATTCGAGGACCAGACTCCAGAAATAGGAGGTGTGGTGACTCAAAGGGGGGGGGGGGTGTATTTGAATGTATTATAGCACACCATATACCCCTTTTACACATCCTGCAACACAATAGTAGGCCCCTTGTACTTGCCCCTTACATTAGTAATGCCACCCACCAGCTCTCCCTTAGTAATTCCACTCACCTGCCCCCATTAGTAATGCCACACATGCCCCTCACATTACCAAACACCAGCTCCCCCTTGGTTATTCCACACACCTGCCCCCATTAGTAATGCCACGCACCTGCCCCCATTAGTAATGCCACACACCTGCCCCCATTAGTAATGCCACACACCTGCCCCCATTAGTAATGCCACACATGCCCCTCACATTTCCACACACCAGCTCCCCCTTAGTTATTCCACACACCTGCCCCCATTAGTAATGCCACGCACCTCTCCCCATTAGTAATGCCACACACCTGCCCCCATTAGTAATGCCACACACCTGCCCCCATTAGTAATGCCACACACCTCTCCCCATTAGTAATGCCACACACCTGCCCCCATTAGTAATGCCACACACCTGCCCCCATTAGTAATGCCACACACCTGCCCCTCTTTAGATATTCCAAACACATGCATGCCAGCCTTGAAAAATGGCACAGATTGCAGCCCCATGCAGTCACGGTGACTCAACCATCCTCTGCGGCTATAGTGACATGCGGGGGTGGACGGCTTGGAACCGCTGTATGTGTGTTCGATGGCAGATGTTTGTGTGCACGGCGTAGTCCTGCGGCCTTTCATGCATGCGACGGGCCACGCCTGGTGCCTGCTACACACAGGCCGAGTGTTAGCTACACAAAATTACACTCCACGTGCACACAGCCGCCATTGGACACACATACAGTCAGGAGCTGCCTGTTCCGCACCCCTCTTCTATAAGATAATAAATATCATTGTTTGATATGGGCAACATTTCATTTTCAATATAACTCGCATGTTAGTAAATTTACCCCTTAGATTTTCCAATGGACTTTATAGTCCCAAAACTCACTGGTTTTGAACAGCTACGGGGATATACCAAATGTGCAGTACATGCCGGAAGACCTGAGATAGTTTTGAGCTAATATAGGGGGAAGAAGCGAAAGCAGAAGGATTCTTAATTGGACACAATAAACATATAAATGGGTTTTCTGTTGAAGGTGTAACAGGGTACCCAAACCCCAAATTTTTGAAATATGTTCAAAAATTTGTTTTATGTTCAATCTGTTAAGTACGGCAAATACTGTAAGTAGGAATTGCACTTCAAAATGTGAAAACATATGTCATGTTTAAGTGTGTACCCTGTAGAGGTTAACTGTTTCTTTCAAGGGAAAAGGAGAGCTGAGTTTTTAAAAATAAAAATAATAAAATTACTCTAAATGAAGACTTAACAGCCTGTACTGGCAAAGATTCCCAATAAATACTTAATGAAGAGTCTGTAAGTAAAATCCAAGCCAGATGGCCATTCTGTATCTATTCTACAAAACAGACATTCATTTCTTAAATTGTATTTAAATAAACTAATCCTAAATATGGATCTTGGATGCAACCACAGTTGTTAAAGTAATGGTTTGTGACATATTATCTGATAATTTGTTAAGTAAATGTATTATACATGGGCATGGCTGATGTTTAATTTATTTTTAAACACAGTAATTCTATAAATATACATCCTGGATGAGGCTATGTTAAAATAGAAGCAATTTCATTATTTGTTAAGATGTTTGCTTTTCTTATTATGTCCTTTTTAGTATTTAGCGACCTATGCACTCACAGGGTA
Source organism: Crinia signifera (assembly GCF_055691185.1). NCBI lineage: Eukaryota > Metazoa > Chordata > Amphibia > Anura > Myobatrachidae > Crinia > Crinia signifera. The sequence continues at coordinate 62,994,648 of NC_139218.1, read as the reverse complement.
TGGTGTAGCTCACAGGCAATGTAAGATCGACAGTCATTGGGTCAACACTGGTAAACTGTCCACACAAGCAAAAAGTCGATGTAGAAATTGTCAACACATGAAAAGTTTGGCATGAGTTTTTCACTTTCTTTGTTACCAATGTCGACAACTCTGTACTTAAACTCCACAATTCCACAGAAATAGCATAGAGATAACATGGTATGGATCATACGGTCGACAGTGCCATATGGGATATGGACATCTTTGTAGCTATTTTCCCTTTAAAAATCAAATAGGAATCTTCTTTGATGCAGTAATTAAAATGTTCATTAAATAATGTGAATAGACAATGTATAACAGAGCTCTAATGATAACACAAACAACCAAACAGAGACAGTAATGTAGTGCTGCTAATGGTCATCATCATTGCAACATCCCTCCCCTAACTAGAGATTGTCCCCATAAAAGATATCTAATTCATGAGCTGCAAATGTTGTGAACATTTAGGGAAATTGATGGAAACACTCTTAAAACAAAGAATTGTAGAATATCTCAAAACCAGCAATTTACAGGATCCAAAACATGGGTTTACTGGGGGAAGATCATGTCAAACAAATCTTATTGACTTTTTTGACTGGGTGACTAAAGTAATAGATCAAGGTGGGACTGTAGACGTACTGTAGCTTATCTAGACTTTAGTAAAGCTTTTGACACTGTCCCACATCGCAGACTGTTAAATAAACTTGAAAGCTTGGGATTGGATTCTAAAGGTGCCCACACACTAGAAAGATCTGCGATCGTAAGATGTGCGCATAAATTAGCCTTGAAATCTTTTGTCCGTCCTGGACAAAAGATTTCAGGCAAGCGCACATCTTTACCAAAGATTTTTCTTAAGATCCCGTGTGTGTTCCTATGGATCTTTTGTTAAATCTTCTGATCTTTCGTGCAGCACGTAAGATCAGAAGAGTCAGCTAAAGATCCACGGGAGCGCGTATCGGCCCGAGATCGGACGATTTTTGACCGATTATCAGTAAACATCGGATGATATATCGGCCGATTTATCGGAAATCGGCCAATCGGCCCAAAAATCTTTCTAGTGTGTGGGCATCTTAATATAGTTGAATGGATAAGTGCGTGGTTGCAGGACAGAAAACAGAGAGTTGTAGTAAACGGAGTACAGTCAAAGGAGGGAAAGGTTACAAGTGAAGTACCCGGTGCTTGGACCGGTGCTTTTTAATATCTTTATTGGTGATATTGCAAATGGAATTGAGGGTAAAGTGTGCCTTTTTGCAGATGACACAAAGGTATGCAACAGGGTAGACACACCTGGAGGGGTAAAACAAATGATTGATGATCTAGGTAGATTAGAGGAATGGTTAAGAGCATAGCAACTACAGTTTAATGCCAAAAAAATGCAAAATCATGCACTTGGGTCTCAAAAATCCAAAGACTAAATATAGTATAAATGGCACTATAATGGAAACTACCGAGGAAGCGAGGGATCTAGGTGTCACTATTTCAGAGGACTTAAAAGCAGGTAGGCAATGTAACAAAGCAATGAGGAAGTCTAGTCAGATGCTTGGTTGCATAGGTAGAGGTATCAGCAGTAGAAAGAAGTAATAATGCCACTGTATAGGTCATTGGTACGACTTCACCTAGAGTATTGTGTTCAGTTCTGGAGGCCATATCTCCAGAAGGATATAAATACATTAGAGACTATACAAAGAAGAGCAACTAAAATGGTGCATGGCCTACATCACAAAACGTACCAGGAAAGACTAAAATATCTTAATATGTATACTTTGGAGCAGAGAAGGGAAAGGGGGGACATGATAGAAACTTTTAAATATATCAAGTGTTTTAACAAGGTACAGGAGGGAGACATTCTTCACAGGAAGAGGAGCAACAGAACACGAGGACATGCACTGAAACTAGAGGGAGGAAGATTCAGGGGAAATGTGAGGAAGAATTACTTCACAGAAAGAGTAGTAGATAAGTGGAATAGCCTCCCATCAGAAGTGGTAGAGGCAAGTACAGTAGTACAAATTAAGCATGCTTGGTAAAGGCATATTGATATCCTTACAAAAAAATAAGGATCAAATATGGTTTGAGGTAACATGTTTAAAAAAAGGGGCAGACTAGATGGGCCAAATGGTTCTTATCTGCCGTCAAATTCTATGTTTCTATATCTATTATTGTACTTAGCCAACAGTTACCCACCAAGCCCATAACCCCTTTGCCTCGTCACTTTGCCTGTAGTCAGATATCTGCTTACGTACTTAGCTTTTATGCACATGTAGAGTACAGAATTGCATATGCTACAGACTAGTATGCAAAAAAATACATCCACATACTACACTTGACTATATGAGCCCATGTTTGTAAAATTTACAAAAGTAGCTCCATGTTCAGTGCCTTTAGAGATGTTCAAATGATGCGCAGTTTTATTCCTAAACAAGTCAGACAAATTGACCCAAAAATTCTAACATGTTTGATTGATTTAAAAATATCAAGGAATTGGAACATGCTGAAGCTGGCCTGACCATTTATGAATCAATTCACACATGATTAAACCAGTTCAACTATATGCGGACTGACTGCAACATGTTTGTTACATTTTTATTGTTATTGGTGTAAACAGTAAGGGGGAAATTTACTAACAAACATTTGCGGGAAAAAATCGTATTTTCATATGAAAATACGATTTTTTTTTGGCGTATACGTATTTTTGCCATTTACTATGCCAAAAATACGAATTTTCGTATTCATATTGATGGGACATTTGTATTTGTATTTACAAATACGAATGAATACACCATCGATAGAACACTATTGAAAATACGGCCGCTAATTGGCGTTAAACGCCTGTGAATGGCGTGCCAAATACGGCAGGAAAATACACTTTATTTTCCTGTCGTATTTGGCAGAAGCCTGCACAGATCAGTCAGATCCGTGCAGACTTCAGTGTAAAAAAAAATAGAAAAATAAATAAATAAAAAAACAGTGTTGGGTCCCCCCCACAGATGTTACCAGCACCAGGCTGAAAGGGCCGGGGCTGGTAATAAAAAATCAGGCAACCCAGCAAATAGGGCTTCGCTGATTTTTTAAAATCAGCCCCAGGCTCCAGGTCTGGGGCTGGTTCCCAAAATACGGGGGACAAAATGACTAGGGGACGTGTCCCCCCGTATTTTAAGAACCAGCCCTAGGCCAAACCAGCTAGCAGGGTAATGTCACAGCCGGGTGACACTTATTAGATAAGGTCCCGCGGCCAAAACATTCATCCCTACTGACCAGTCAGCCTGGCCAGGGGCCCTGGGGGAGCGGGGACCCCCCAATAAAGGGGGGGGTCCTCCAGGACTTACCTGACCAGGCTGTAATATATTACAGTAACAGTAAAGGCAGACCTCTCTCATCTTGGGGCCCCATAGCAGCTGCATTCTCCGAACCTACGGACCTATGCCCTTGCCTACATGTGATATTTAACTGAATGATAAATTCTACAAATAAACAGTAGAATTTTTATTATATTCAGTGATGTGAAAAATTGCATTCAATCCTATTTATGCATAAGCCCAGCACCAGAATCCCACAGATGAAATCTCTACAGAATTTGGAACAACAAGAAACTATAGAACTATTATCTGAATTACACTTCTAATTTAATTAGGAAAACAAAATAGAAAAGATAAATATTTTTAAGGCTTGACTGAAATCATTTGTGGTTTCTAGTACTGTTAAACTAATCACAAGTACAGTATGTGAAAGTCTGCATCTGCCAATTTAATGAGTACACATTCTTATAGTCCACTGATTTGCATTAGCTTGCACTTTCATGTATTGATAAAGTGCTGTTTAGTAAGCCACAGTGACCATTAGCCTGTGCTCGATTGCGTATTCATCAACTAAATGTGTGTAAGCTACAGTACAGCTTATGCTATTGCTTTCAAAGTTCAGAAAAGCACCATTGTCCACAATGTCAATATATGACTTTCTGTTTGCAATGCATTTTCATAAAATCACCAAGGACAAGAGAAAATCAACTACAATTAACCAAAAAGCCAATAAAAAAAATCATTTGAATGATGCAACAACATGCTTTAATGTTGCTGAGATGATCAATATGTATCTATGCTTGAATTGATACGTTATTGTATTATTCAATTGCAGCAGTGGTTTGCTTTAAATATAGGGTGTAATATGTAGGTAAACGATAAGATGTAACCCAGCCAAAGAAGCTACAGCAATTGAAGATAAAAAAAAAAAATGTGTGTAGCAATAGTGATCTGGAATTCACAGACGGAAATGGACTGGCGCTATATTCAGAGGCTGATTTCACTAACAATTTTGATTGTTGCTCTGTGATCTTGGTATCTCTAGAGGAAAAGATCCCAAGTGCTGGAATATGTATTCTAACACCTGTTTCACTCCAAGTTGTCTGATCGCATTAGCGTCTGCCTGATGAAGCGTGATGAACCACTGCAGTGGAAAAGTGTTACCTGCTGAAAATAAAAGAACCTCTCTGCTATTTTATATCTTAACACTTTATTCTTCACCACCATCATACGTACAATAAATACATCTGTTATTTTATGTTTGTATGAATGTTATGTTAAATGTATACATTGATTCTGTAAACAATGCTGACAAGTGGCCAAACCATCATACAACATACTGTACAAAACCATGGGCCTTATTCTAGTTCACTCTTTCGGACAAAATCCTTCTTAGATGGACAAAACCATGTGCACTGCAGGGGGGTAGATGTAAAATGTGCAGAGAGAATTAGATTTGGGTGAGTTATATTGTTTCTGTGCAGGGTAAATACTGGCTGTTTTATTTTTGCACTGCAATATACTGTAGATAACACTTTGAAGTAAAACCCCACCCAAATTTAATTCTCTCTGCACATGTCACATCTACCCCCCTGCAGTGCACATGGTTTTGTCCATCTAAGAAGGATTTTGTCAGAAAGAGTGAACTAGAATCAGGCCCCATGCGCACTGCAGGTGGGGCAGATGTAACTTGTGCAGAGAGAATTAGATTTGGGCGGGGTTTAACTTCAAAGCGAGATCTATATTGCAGTGTAAAAATAAAGCAGTCAGTATTTTCCCTGCACAGAAACAAAATAACTCACCCAAATCTAAATCTCTCTGCACATGTTACATCCGAGCCCGCCCGCCCCCCCCCCCCCCCCCCACACACACACACTTGCAGTGCACATGGTGTTGTCCATTTGAGAAGGAATTTGCCTTTGCGAGTGAACCAGAATAAGGGACATATAACAAATTGATCATGTCGACATATAAACTTGTACCACCCAAACCTATATACTGGGATTGATTCAGAGTTGGAATCAGAGTAAAAAGCAAGTGACTGTATCTGGAACAAACCATAATGCAAGTATATTTATTTGGGTTGGTCAAAATGCTGACAGATAACAGTTTGTATTACAGGCCTATCCTTAGCCCTAACCCTAACAAACAGCTCCTACAGTCTAACCTTAACCATCCTCTTCTGAAGACAAACTCTAACCCAACCACTGCCACCTAACAATTGCTGTCACCTCCCGTAGACAATCCCTAACCACCCACTGCAACCTAAGCCTAACCTTCACCTCCCAAAGCCTCATGCTAACTCTACCACTAGCTAAAGCTGACCTTAAAAGTAACTCTTATCCTAATACTTACTGACGTGATCCTTCTGCAGTGACCAGGTTTTGGTGTTGAGATTTTGCATGTAGCCCACAATTGCTGGACCTTTTATTTTTGTACTGGGTTTGGATATGGACCTCCCACATATTTCCCACTTATAGTATAACATGGTATTGGTAAGGTGCATAGTCATTTGCTCTTTTTTGCTTTGTTCCCACATGGGTTTGTCCATCTAAGAAATATTTTGTCAGAAAGAGTGAACTAGAATAAGGGCCTCAGTTCCTGCTGGAGCCTACTGAAAAATAGCCCTGCTTATAGATCAAAAATAAAGAAAAAATAATAAAAATAAAGAAAAAATAAAGAAAAGCTTGCGATGCCGATTGATTGATTGGGTCCCGCCACCCCCAAGGGGTGGTGATCGTGGGCTATTACTAAAAAAGAAGGAGAGTCGCTGGATTTATGAGCTGGGGACCCTTGCCCCAAGGGGCTTGAATGAAAACAACCCCCTCAACATATTCCTCAGATGAATGTTGGGGACATCCCTTACCACTTTGATAAATGTATTGTTATTCTCTGCCAGTTTTTGATTTACTGTTGCTTCTGCATTTTTTCCCCCCTTCATTTCTTTCCATATTTGTATAGACTTATATGATTTATAGTGTTTATATGTTTTTTTATTTATTTGTTTATTTTTATTTTTTCTTTATTTTTATTATTTTTTCTTTATTTTTATTATTTTTTCTTTATTTTCATTTATACTCTTTGCTCTGTCACCTGTTCTCTGTGCACTTGGTGGTACATCACTAGTAACTCTGTTATTATAAGTTTCCTCTAGTTACCCACCGGTGTGTTCTTCACATATAGCCACTGGTACAGCGGGTATTATACCCCACTTAGACCACGTTGATCTATATATTTTTTCTGCCCCATTAATTGAGTCTGAGCCTGGTTTCCTTCAGCACCTATGCTGGATATATGCCGGCTATATGATTGAGTCAAATACGGGGCTCCACCCCGCACCTGACCGATCATTTGCTGCGCATGTCTCACCTACCACTATTTCCCTCTATATGCGTACTTCTTTACTGCATAGAGACCCGACACGTCACACGTTTTCTAGTGGCGTGCACAGGTTACATTGTCCCTTGCCCTGAAACGCACACATCATTGTGATGCGTTCCACGCCCGCGATACGTCACTTCCGGTGTCCGGACTTCCGGCACTGGCTTGCGCATCACCTTGCGGTCCACCTCAGCCGCTTGCTTCCGGGTTGCGTCACGCAGGATGTGACGTCATCCGGCAGAAACGGCGGGACCCGGCGCACACAGACTTCCGGCTTAGTGCTATTTAAACCAGGCCAGCACAGCTCCTTCAGTGGATGTCTACCACTGCTCCATGCTGGTTTGCATGCAGCGCACCTGTACTTTTGATGTTCTTCTATCGACTCACCTATACTGTAAGTTTATTCATTTATGCTCACACCATGTTAAAGCACTTGAATATGTACTGGCACTTTTTGGGCTGTTTACATTGTTTTTGTGCTTATTTAGGCTCCTTGATAAAGGTCCATTATGTACGGACCGAAACGTCGGAGCATGGTGATGTTATCCCTGTGACCTTTCTACTCATCTTATGAAATAAAAACACTTTTGATTTTTATCAAAAACTTGACTGTTTTTTGGATAAAGTGGCGAGTGCCTGTGTCTCTAGTTTAGAGAAACCACTTTCTGTCTATTGGAGTTCGGAGTACCCTCTGCACCCCTTCACAGGACACCCCACCGTTGGCTTTTGCCTCCCCCAGTGAGAGTGCGGTCTACAACCATAACAATATATATATATATATATATATATATATATATATATCAGGGTTGCCGACTTTGTTATTCTCCTCTCCGTGAGAAGCCCGGAGAGGAGAGTTTCAGCAGCCGCTTAGGGGGCGGGGCTTAAGCGTGACATCAATAAGCCCCGCCCCCATGATGCTAAACCAGTAAATTTACGGATCTCCGTGGAGGGGGCGGGGCTAAAATGACGTGATTGTGTCGTTTTAGCTCCGCCCCCTCCTCTGAGACCCGAGGATTGCGGCATTTTAATGTCGCAATCTGGGGGACAGCGGAGGTGCCCCCTGAATCAGGGAGGGTTGTCCACCCTTCCGGGGGCCCGGAGGGGGGACCCAATTTTCGGGAGACTCCCGGAAATTCTGGGAGGGTCGGCAACCCTGATATATATATATATATATATATATATATATATATATATATATATGCTTCTGTGAGTGGGTTCTTCTCATGTGAAAATCATGTCCTAAATATGCTGTGGCCAGGCTCCCTCCAGGGGAGCCCTGGGAAGATGTTGTATGGGTGCCCAGGATTTCTCTTAGCAGCCCTGTCTAGGAGGGCAGGGTTATTAGCGTGATCACTTATCCCTGCACATAGAGATTTTAATGCAGAATATAAACTTCAAGAATGATCTATGTCTGTTTGCATAATTTCCCTGTTGATTTTTCAAAAAATGTCCAGATCATACGGTACTGAAATCCATTTTTGTTCTTCTGAGAATGCATCTGGCAATTCCTAAGGATGAGAAATTCAATACTGATGGTATCCAAAAGAAGGGAGCAGCTGTATGTGAGCAACTGGTGTAGAACCAGCTCTCAGAGTCTAAATACAGAAGAGTCAATATCCACACTGGTCACAGCGGTTCAACAACAGATTTTATTGATCTTTGCATGTCTGTATGGATTAGGTGAATTAATGAGGAGCTTTGAGATCTCTGATCACTGGGGCACTATATTGGAAAAAATGTGTGTCAGAGTTTTAAAATACATGGAAAAACTGTTTGTATCTTTAAAAATATCTAGTTCAATGATCTGGGAAGCTAGTTAGGTTTTTTTCTTGATTTTAAAATAATATGATAGTCTTTTATAATCGTAAGCCAAGGGTCTGTGCAATGTACTAATACTAACTCAGATCCTGTGGTGATTAAGAAGCAGAGCCAGATTAAATGGTGGCACAGGGGGCCCCTATATAGGGGCCCCCTGTGGTTGGCATGTATTTAAAAAAAAAATTTAGCTAAAGGTTTTGTGCATGGGAGAGGTGTAGTGCTGCACCTTCGCCTATCTGCCAATGTGATAGTGATTAATGGTGCTGAGCATCGGGAGCCAAGGCACACTGACTGCACAAGTGTGCAGTGCATTACTGGGAGTTGACTAAGTCCCATGAAACTTTGCACAAGAGGGCAGAGGCCAAGAGGCTTGTGCTGAGTTCTGCTTGGAGGAGCTCATTATATGCTTCTCAGGCCCATGGAGTACAGCAGCAGCCTCCTCATGGGAGGGTTTTTAATTAGAAGCAGCACTGAGCCTGTCAGGGCACCTACAGAGTAAGGTACAGAGGGACAAACACAGTCTTTTCATGTGGTATTACCCATGTTACCCATTGACCAAATTTATACTGCTTTTACTCTGTGTTTTGACAGTATAATATTTTCCCATGCAGTTTGCAGCCAGTAATGACAAGTGGGAGGGGGCCCCCTGAAGGCTTAATCCGGCCCTGTTAAGAAGATAATTATACCCAGAGGTTTTGCAAGTCTAAGGGGTATATTTACTAAGGTGGGAGTTCTATTGAAGATGGGATGTTGAAAATTCCAACCAAACATTCAATCTATTATCTTCTAGGAGGTGCTAAATAAATAAAAGTAGAATCTGATTGATTGCTATGGGAAACATCCCATCTTCATTAGAACCCGCATTCTAAGTAAATTTACCCCTAATAAAACAGAAAAACACTATATAGATGCACTAAGAGAGACTTAGGGGCCTATTTATAAAACATTTCTTGAATTATGATTCTGTATTGTTTGTGATCACAGTGATAGAAAAGCTTTTTTCAGTCACTATATTATAAAAAGTTTGACTGGTCACCTGAATGATGTCCAGCTGCCAAGCAACACTGTTTGACATTAGTAAGGTTTCATAAATAGAATGTTTAAAATAATAAATAAATAAACATAATTTGAGCATTACCATGCCAACTCCTCCCAAAAATACCTTCACCTCGGGATTACAGTACCGCCATCCATTATAAATTGGGTTTTATATGCAAGTCCAGCAAACTACAAGGTTCCAAGTTTGACTCAGGTAAGATTGTGTTAAAAAAAACTTTTTCAACCAAACTCCACACTGTGCCTGTCTGTGTCTTGTAAAGCCCCTAAATATTCATATCATTTATAATATTGCCCCTAGATCAAAGAAACATTTTACGTTTTATCCTTAATAGTCATTAAATGGATATTAGTGTGACCTGGTATAAAACTCAAAAATACTATTGCTGCCATAGTCACTTTCAAATATTATTGCCCTCATTATTTATAATTAATTGATGTCGCTGTAGTATATACTTAACTCAAATCATGTACCTTTGCTGATCACATATAATACAAATGGAAGATGGACAGTGTTGAAATGGACAACATGGTACAAGGGAAACCACTGGTGGGCCCCTCTCACTGAGGCCCCACCTCTTCCTTGAGGCATCAAGTTCCAGACTGTGCACTTGAATCACATTATATATATATATATATATATATTTTTATATATATATATATATATATATATATATATAATGCAAAGAACTGTGGTGTATTCTCTTGCATTGTTGTTATTAATATAATACATTAACATGCAAGAACTAGCAGTATTTACTATATATATTTATCAAGGGGCTCAGACCAAACTTCTATGGTGGCTGGCCACACCCCTAACCATGGGCCCCAACCACTGCAACCTCCTGGTGGGTGCTTCATGCCACTGCACCACTGAAGATTGATGATAATATATATTTGTAATTTAAAAAAAAAAACTATTGATATAACAGCTCATGAGGAGCACCCAACAGGAAAGGTATCTTTGGTGAGCATAATTACAGTATTTAATAGCTATGCAGCCAGTCTGTGATTGGCTTAGAAGAATAAGAGAACACACCTGATTGGCTGAACATGGGATAAATGCATAACATAAATATATGATTGTGCTAGCCATTATAAATCCATATATAAATGTATGATGGTGCTATCTATTTACATATGTTTTACAGTTATAGAACAAACCAAAATTTATGAAAGCAATTGGTGAAGTATAGCCAAATAAAAATATGGTAAATCAGATCTCAGAACAGTTATTAGTTGAGAAATGTAATTAAAAACCACCAATAGTCCATCAACTGGAACAATAGTCTGAAAATAGTAGTTGAGTGGTAGTAAAGTAAATGACTTTTTCTAAGATCTGAAATACCTGAATTATTAAACACTGACATTGATGTTAAAATATCTTGTTTTATTGTTTATGCATATGTATTATACTATAGCTATCTCATTAAGCTTATATAATGTGACAATGGCAATGGATTGATCTGAATTCCTATACAGTATGCTCACTTTTTCAAACCATTACAGTATGTTGAGGTTCAGCGGGCAACATTTACATGCTCCCTAAACAGCATTAGTTTGGGGCAATAACTTAATTGCTATGATCGGGCACACATTACTTCATTGCCTAAATAAAAACAACTGATTTGCCCCAGTGTCCTGTCTGTGTCTTGTAAAGCCCCACAGGAAAAAAAGAAAAAACACTGGCCCACACAGGGAGAAAAACAAGCAAATTGGCCCTGTTAGGAATAAAAAAAGCTGCTAAGTGAGCCAACGTGAAACAGGCCCTTTGTGCTTTGCAGTAAATTTGTTAGGCATTGTGGTAAGAGGTAGGTTTGGGCGGCAGAAGGGGATGGTTAGGTGGTTAGGCTACAGGAGGGGTGGATTATGGTTAGGATCAGTGGGAGAGATAAAATACGTATTGGGATTATGACCAACAGGATGTCGCTGTTGGGGTTTTGTAGCCTGTGTAAGCTGATATTTACACTTTCTATAAGAAATATTTCTTTAAAGTACTACATGACTGGAATTTGTGTGTTTCTTATTCATTTGTACTATGTACCATATGCAGGTTAATTTTTTTCTGTGGCATAAAGGATTCAATTCAGATGATAAGTAGTTTACTAACAAAGTGTCCAAGGACATTCCATCAGACTCCTGGCAACCGAATACAATATATTCAGTCCTTGGTGTTATTGTTGATGCCAACAGAAGATTAGATGGATATAAGATGTAAGTATGCCATGTTTGATAGTAAAGAATCCTATTTTTTTATACTTTTTTGGATTATCTTTTAATTCCCTCCATCCAGCAGGTCACATAATGCCACATGCAGGTGCTAAGATTTACTAATAGCCCGCAGGTGGGCACTGACATCCACTGACGCACCACAGCTGGGTGCTGAGATCCACTTATACCCCACTGGTGGGCACAGAGATCTACTGATACCCTAACGGTGGGTGCTAAGATCCACTGATGCCCCACAGGTGGGTGATAAGATCCACTGATGCCCCACAGGTGGGTCTGTTAAGGTCTAATGATACTGATGGTTTCCAATAGGTGAGTGCTGAAATCCAATGATATATAAATCTGATTAGAATGAACAGGTCTCTTTTCCAATAGTTATGAGGTGGATTCCACTCACTTCATAAGGGGGAAACCATGAGATCAGTGGAGGATGGCACAGCTCCCCCACTTATGATGGTGCCATCTCAGGAACTTAGTTCCAGCCACCTCTGATCACCTTCCTTTTTACTCATGCCCAGCAAGTTTGTATCACAAATTAAGCACTTGATTTAGTTACTACCAATTATTGAAGATGCATTAATTGAAATTGTGTGCTTTTTCAGGAACATGCCTATGATGTCACTTTACCTTCTTGATTAGTGGACACACAACATTTATTATTTATTTATTTACAGTTTCTTATATAGCACAACAGATTCCGTTGCACTTTACAATAGTAGACAGTGATAAAACAAACTGTGTAACAACAGACAGACTTGGAGGTTAGAGGACCCTGCTGCAAGCTTACAATCTATAGGAACATGTGTTACTTGCTTGTCTAAAATGCACCTGTACAGTACTAGCAATTAGTCTGGGTTCATCCATGTCAGAAAAACACCATGAGGGGAAATTTACTAACAAAAAATCGTGAAAAAAAATGTATTTTCCTACGAAAATATGATTTTTTTGGCGTATACGTATTTTTTGGCATTTACCATGCCAAAAATACGAATTTTCGTATTCATATTGATAGGACATTCATATTTGTATTTACAAATACGAATGAATACACCATCGATAGAATATGCCAGGAAACACCATTCAAAAGAATGGTGGTTCCTGATTTACTAAGCGGCCGTATTGAAAATACGGCCGCTAATTAGTGTAAAACGGCCGCAAATATACGGCAGGAAAATACACTTTATTTTCCTGTTGTATTTGTCAGAAGCCTGCACGGATCAGCCAGATCCGTGCAGGCTTCAGTGTCCCCCCCACAGCTGTAACCAGCACCAGGCTGAAAGATTTTAAGAACCAGCCCCAGGCCAAACCAGCCAGCAGGGTAATGTCACAGCCGGGGGACACTTATTATATAAGGTCCCGCTGCCAAAACATCACCCTACTGACCAGTCAGCCTGGCCAGGGGCCCTGGGGGAGTGGGGACCCCCCCAATAAAGGGGTCCCCCCCCCTCCAGGACTTACCTTTACTGTGGAACTATGAGTCCCAGCAAGCCTCCCCCACAAGCTGGGACTTGGAGAACCACAAGTCCCAGCATGAGGGGCATTAATGGGACCGCTGGCACTTGTAGTCCCACAGTAATAAAAATAGTCAAATAAACACACACTGACACACAATAAAAATAAAACCTTAATACATCCAAAGCCCATACATACTGAAACTTACCTATCTTGAGCCCGTATGTAGGTCCCTGGGTCTTGGTCCGGTGTCCTAGTCCTGCTCCATGTCGGCATTCGGCTCCATGTCGGCGGCGTCTGTGTCGGCGTCCGGGGCTGAAGAAATCCATGGGGGACCTGTGGAAGGAAATCCAACTCACCCAGGTCCTCCTGCGAAGATCTTTCCTCTTGATCCGACATAGTCCTGGTCTTCTGGCACATGCCTGCGATTCCGGCAGCTCCCCGCATCGGACTGTGGAGAGGCGCAGAGATCTTTCATCTTCTGCGCCTCTCCTCTGAATGATTCTATTTAGATCCCGACTGCATGACCAACTACAGACCGGTATCAAACCTTCCTTTTCTAGTAAATGTTATTGAAAAAATAGATGCAAATCAACTGCAATTCTGTCTCACAACTCATGATAGGTATGATCCAATACAATCAGGATTCAGGAGAAGACATAGTACTGAAAACACCCTGGTATATGTGCTATATGATCTTCTAAAGACAAAAGACAGAGGTGATGTTCAATCTTAATCCTTCTAAAACTCTCTAATGCAAACAATACTGTGGACCATGGGCTTCTGATTGATCGCCTGAAAAAATTATGTGGACTGGATGGCAGAGTACTTGGTTCAAATAATTTCTCACTGGCAGGACAAAGAGAGTGTCATCTGGAATATAGTCATCACCATCAGTGCCACTGACATGTGGTGTCCCACAAGGTTCTATACTATCCCTCATGCTTTTTGCAGTGTACATGCTGCCACTGGATTAATAATTAGGCGCCATGGCCTGGTCTACCACTGCTATGCTATGCAGATGATACACAACTGTACTTGTCCTTTGCTCCGGGCACTGAGAACCTAATAACAACCCTAAACCCTATCATCTCAATTAAATTATTGCAAAGCCTTCTGCCTCGGTCTCCAAGCAAAACAGAAACACGATTACAGCTGGTACAAAATACAGCTGCCATGCTATTAATTAACCAGCCCCGTTCTCTCCTATTCTCTACTCTATTCACGGCTGCCTATAAAATGGTGAATTAGTTTCAAGATTAATTTACTGCATTTCAAACCTACATGACCAAGGCCCAAGGTACCTGAAGCAGCGTCTGATTCCATACTGTCCCAGCTGAGTAATTTGATCTGTAGATGAAGGACTTTTAGCAGTATCTACAATCTTGCGTAATTCATCTGGGGGTTGAGTTTTTAGCCATGCAGCTCCAACTCTATGGAACTCATTTTCCCACACAGTTCAAGAGGAGCCCACTCTAGAATCCTTCAAAAACAGACTCAAGACTTTTCTGTTTACTCAAGCATTTCTGTAAAGCATTGTGTGTGAAAAGCTTTTCTGTACTTCATTGTTTCTCTACTGTATTACAGTCAATCTATCTATTAAGCACCTTGAGTTTTATCGGAGAAAGAGTGCTATATAAATTAAATTATTATTATTATTATTAATATTTTTATTAATATTATTATTGGATGAGATTGATCTCCAACATAACTTTTGCAAGCACAACAAGGCTGTATGTCACTGTAAAGGGGTATTGACCCCTTTTGCCCCTGCTTTAATCTGGCCCTGCACCAGTGCACTAAATTAAATGTAATTTTAGTATGTTGGTGCAACACTAGGGGCATTTTTCTGCCATTATACAAGGAGCAACCCATCAAACTCATCCTGTTGAATGGTAAAATCTGGGTGCATTTTTGTAAGAACAGGAGCCCTATATCACAGAGCATTTCTGGCCTTATTTCCAATTTTTTTCATTTATAAATGACCTACACAGAATGCAGCAGATTTATTTATATTGAGAAACTGCATCATCCTTTTCTGTTTATCTATATAGAAATTGGTCTGTAGCCCCAGATGAAAGCTGTGATTATGGATTCTATTTTAACAAAGAGGAAACACTTTTCTTGTCAGCCAATATTACTAAATGAAGATGTTGGTTTTTTTTTGTTTTATACACAGAAACTGTCCCATATTCATGAATAACAGTTCTGTTACACACAATGCAGACCTACTTCACTGCACTGCTGGGTTATTAATGATGCCTGTTGTCTAGCTTGTATTAGATCAGGAACTGCTTGCTCGCGGGTTGCCATGAGTTACTGCACCTTTGTTCTTT
Organism: Crinia signifera; assembly: GCF_055691185.1. Classification (NCBI taxonomy): domain Eukaryota; kingdom Metazoa; phylum Chordata; class Amphibia; order Anura; family Myobatrachidae; genus Crinia; species Crinia signifera. Next base: position 62,979,065 of record NC_139218.1, on the reverse strand, counting down.
TGAATTTTGAAAGCGAATAATCTCCAGAGATTATTCTTTGATAATACAACACAACACTCCTAAATGTATACTGTTTTCAGAATGATATTACTGTTTAACCTGTAACGGTTATTTTTATCTCAATGTTTTTTGCAATTTATTTCTTTAATGCAGCAATCATTTGGAACTAATGTGATGTGAGAATTGCTCACCACAGTTTGGGGTCAATCCTAATACAGTGGGGCAAAAAAGTGTTTGCACAGCCACCGATTGTGCAAGTTGACCCACTTAAAAAGATGAGAGAGGTCTGTAATTTCCATCATATGTACATGATTTGGGCAAAAAAACCTCCTTCCCTTAGTAAGAGCATTGAAGATGGAACGTGGCCGGGTCTTTCAGCATGACAATGAGCCCAAACACACCACTTGGGCAACTAAGGAGTGGCTCCATAAGAAGCAATACAAGGTCCTGGAGTGGCCTAGCTAGTCTCCAGACCTAATCCCATTTGAAAATCTGTAGATGGATGAAACATGAAAGTTCATGTTGCCTTGGCGACAGCCTCAAAACATGACAGATCTAGAGAAGATCTGCATGGAAGAGTGGGACAAAGTACCTGCTGCAGTGTGTGCAAACCTGGTCAAGAATTACAGGAAACATTTGACCTCTGTAATTTCCAACCAAGGTTATATTATAAGTATTGAGTTTAGCTATCCAAACATTTATTTTCCACAAGAATATACAAATAAATTGTTTAAAATTCATACAATGTGATTTCCTGTTTTTTTCCACATTCTCACAGTTGAAGTGTATCTACTGTATGATGAAAATTACAGACCTCTCTCATCTTTTTAAGTGGGTCAACATGCACAATCGGTGGCTGTCCAAATACTTTTTTGCCCCACTGTAAAGGTCCATACACACATGATCGCTGTCATCGCTGGCGGGAAAGCCGCTCAGTACATACACAATGAGCTGCTTTCCCCTGCCCGGCGCTGCCAGTGGGGGGAGGACGGCTTTGCATAGCACAGAGCTATGCAAAGCCGTCCTTAAAGCCACTCATCTGCTGGTAATACCAGCAGATGAACAGCTTTTTCTGCAATGATGCGGGAGCACGCAGCAGCACTCACTGCTCATCGCCGGGCCATACACACTGGGCGGCTTTGAGCTGAAAGCCGCTCCAACTTGCTGTTTTAAGTGGAGTTCAGCTCAAAGTCACCCAATGTGTATGAGCCTTAACTGCAAAGGGTTAGACGTGCTGACATATAACGCTGGTAACCAATCTTGCACTCTTCTTTTGCAAGAAATTGGTCACCATGTGTCTTCAACCTATGGCCCTCCAGATGTTGTGAAACTACATGTTCCAACATGCATTGCCACATTTTTTCCTATAAGAGCATGCCAAAACTGTCAGGGCATGCTGGGAAATGTAGTTCCACAACATATGGAGGGCCACAGGTTGAAGACCTGTGGTCTAAACCCTATGGGGCAGCAAGCACTATTGTGGCATTTCTGTCCCAATTCCACAATGAATTGAACCCGGGAGATCATCGCGGCTAAATGGATTGACCCCTTTAAGTGATCGTTTATATTATTTGGATCTATCTAAACTGTTTTGATCACACTATTCTTGCCATATCGTCTTTGTTTTACATTAAATGCAGCTTTACAGCCTTAAATCATACAGGCACGATCAGAAGACTTGCAGGAACTAATAGACTTAATAATATTCAGGTCATCTGGATTACTGTCTCATCACAGATTCTAGAGAGGAGTGAAACAGCGATGATTTGAATCTTTTATTTCTCGCAGAACACACTTTGAAGGCACTCCATTAGCATGGGAGTTAATCATGCACTGCTGACATCTCATTTCAACACTTAAGATCAGATTTCACAGCTTGTCTGTTCTGTGGAAGGGAAGGGGTTAATATTTATGCACAGCTAATAGTATAGTGAAATATATTAAAATACAAAAAAAATTCCTCCACAGGGGAAAGGTGTTTTGCATTAACCTTCTGTAAACTATATTTACATGTTTTAGTATAATGAATAATGGATTAGGTTGAGAGGATAAGGTTATTTGGAAAGTTTCACTGAGAGAGGAGTTGCAGTAAACTCCTAAATTTATGCTTCCCCTGAGTGCGAGTAATGTGTAACATTAATCTTTTGAGATATAGATGGGAACGAGAGCACGAGAATCTTCTGAAACTAGAAATTGTTATAAAATTGCATAGTCCTTAATTCAACAGGGTGTCCTCCTCCATGCAGACAGGAGTAGCAAAGTATGTGGCAATATTAATAGCAATATCCATCAAAACGGATTCCGCAGTGTGAATTCACCCTACACGGATAATGAGGCTCATAGTGTTTTCTATAGTACAATACAGCGTACAGTATATCAGCCTGTATTTAATACCCCTTTTTGGTTTTGACCACAGATTTGGTGAAGAGCAACTGGGTCATGCTGGGTGGCTGTGTGTAGCCAGTAAACAAAGGCAGTGCACTCCTATTGTAATTCTTCTTTTTTCTTCTTCTTCTTCTTCTTCTTCTTCTTCTTCTTCTTATTATTATTATTATTATTATTATTATTTGTAATAGTAGTATTACTAATATTATTAGTAGTAGTGTTACTATTATTATTATTATTAGGGGTAGTAGTAGTAATAGCAGTAGTTTTGCAAGTACAACCCCGGTTATCCAGCAACCGATGGTCCGGAACCTCTTTTAATCCGGACACATCGGGTGCCAGGGGGAAGGTAGGATTTTATGGGTTTTAACTGTAAAATACTGTGTGGGAGAGCTAAGGACGGCAGTAGGAGGGCAGAAGGAGGGCTTAGAGGGGAAGCGGGAGGGTATTGGACTGCGAAAGGGGAGAGTCAGGCTGTGGGAGGGAGCAGCACCGCGCTGCAGAGGTGAGCCAGAGGAGGATACAAGCTGCAGGGGGTTGGGGAGGGGAGAATCGAGCTGCAGGGGTCGCTCTGCGGGGGCCTCCTTGCATTCAGGGTACACCACCGAAAATCCGGTGTCACACTCTCGGGATTTGTAGGGACTGGTAAATCACCCTATTAAAAAAAAAACTACTGTATAAAATAGAATTTTTTTTATTTTATATTTAAGTTCCATAGTAAAGCATGGATTTCAGGTGACTCCATTTGCTTTTCCGAAAACTGCTGTAATATAGCCAATTTCTCAGTAATTCTTGCACCGTTCCTCCCTTCTTCTTTAGAATTCCCAAAAGAGTTTAGATTATTTTCCATAAGTAGCGATACATAATTCTGTACAGTATTTTTCTTCATATTCATACATTTCCATATCTAATTTGAGCCAACTAGGGACTTCATTAGGAACCAGATATAATTATGAATCTTTTCAGCACCATTGTTTTTCTATCCCATTTATATACAGCTAAATGCTGCTCCCCCAATCTAATTATACAGGCAGAATTCTGCAAATTGATGCACACATGTTTTTCAAAGACTCTACAGTAATTATAATTTATGCTGAAACTTTGTTGTATTAAACTATAACACTCTACGGGGGTGTCTGTCATGTTTAAGAGAGCGATTGCACTGATTTACCTGCAGAATACGCCATTTTTCTAAAAATTCTATAATAGAATAGGTCCAGGATACGCAGTGTCACAGCGGGCCATATCTTCCCCTTGACTTATGAGCTTACCCTTGATCCTCAGTTTTAGCATGACCAAATAGCAAAACTGTTGCAGGGCATGCTGGGATGTGTAGTTTCTCCATCACTGCACTAGTGTTAAGATCCGGGGACCAATACTTGCAGCGTTGGGTCTCCGGGATCCAGCAGGCGGCTGCGGACTCAGACAGGTGCTGCTGCTGTTGCCTAGCACCCAGTAGGTGCTAGGCAACCAGCGCGGCACACCACTTCTGCCGTCTGTCATCGTGCTGGTCAGTTGCCTAGCAACCGTAAGATCCTGGGTGGCGGGGCTAGCAACTTGGCTGTTGATGGGCAGCCAGGATGCCGCGACTAGTGCGCCCAGCAGCAGCAGTTATATTACGGACATGGAGTTTGGTCTGCTGGGCTACTTTTTGATTGGCCAGGGGCTTCTTTTTATGGAAGCCAGGTTTGACAGCAGATGCCGGTGATAGTTGCTGTTCCTAGCTACTGGTGCCACTCTGTTCTTCTGTCTGCTGGTCTTTCACCTTTTCCATGCCAATTGCTAGACCACAGCTTCTCTTCCACATGCTGGTGACTTCGCCCACCAACTTGTTTGCCTTTCCGTGAGTTACCCAGCTGCTCTTTCCTCTTTTCCATGCCAATTGCTGGACCACAGCTTCTCTTCCACATGCCAGTGACTTCGCCCACCAACTTGTTTGTCTGTCCATGAGTTACCCATGTTCTGCGGGTTGTTGCCTTATAAATTGGGTGGTGTGTTATTCCCATTACACTCTGGATTATAACAGCTAGATCGTTATGCTTAACATTAACATAAATATATACCACCCAACATGACCCATTCCAGGAGGGACACAATTCTCTGCTCCTGGACATCCTTGCCAGTTGCAGTTGCAGAGGTGGGACTGCACCACTATCACAAATTCAAATAGGGGAGCTACACCTGCCAGTGAGTCCGGACTGTGGTGTTTGGGGTGGCAGTTGGTGTGGCTCCCCTATCTGAATTTTGGACTGTGTTGCAGCCCCACCTGTGCAACTGCCACTGGCAGGGATATCCAGAAACAGAGCATCTTCTCCCTCCTGGAATGAGTCATGTTTGATTCCCACACAATGCTATTGGGTTGAGCTACAAACTGTCCTAAATTCTATAGTAGCTGACATAAGCAAACAACTTATAGACTGGCAAAGGCCGATGATATATATTAGGCTTTATTTGATGAGAAAGCATTATTATTTTGCCCTTTGTGTAACAGCTATAGCCCTAAGTAACTTCTTTCTGAAGTGGTGGAACAATTGTAATGTTGTGAGCAAGGGCAGGTTCTTACCTTTTCTCTGTCTCATAACCCTTGATTGGGATTTTTATTTGTAAGTAACCCTCCTCCTCTCATATATGTTTTCCACAGCGACCAATCAGATTCTACATCTTATTTATTTAGCACCTTTAGAACATAATACTGTAAATAGAATCTGATTGGTTGCTATGGGCAACATCCCATCTTCAATAGAATTCCCATCTTAAATTGACCCCTATGTATACAGTCAGACATCACAGATATGTAATTTGTGCTGTCATCGTCCTCTTTAAGTACTTGTATTTGTAAAATGTATTAATGCCTTGTAGCGTAGTCTACATCTATAACTAAAATATAGGACTGGGAGGTAAAGCAAACTGCTATAATAACAAATATTAAACATAGGCCAATCCTCTAATGTCCTCTTGTATGCCATACGATCTGGTCAAATACCACACTAGATGGATTGTATTTTGGGTTAGGTTCAAGCTGTCTAGAGAATAGGGTCAGACTGGCCCAGCGGGGGCTTGTGGGAAATGCTTGGTTGGCCCATTGCCTTATTCCGGGTACACACTGAAAGTGATTCCTTTGCCATGTGAAAACTATACCGTATATTGCATACACACTGATTGATATGGTTCAAGATATCGATCAGTGATGTCAACCCACCGCCGTGCTCAGTATATGCAGTCGGGGATGATATTGTCAGATTGAGCTGCATGTACAGATGATAGGATGGGTCGTTACAGATTAGCAGCCACACTCATCGGTAATGATATTGACCATACATACTGAACAATATGCACGTTAACGATATTGTCCATATCATTAATGATATATTGCCCAGTGTGTAGCCAGCTTTAGGTCTCTGATCTTTACCATGAAGCAGTCGCACAATGTAAATAAATGTTGTGTTCCCAAAGTGATGTCCCTGCTCAGTTGTGTGATTATTGTGCAGTGTGTTCATGTGCACCTCCCAGGGGCTGGGTAGGGAATGGTCAACAGCCCAAACTGTGTGGCAACTAGTCCTGCCTCCTGCCACTCTGTGATAGTTCCAGTGGCGTAACTATAAATTATGCTCCCCCAAGCCAAAATATTTTTAGGCGCCCCCCCCCCCCATAATGCCCCATACACATTACCTCTCTGTGTCTACACATGTCCCTTGAAAAAGACTGGCCGGGCCGGAAGCTTCTGTGGGGCCAGGCCGGAAGCTTCCCGCTCAACAGCCCCCCTATATTACATAATACACAGCCCTCCCCATATTACATTATACACAGCCCACCCTATATTACATTATACACAGTCCACCCCATATTACATTATACACAGCCCCCCTATATTAGATAATACACAGCCCTCCCCATATTACATTATACACAGCCCTCCCCATATTACATTATACGCAGTCCACCCCATATTACATCATACACAGCCCACCCTATATTACATTATACACAGTCCACCCCATATTACATTATACACAGCCCCCCTATATTAGATAATACACAGCCCTCCCCATATTACATTATACACAGCCCTCCCCATATTACATTATACGCAGTCCACCCCATATTACATCATACACAGCCCCCCTATATTACATTATGCACAGCCCTCCCCATATTACATTATACACAGCCCTCCCCATATTACATTATACACAGCACCCCTATATTACATTATACACAGCCCTCTATATTACATTATACACAGCCCACCCTATATTACATTATACACAGGCCACCCTATATTACATTATACACAGGCCACCCTATATTACATTATACACAGCCCACCCTATATTACATTATACACAGCCCCCTATATTACATTATACACAGGTCACCCTATATTACATTATACACAGCCCAACCTATATTACATTATACACAGCCCACCCCATATTACATTATACACAGCCCACCCTATATTACATTATACACAGCCCACCCATATTACATTATACACAGCACCCCTATATTACATTATACACAGCCCCCCCATATTACATTATACACAGCCCACCCCATATTACATTATACACAGCCCTCCCCATATTACATTATACACAGCACCCCTATATTACATTATACACAGCACCTCTATATTACATTATACACAGCCCCCCCCCCATATTACATTATACACAGCCCCCCCCATATTACATTATACACAGCCCATTCCACATTATAAACAGCCCCCACACACACTAAAGTACAGATTCCCATCATATTACAGACCCCACTCCCCCAGTACCACAGTAATAAAAGTACCACATTACAGTAGATAAAACATAGCCCCCTCACTCCCCCACTATACAGCACTCACCTGGCTTGCCCATTCCTTGGAGGTGCAGGGAGCTGGCACTGTGGTGAGTGTGTGAGGCCAGCATCAGGGCAGCAGCAGCAGGTTACAGGAGCACTGTGCAGGGAGAGCAGGGCTGTGGCCTAATGCATTGCCGGAGCCCATCAGTATGGTGGGTGGGGCCAGCATCAGGGCAGCCGGTCACAGGAGCAGGGAGAGCAGGGCTGTGGCCTGCTGCACGGAGCCCATCATGTGGTGGGCGGGGCCAGCATCAGGAAGCCCTGACTGAGTGACGGCTCTCCTGCTCCTCAAGCTGCACGGACTTCCTCTCACAGCGCGGTGGCCGGCTGTGTATATTTATCATGAGCAGGCCCCCTCCGGACTGAGGACTGCTCAGCTTCCCAGCTTCTCTGTCTGGCCTCTCCGTGCGGGAGCAGGCGCCCATGCAGCACCCTCTCCCCCAAGCAGTGGCGGGGACTGCCTTACACAAGCTACGCCACTGGATAGTTCCCCTGCTGCCATCTCCCAGTTTATGTTGCACTCTGGAAAAAGGTATTTCTACTTCTAAAATCTGCATGACGTGGCACCCCAATAAAACAGACTACCGGGAACATAATATTAATGTTTTATACTTAGGCCATGTATTTAGGATTTGTCTTTGTGTATTGTACTAATGAGTGTAACTTTTTTCACTGTTTACCCTATACTGACTTACATACATAAATTACAAAATCACTCCATACTGTAGTTTTAGGTACTCTACTGGGAAAATTTAGTAAACTTTGATTCCAGGTGATTTAGTGGGGTTTTTTTTTGCAGCTTGGGTGTGACTTTGCAAATTGGAGATTTAATAAAGGCAAAATTGCATCCAAATCACACCTCAAACATAACTAAACACACCATACCCATAACTAAGAATCTGGTTTGTCAAATTGATCAATGCTGCTCAAGAATTCAAAAAAGTGGAAGATGAGGTTCAATGTGGACAAATTCAAGGTGGAAGATGAGGTTCAATGTGGACAAATGCAAGGTCATGCACCTTGGGAGACATAACCAGTGTGCTAGTTATAACCTAAGCGGCGATGAATTGGGTAATTCAGTACTCGAAAAGGATCTAGGAGTCCAAATAGACAACAAACTGGGGTGTAGTGCTCAATGTCATAAAGCAACAAAAAAGGCCAACAAAATTCTAGCACGTATTAAAAGGGGCATGGAAACTAGGGACTCAAAAGTAATTATGCCTCTGTACAAATCATTGGTTAGACCGCACCTCCAATATGGAGTACAATTCTGGGCCCCACACTATAAAAAGGACATCATAGAATTAGAAAAAAATCCAAAGAAGAGCAACAAAGCTCATTAGGGGAACGGAGAATTTAAGCTACGAGAAAAGTTCAAGAAATTTGACTATTTACACTAGAGAAGAGACGTTTAAGGGGGGACATGCTCAACGTGTATAAATATATTAGGGGCCAATATAAGAAACTGTCAAACACCCTTTTCCCTGCTAGAAAGGAATCTAGGATGCGAGGGTACGAGTTTAGATTAGAAGAAAAAGGATTTTGTTCATCTAGAAGAAATTCTTTTTTTACGGTCAGAGCAGTCAAACTTTGGAACTCTCTTCCTGGAGAAGTGGTGTCGGCAGACACTATAAATACGTTTTAAATAAGGTTGGTTAAACATTTATTGGTTAAAAACAACCATGGGTATGAATAAGTAACATAATCTGTCTTTAAAATATCAGAACATACTATACAACAAGGGATAAACTACTATAAACATAGGTTGAACTAGATGAATGCAAGTCTTTATTCAGCCTCACCTACTATGTAACTATGTAAGAATTACTGCACAAAAAACAAAATCAATAGACCTGCCTGTGCCTGTCCCAAAGAACTCTTTGTGCCTGTCCATAGAATCCTGCTAGGGGTATCGACAATAGTGCTAGTACACAACACCAAATTATGCTCAAGCAAGATACTTTATAATTGTAGGTACTTGTGTATTATGACGGCGCCCCCGATTTCCATTGCAGGGCACCGCAGGTACAACCACAAAATCGCGTTGCATCGCATGCCATGCCATATGATCGCATGCGATGCAACGCGATTATACCCGATTTTTAATTGTACAGGCACCCAGACCCGATTTTACATTGTACACCCACCCTGATGGGTAATGACAATGTAAAATGCCCCCCCCCATTGTTAACGCCACCCCACCATCAATGCCAACCCGAAGCGTGGCAAGCGCAGCGAGCCTGCGAGGGGCGGCGGTACGCGTCCTCCGACCTTTTCATACCCCCACTATCCACGTCAGCGTGGAGTTGTTTTTATATAGTATGGCGAGCGCAGCGAGCCTCCGAGCCCGAAGCATGGCGAGGGGATGCGTAATACTTGTGAAGTAATGCACGTCTCCTCGCGGGGCTCGCTGCGCTCACCACGCTTCGCTCGCCACACTATATAAAATCAACTCCACGCTGACGTGGATAGTGGGGTATAAAAAGGTCGGAGGATGCGTACCGCCGTCGCTCGCCACGCTTCAGGTTGGCGTTGATAGTGGAGTGGCGTTAACAATGGGGGGCATTTAACATTGTCATTACCCATCAGGGTGGGGATACAATTAAAAATCGGGTCTGGGTGGGCATTTAACATTGAAATCGCATTGCATCGCATACCATTATAATGGCATGCGATGAGACGCGATATTAAAATTGTACACTCATCCCGGGAAAAGCCTCAAATCGGGTCCATCGCATGCCATCGCATACCTTAATTAGTGGTATGGGATGCGACGGGCACCGTGATAATACACAACTACCATATCTTATATAATCAAACCTACCATAACATGACATTAAAAGGTCATAGCTCCCCTTCCCCTTCTTTAATGACCCGTACTATTCTGCATCGGGATCTGTACTTTGATACTAGTACCAGATACTTTTCAACTGTGGATGAGACCAAACCGAGACAAAGCAGTGATCATCATAGACTACTGTATGTATTTCAGGACTCCCAACACCCAGAAATGACTCAGTGATGAATAGCATTTGGCTCTTCCTGATACTTACATGATGTAGGTACCAGGGTAATAATAAACTCTTGCTCATAATTATCAATAACAAAACGGTGAATATAATACATGTACAGTACTGATACTAAAAGAAATATGTAGTGTAGTGTTTACTCAAATATTCTTTTCTAAAGAAGGCATATTGGGAACATTGCATAAGGTTGCTATTTGGAGAGGCAGCATAATTCCATGTCTCCTCTAGTATTGCCCAATGAAGGACAAGGCAACATGTCAATGATTTTAATTATTCAATAATTAGCTCATATGAGCCTTTAATTCATGCATATGAGCTAATTATGGAATACTGTAAATCAAAGTACGCAACAATGACCAAGATGTATTTTCAAATACTTTCATTTTAAGGGAGAATAGGGAAACGTATAGGATAAAAATGCAGAAACATCAATACAAATATTGGACCTTATTCTGGTTCACAAACTTTTTAAGCACTGCAAACTGTTGCAGCACTGCATGTGATTTAAACACCGCCTGCTGCTCATCTAACCAGAATCAGGCCCTTACATGTAGATGAAAAGGGTAAAATGAGGATAAAGCGCATGTGTTTTGGGGCTCCATAGTCACATCTAAGGTAATAAATCTGAACTTTGCAAGTTAGCCAATCACTCATAGGGGAGTTCTAGCAACCAATCATATTCTAATTCTTATTGATTTAGCACCTTCTAGAAGATATTAGATATACGGAGGATTCTGACTGTTGGAACGTCCCGACAATCAAAATCCCGGGGCCTTTTTACTAGATCCAACAGAAACTCGATAGCAGGAATCCAATGTTCCGACTGCCGAGTGTCGTAAACTTTGCAGATCACCAAAAACGGCTGCGGATTGTCGAAAAACCTTTGGAAAATTGAACAATCTGCTACCGTTTCCGACATAACTTTTAAAAAGTCGAATCTGACACCTTTCACTGCTGTTGTTAACGGCACCATTGAATTGGTAAGTGCCGATATTTTCCCTGTCAATCTGATTGATTGACCATAGCAACATCCCATCTTCAACAGAACTCCCATATTAGTAAATTTTACCCCATAGAGACCAAATTACAGCCACCATGGCTTCTCAGACAAAGAATAAACTACATACTGTAGCATGTTAGATGAATTAAAAACACCTCTGCTACTTTTTACATTTATTTATTACAGTAATGCTTCATCTTTGGTACAATATATACTGTATTTATATTCAGAAATGTGTATGTTTTTCAGTTTTAAATTTTGGAAATAGATTTTCTGAGTAAACTTGGCACAGGAACCCAGACACTATGGGGCTGGGGCAGATGTATTAAGCCTTAACTAGAGATAAATTCAAGGGTGATAAAGAGAGATAAACGTCCAGCCAATCACAGCCCAACTGCCATGTTACAGGCTGTGTTTGAAAAAGTCAGTAAGGAGCTGATTGGCCTGACTTTTATCATTCTCCATTTTTTCAATTTTGAAGCTTAGTGCATCTGGCCCAGAGGTCTATCTGTTATCTTCTAGAATGGGCATGTCCAAACTATGGCCCTCCAGCTGCTGTGAAACTACACATCTCAGCATGCTTTGCCATAGTTTTAGCATTCCCTAATAGCAAAACTCTGGCAAGGCATGATGGGACTTGTAGTTTCACAACACCTGGAGGGCCATAGTTTGGACCTGTTCTAGAAGGTGATAAACAAATTTGAAGTAAATTCTGATTGGTTGCTATGAGCAATATCCCATCTTCTAATTTACCTTTACATGTTACTGGGTTCATGCCAAAATGTGTCTGTATCTAGATCTGTACCTATCACATAGTTGTGTCTCTGTTTTGTTGAGTTCGGTATGAATATGTAATGCACGTCCCCTACAGAAGAAATAGCTACCTTCATCAGATTGTCTGCTGGTATATTAGGCTTTCCAGCTAATACTAATTAAATCATTAGCATCAAGGCTATGTTTTATCAAATACCAGTCCTCTATTTGCATGGTTTATTTGACATTTGCATTTGATTGACTGCAGTAAAGAATATTTCCATGACATTTATTCATTAATAAATACTGTAATAGGATGAGTTGTATTCAAATGCATTTTCTATGAAAAGTAGTTTATACATTTATTAACCCCTGCAATGCTAAGGAATAGTAGGATTTGTACTTCATATATGTATATTATCAATGTTAAAGACAAGGCCTACTCTTCCTAGTACTGTACTAAAGGAATTTAAATTCAGGAAAAACCAGAAGCGTCACTGTTGTTACTTCCTGCTGATATTGGAGAGGGGTAGGGATTTACAACCCATGGGGGGACACTTACTAAGAGCAACCAATCAGAATCTACTTCTTATTTATTTAACACCTTCTAGAACAGTGGTTCCCAACCCTGGTCCCCAAGTACCCCCAACAGTGCACATTTTCCAGGTCACCCGGCAGGTGCACTCATTATTCAGACACATTGTAAAAGATCCACAGGTGGAGCTAATTATTTCACTTGTGATTCAGTGTGGAGACCTGGAAAGCGTGCACTGTTGGGGGTACTTGAGGACCAGGGTTGGGAACCACTGTTCTAGAAGATAATAGATAGTATCTGTTTGTTGCCCATAGCAACATGCCATGAGAAATAGAACTCCCATCTTTGTAAATTTCTGGCAGAGGATTCTTGGGATAATGTTTGTCATAATTTATGCCCCCTGTGCCCTTCTTCTTGGACTGAGTGTAGATAAGTTACTATTTACTGATCATGTATGATCAGTAAATAATAACATGTACATTGGAGAAATCATAATAAGTGCAATAATGGAGGAGTATACAACTCATTGTAGATAAAAAAAAAACAGAGGTATTCTCATTTAAAAGACAGGAGTCACTAAAATGATGTGGCCCCTTAGTTTTTATCTGGTGGTCACTCTTCTCCACAGAAATACTAGTATAAAAAGCTTATGTGCACATACCATCCAACATCTAAAGGGCAGAAATCGGTACACATACAGAAAGGGGGCGTGGCCTCATGGAAAGGGGTCATGTTATCACAAAAAAGGGGCGTGGTATTACACATTATACCACACATCGTAATGTCCATTACACATTTAAGTAAAAACTGTAAGGCCACACACCGTAATGCCCATTACATTGTGCCACACATCATGATGCCCATTACATACTATATAACAAACCATAATGCCCATTACATATTTGACACATAAATGCTGCTTACCTACATGCTCATTGCTAGGGGGTTCTTTCTTGATGCCAGGGGCTTCATCACGCTCAATGACAGGGGCTTCATGTTTGATGCCAAGGGGACTTCATGCTCGTTGCCACGGGCTTGTTGCCAAGAGGAAGTGCATTGCACGTTGCTATGGGGGAATTAAATGCTGATTGTAAAGGGGGGATTGCTCGTTGCCAAGGGAGAGCCGCCGGACACACACAATTGAAAGAAATGACGGCTGGGCTGAGAGAGCTGTCTGTGCGCAGCCTGGTTGGACGGGTATGGTCTCCTGCACGCTCTCTCCCCACTGCGCCCTTCTTACGCTGTATACCCACCATCTTTATACTCCCAGCCCTCCGAAAGGGGAGACACCCAAGGTAGTCTCCCACATAGCCAGCCGTTACGTTGCGGAGTGACTTGCATCCAGTGCTTCCACCCAGGCTGATGTCGGCGCAGGGATCCCATGGGACCCAGAGGAAAGCAGAGTGCGGTGGCCGCAGGTGGGTGTAGTAAGGTGGCTGCCGGTTTGACGGGTCCGTCGCTATTTTCAATTCTCCCGCTGGACGGCCGCAAGCCAATAGGAGCTTTCAGTCTGGCAGCCAATCATGAGCGGCTGGTGGACTGCGAGCTTCTATTGGCTCACGGCCGACCAGACTATGGAGAATTGATAACAGCTTCGGACCAGGATGCTGCCGCTGATTTGACTATACGGCAAAAACTAGAACCAGCCGGGCAGCGCACAGACAGCTCTCTGCCCAGCAATTCTTTAAAAACGGTACATTCGGTACAGGTTTAATTTGCCGGTACAGACCGTTAAAAAATGGTAATATACCGGCAAAGTTGGTACAGTTGGAGGGTATGTGTGCATGCGCCAGTCCTGGCACCTGTCAGCTCCACTGTGCAGGTGCCAAGACCAGGCCGGTGGCAGGGGTTCCCTTCTCCACTCCTCTGAAGGACCAGACAGAATGGCAAGGGATGGGCTACACATTGATGCTGAAAAAATGAGCTGTAATTGAATAATTAAAACATTACTGTAATAATACATTTATATTTCTTCTAATGTGGCTATGACACTTACAGTATAATTAAATATAACATATATAATGACACATACCAATAATGAAAACATAAAAATAAAATCAATAAAAGAGCATATTAAATATCTTTGTGGAAGATGAAATGATTATTCACATTCAGGAAAATATAATAAATTGCAATTAAAAGCTTGTATTCCTGATGTGCTGGGCATCACCAAGAATTTAGGACTCCACTGACCGCTTATATAGAAAGGTTTTTTTTTAAAGTTGTTTATTAAAGATTTTACAGATAATACATCAATTGACATATACATCAATAAAGGTTTAGGGGGAGAAGGGAAAAAAGAAAAATAATAAAAAAAACACAAGGGGTCGACAGGGAGGGGAAAAGGCGGAGCTACTACTTCCTATGCCTAGACACTCTCTATACACTTAACTCCATAGTTGCTACTGTTACAGATCCCAATATGAAACAAGGTGCTCCTCAGCCCTACATATCTTATCTATTTTATGTGGACTTTTTCTTTCCTGTCCTCTTCATCCTATAGTTTATAACCCAAGAGAAAACAAGGTGGGAGGTTATGGTG
Source organism: Crinia signifera (assembly GCF_055691185.1). NCBI lineage: Eukaryota > Metazoa > Chordata > Amphibia > Anura > Myobatrachidae > Crinia > Crinia signifera. The sequence goes on along the minus strand of NC_139218.1, from coordinate 62,963,967 downwards.
TAATAACCAGGGTGCCCAAATCTCTTAACGGAGATGGTTTGTCCTCAACAATATTGGACATGCATTCCATATGGTACATGTCCCAAATTGCTGCCAATATTGCATTCCTAGATTAAATAGTTTGTGACTTGATCTTTACTGCACTGGTCATGAACCATATAAGTTTCTGGGCATCTTTTGATATTTTAGGTATATTTTGTGGTAGTGATCGGAATTGTTAGCTATGTAATCTGTATTATAAGTCCTTGTATGAATTTCCATATGTTAATCACTCTAGGACATTCCCAAAAAATGTGAAACAGAGTGCCTCTTAACCCACACCCTCTCCAACAAGAATTATTTATTTATTTATTTATTAACAGTTTCTTATATAGCGCACACAGATTCCGCAGCGCTTTACAGAGCATAGTTATAATCAAAAACACATAACAAATTACATTACAAGACAGTTTAGGACAAGTACATGGTTAATATGGATAGTTGCATCAGGGGACAGGACACTGAAGCAATCATCAGGGTGGCAGTGGTTTATATATTCTAAGAAAGGCACATGAGGAGAGAGGGCCCTGCTCGTGAGAGCTTACATTCTAAAAGGGGAGGGTTAGACAGACAGGGGTGACACAGAAGGGGAAGAAGAGGGCATAAACAGTAGGTTAGGATGAGAGATGGTCAGGTTTTATGCAGGAGGGTGGGAAGATGACAGCTTAGTCTTTGATATTTTAAGTCTAAAGAAGCGCTGAGTCATCCAAGAGTAGACAGCAGAGAGACAATTGGAGATATGAGTGAGGATAGAGGGAGAGAGATCAGGAGAGGAGAGGTAGATTTCAGTGTTATCAGCATAGATGTGATAGCGGAAGTCGAGTGAGCACATAAGCTCACCCAGAGAGGATATATAGAGAAAGAGGACACCTACTATCAATGGAAGAGCAGGAGAGGTGAGGTCATTAGAGGTACAGCTGGTCATTTTCAAAACTGACAGTGCAAGTACAAGCTTTAACAGTGATAGTAAAAGTTGTTTGCAGATGTAAAATGCTGATGTTATGGTTGAATTGCCAGATTAAGTAGCCAGGAGTAGTATGTTGTGTGAATGAATTTAACACACTCAAAGCAGACTTTGGTTTTCTCCGTTGTTGTTTTGTCCTTCAGTTACACTTCGGTTTAACGCTGGTATAACGCTGTAGTTATGAATCAGTTTTCCCACTTTAATAACGGCCCACTTCAATTTAGGCCCACAGATAAAATCTGCCCACAGCCTATCCGGCCACAGCCGTATGCAATGACTACTTAAGTACCCTAACAATGCATGAGTTCCCAATTCCCAATAATTGGAATCCACTCACTCAGTCCCCACCCCCTACAACACATAGCAATAAAAGTGGCTTAGAAAAACAAAACTAGCATTCCAGGATACTATATATCATCTAGAATAAAAATAAATTCCCCCCTACACACAGGCTAGGTACTGTTGTAAAGTACACAGAGGAGATGTTCAGTGTGTTACCTAGATATACAAATCAATCCCACACAATAGATGTAATGCTCTGCAGTACAGAGGAGATGTTCAGTGTGTTACCTAGATATACAAATCAATCCCACACAATAGATGTAATGCTCTGCAGTACAGAGGAGATGTTCAGTGTGTTACCTAGATATACAAATCAATCCCACACAATAGATGTAATGCTCTGCAGTACAGAGGAGATGTTCAGTGTGTTACCTAGATATACAAATCAATCCCACACAATAGATGTAATGCTCTGCAGTACAGAGGAGATGTTCAGTGTGTTACCTGTTGGAGACAAGAGATGATGAGTCAGATGAATCTGGAATAACGCTGTAGTTATGAATCAGTTTTCCCACTTTAATAACGGCCCACTTCAATTTAGGCCCACAGATAAAATCTGCCCACAGCCTATCCGGCCACAGCCGTATGCAGGATCAGATACACTTGGATACACTTGGATAAATACAGGCTAGTCTCGAAGGGGTCATATACCAGCGAGTAAATATCTTATAAGTGTTTTCTCTATATCGAATAGCCTTCGATATTGAGACAAAATTCTGTTTAATTTGTGTCCATGTCTCTGGTTCTAGTTGGACCCCAAAATCTGTTTCCCACTCCAATTCATGTGCAGTACGGATTGTGCTCCCATATTTAAGTAAAAGTTGGTAAATGCATGATACTAGACCTTTAGAGTTCTCCGTTTCAGACATAGAGGCTGAGATTTAATAGGATGAGAGATTCAGAAAGTGAGAGATTTGGGAAGAAATCTCCAGTTTTTTTAAAGCGGCAATCATTTACACCGCAAAACCAGTTTGATTTTTTCCCAAATCTCTCACTTTCTGAATATCTATTCCTATTAAATCTCACCCAGAGATTCTAATTTAGTTTTGCCCCCTAATTTATCCGACTGAAACATTGGGATGTCAGATTTTGTTTGCAGTTCCACAAATGTTGGGAAATTATATGTATTGGAGATATCATTAATAAATAGCAAATTAATTTTGGCCCAGTGTTTAAGAAAATATTTCTCTTTTCCAGCAGGGAATTCTGGGTTGTCCCAGAGTGGGAAAAGGGCCTGATGAGCCGATAATAGTTTATAGAATTTCGCTTTTCTATCCCAAGTGTTAGGGAAAATGTGATAATTGGGAAATTCCTTACATTTACAGGTCCCTGACTTTTTGGTACCCAAAGTAATGTTGAAATAGATTACAGCTGAAGGCACTCTGATTCCAGTTTCACCAGTGGCGTAGCTAAGTTTTGGGCGCCCCCCCGCCGTTAGTGGGGGGGCGCCCCGCCGCCCATGCAAACCCCCCCCCCCCATCCTTACCTATCGCGCTGGTCCCGGCGGCTCCGTTCTTCTGCTGAGGACCACCACAAAATGGCCGCCCCCATACAGCAGACAGTTTCAGAGAACAGTGTGCTATATGGGGGCGGACATTTTTTGGTGGTCCTCAGCAGAAGAACGGGACCAGCGAGATAGGTAAGTCTGCGGGGGATTGAGGGGGGGGGGGTGTAACTATAGCACCGCAGCCCCCCGGCGCCTCCACATGCACAGCGCCCCCCCGCGGTGGCGGGGGCTGCGGTGCTATAGTTATGCCGCTGAGTTGCACCCATCTACATGTTGATGTCTGCGAGTGCCATAGCACTGCTTGTGAAATATGTACTGCCTGATAATAAAGTTTCAAATTTGGTACCCCGAGTCCACCTTCTTTAGTACCATTATTTAGTAATTTCAAGTGCACTCTAGGTCTTTTTCCTGCCCATAGGAATCGTGTGAATGCCCTATGCAAATTCTTAAAAATGTATGATGGAATTGCTATTGGCAAGGCTTGAAATAAATAGAGCAAACGGGGTAACACATTCATTTTCAAGGCATTCGCTCTACCTGTCCATGATATAAATTGTCCAGACCACTCAGTTAGTTCACCTGTAATTTCATCTATCAGTCTCGGGTAATTGGCCTCATATAATTGATGGTAATGTTTAGTTAAAAATATTCCAAGATATTTCAATTGATGTTTTTTCCACTCAAATTAAAAAATAGATGCAATGTTATCCTTCACTAAAGCGGGGAGATGGACATCCAATACTTTTTGAGGTGTTAATTTTAAAGTTTGAAATTATACTAAAATCTTGTAATATCTGGAATAGTTTCGATAAGGACGGGATCGGATCTGAGAGTGTCAGAAGAATGTCATCTGCGTACAGTGACAATTTGTACTCCTCTGCCCCTATCTTGATTCCTTTGATACTGTATCTATAGTATTCCGGATTTTAACTGCTAAGGGTTCAATCATCAGTGCGAATATTAGAGGGGATAGAGGGCATCCTTGTCTTGTCCCGTTTTTTATTGTAAATGGAGCTGTTTTAAACCCATTAACCAATACAGATGCTACAGGGGAGCTATATAAAGATTGGATGCCCATAAGGTATCGCCCTGATATCCCAACCTGCTTCATGATCTGGATCATATAAGTCCATGATACGTGATCGAACGCTTTTTCGGCGTCCAAACTCATAACTAATGAGGGTATTTTAAAACTTTCGGCAAACTGAATCGTATCAATTGCCCTTCTTATGTTATCAAAAGCTTGACTGTTCGGAATAAAACCCACCTGGTCTCGGTGGACCAGTGAGGGTATTACTTTTGCTAAATGATTGGCTAATATTTTTGCGAAAAGTTTGAGGTCTGAGTTCAATAATGATATTGGGCAATAACTACTGCAAAGAGAAGGATCTCTTCCAGCTTTAGGAAGTACTATAATCTCTGCTAAGGTTATTGCTAGTTCAAATGACTGAGCCACTAAGATTTTATTATAAAGGGTTTTTAAATATGGAGCTAAGATATTACTAAATTTCTTATAATATATAGCAAAGAGGGTTTTTCAATTATTTAATTGTTCTTTCAATCTCCTCAAGTGATACTTTAGCCTCCAAGGATTGACACTGTGCCTCAGAGAGCACTGGAAGAGGACATGTTGCTAAAAATTTATCAATACGTGTCCGTATTGTTCCTTCTTCCATTGCATTTGGGATATTATATAATGAGTGATAGAACTCTCTGAAGCATTGTGCAATCCCCTGAGGGTCATATATTAGTATATTTTGCGCGTCTTTTATTGAAAGAATTCGATCCCTTTGTTTGCGTTTCCGCAACCGTTGGGCCAACAATGAGTCAGCTTTATCCCCTTTCGCATAAAACTTATATCGTAGCCATTTCATAGTTTTTACTGCCTTTGCTGATTGGATCTGATATAGTTGACTTTTTAGCGTTAGAAGTTTACTAAAAATACTACGTTTGGTTTTTTTTTTATGACTAAATGTTAGTGACTCTATCTGTTGTTCCAATTCAGTACAGGTTTTCTGATCTTTTATTTTTTGGGAATTCGCTAACATTAAAAAATGCCTTCTGATTACCGCCTTGTGAGCTTCCCAAACTATTGATGGATGAATATCTTTTGTAGCATTTATCTCAAAATATTCTTTCAGTGTTTTTTCTGTTTAAATAATGTGTTCCTTTTTTCAAAAGAAGTGAGGAATTCCGTATCCATCGAAACGCTGAAGAAAACGTTTGCCTAGTGCCTATCTCTATAGGCACTATAGAACCGCCATATGTTCTGACCATACCACTGGCGTAGCCCAGGCCTTCGCTAGTTCAGGAGTTGTGTTAGCATCAATCAAAAACAGATCCAGCCTGGAATAAGTTTTATGCGGAATGGAATAATGCGTGTAAGTGTGTTCCTCAGGGTGTGCTACCCTCCAGGCATCAAACAAATTATGAGAAGTGATGGACTCTTTTTGATTCTTTAACTTAGATTTGTGTGAGTTATTTTGTTTCTGTGCAGGGTAAATACTGGCTGCATTATTTTTACACTGCAATTTAGATTTCAGTTTCAACACACCCCACCCAGATTTAACTCTCTCTGCACATGTTACATCTGCCCCATCTGCAGTGCACATGGTTTTGCCCATTTTCCAAACAAATTTGTACTGCAATCAGATCTAAATAAAGGCCCTTGTGAAGCTCCCCCACAATTTTGAATGGCCTTTTCCTGACAACCCTCTCCAGGCTGCAGTCATCTGCCCTTATGCACCTTTATCTTCCACACTTTTCCCTTCCACTTAACTTTATATTAATTTGCTTTGATACAGCACTTTGAGAACATCCAACTTTTTTGCAATTTCCTTTTGAGGCTTTCCCTGCTTATGGAGGGTGTCAATGATGGTTTTCTGCACACCTTAGAAAATGCCCTGAAACTGCTCCGTGTGTAGGCCCCATTAGCAAAATCTAATACAAATGTCCTGCAGCAACAACCTGAAAAAATATAAAAATATTAGTCCTAGAAAAGATAGCAACTGTTTCACTATATTGCTACATCACTTAATCCACATGTGTCCTTGTACTGCAGTTTATTTTCATACAGTTCTGGAGGAAGGTTGCATCTGAAAATACTGTGTTCTACAACTTGATTGTTAAAATCGTTTGGATAATATACAATCTTTTTAAGAGTTATTTAGCACTATGTGTAGGTTCAGAGTTGAATGGCCCTGTAATATAGCTTGTACTGATACAGCGAACTATCTACTGTACAGTACAGTACTGTACCTCTCAAGCTCACACTGACATAAATAAACAAAGATCAGTGAATATAAAAAAAGAAAGAACTGTAAATGACCGCAAATCTGCTACATTGACCTCATAACCTGTGCTGTGATGTTTTTATCTTTTTATTAATTAATAGATATGCATATATTTAAATAAATTATTTTGACATTAAACAGATGAAGTACTGCATTATTCTTGGGGGAGAATGGGTATTTATTTTAAAGTCAAAAAATGTTTAATGCTTGGTATTAGATCTATGCAGTGAGTCTAGTTTCTGTTTGTAAGATCTCTAGTGGTTCCTTATTTTCTTGGACTGCCTGTAACATCCTACATTTTTAATGTATGGCGGCACAGTGGATAGCAGCGCTGGGTCATAGGTTTGAGTTCAACCAAGTATTTTACTTGTATAGTTTGTCTGCCATTCTCTTGTTTGTGTGGGATTTATTCATGACCCAATTTCTCCCAAACTCCAATTGTTATATGGCAGTGACATTTAAGATTCTCTTTCCAATCTGACTGGTTGGAATGAAAATCTTATGATTTCTAGGAACAAATGACAATTGACCAATAGGAAAACAAACAAAAATGGTAATTCAGACACACTGGTTAAATCCATTTATGAAAATGACTGTTTTTCTCCATTTTCCAGATTTTGGGAGATTTTCATTCCAACCAGCAAGATTGGAAAGATAATCTTATAGTGTGTATGTCCATTCCTAGTGAGTATGTGTCCATGTGTTTGGCAATATAGATTGCAAGATTCACTATGGCAGTAATTAATGTGAATGATTAAAAGGTTGTGCAGTACTGTACTTTTTAATATGTAAGCACTTTAGAAATGACTAATAAAAAAGAACTAATGAAAGAGGCCTAGAGTACTGTAAATAATGCTTGCAGCCTGAGACACTGGTATCAAACTATAGCAATGTCTCCAACTGTTGATAGCGCAAGGTGCAATGTTCTTACAAGTACCGGATGTATTGTTATACTGTAGAATTTCCCTATATCTACTGACAGTAATGTTCCATCCACTGGTGGATGATAATATGATGTGCTAGGCTAAGATGAAAGTGCTGCATCAATTTCCTTGGATAAGGTGACATACAGTGATGGAAGAAGCCAGTTGTGTAAAAGGTACTTAGCACATTAATTTATAAATACAATACACTAATAAAATGGTATAAAATATTGCATTGTTATACAAAAGCAAAAGAAACATACAGTACAGTATGCTTTGTTGGTATGATACAGAATTAGTCGTAAAGTGGAATGCAGTTTTGCTTTGAGTGTATTCAGCATTTTCAAAGCACAATTTTTCATTGGATTGTATAATTAAGCCCAACATGATGCAAGAGGCCTTCATACTAAATGGGACTCTATACCGCATGCCTCCTTACCCAATCACTACCGGGTGAAGGACATGGACTTTCAGGCGTGCCCCTAACCCAGTGAATAACTCTAACCTCCACACTAACACTAAATGTAATATCCCAGCAGCCTCACTGTAACCAACCCTCCTGCCGCCTAACCTTAAAACCCCACCCCACAGCATAACCCTAAACTTCTCTCCAGCACCTTTACACTAACCTTCCCTACTGCAGCCTAACACTAATAGTCACCCTAACCTATTCTCCTGCATCTTAACCCCCGCTCCCCACAGCCTAAAATTAACAAACCCTCCTATGGACAAACCCTAACGTCTCCACCCACACAGCCTAACCCTAACCTCCAAAGTAATTCAACATCCCTGCAGCATTCCCACAGTGCATATGACCTAAAAGGGGGTGTGACCTCAAATGGATGGCGCATGGCTTCTCGGGGACCCCCTGTTTGTCACTATTCTGGGGCATGCTCAGCATCTCCATGAGTCTCCAGGCTCTCCATGGACCCTGTACAGATGCCTTGTGCACGCACTAGGCATCTCCTTACCTGCCAGTGGTGTAGCAGACCCCACAGTGTCTTGTAGAAGCTGGTTTGTGGGAGCTGAGGGACTATGGGGGCTATTGACACACCTCTGCCAGGACCTGCAGATACTTGCCTGTAGTCCCGTCACAACAGCCCCCATTAAAAATGTCTCTCCCAAAATTGTTGCCACCTCCTGTATTCTCCTGAAAATTAACAGAACCCCTGTGTCTCCTCTACATGGGACACTGAAGCATATGGGTCAGTCCCAGAAAATCAGGACTGTTTCACAAAAAGTGGGACAGTTGGGAGGTACAGTATGCATTACTATTACATTGGTGAACTGAATTACCACGAACAGTGTTCGTATCATTGAACTCTTAAGTGAGGAATTCTAACCATCAGGGGTTGTACATTGTGGTTCTGCCTTGGCCTTCTTATAAAACTAAGAGCCTGAATCAGGTTCAGTTGGACAGATTCGAATTTAGCCCTGTTTCTGATTGCGCTGATCTTCGCATGCATGAATATTCGCATGTGCAGACCCTCTGTGCAAACATCTTTTACAAGTATCACACTCACTAAGGCATTCACATGGTAGGGGAGAGAAGGAGGCTGGCAGGGAGCTGGGGCAGGGGAATGCCCAGCATTTTATTGGCATCCCCATAAAAACAGTGAGCGTTCCCCTGCGAACGCAGGCGGGTCAATGTCTGCTCAGGGTGGGTGGCTGACATCACATCCGCCCACCCCCTATTCGGCCATCTCCATTGGAAATAAAAGTCCGTTTAGACTGACTTTTATTTGCGAATAGGGAAAAAAATCATTAGATGGTCAGGCGGGTGGAGCAGCGGGAGGCGTTTACCTGTTCACTAGGCTGCAAACATATGCAGCCTAGCGAACAGGTCTGAATCAGGCCCTTCGATTTATGCAGCACTTTACAGCAGTTTCCCAGCCGAGCAGAAAAATCCATGAAAACATACACATTACCAGTGGTGGTTTTTACCTATGGGCTGCAGGGCTGCAGCCCCCATGTAACATCCGCCACTGTGTGACGCCAGACCTGTTCTTATGGGCTGGGGGCAGCCCATAAGAACAGGTTCTGCCAGACTCAGGACTGTGAATATGCTACTGTGGACTGCTGCCAAAGCAGCACATAAAGGCTGGGGGCCAACACATGCGCAGTACCGAAGAAGCTACTGGGTATGCACCAGTCGCTCGAGTGCACTGGGGTTTGAGACTGGCGGTGGGGACCAATGGGCATGGGCACTGGTGGCAGGGATCAGCAGGCATGGGCACCAGCGGTGGGAACCAGCAGCAGAGGCAGCGGAGGGGGGCGTAATCCCCTTCCTCCACAGAGCCACCACCTCACATTACCTAGAGAAGATTGATCCAGTTCAGATTATATAGAGTTATTGCTAAGTTACTACCCTAAGAAATTTCACAGATCAAATTTAAACCCTTTAGAATGGAGGAAAGTACCTTTAAATAACACAGAAAATGTTATTTACAACAATTTACTGAAAGAGTATTGAAAAGATCATACTATATGAAATGTTCTAGGTCATGCAAGTTACTTTTGTGATTAGTGAAAAAACAATTTAAACTTAATATGCTGACAGTGGGATCTGGGTGGAGTGTGCAACGAACCTTGTGGCGAGCAAAGTGAGCCACCGTACCCGTAGCATGTTGAGCGCAGCATGTCATGCACAGCAGGCCCTCAAGGGATACCGCTGTTGGGATTGTGACCGCCTGGATCTCGGCATTTGGAAAATCATTCTGAAGCCCTCTGCAATAGGTTAGTTACATAAATAGCGGCAATACTAATTTCTCTTTATATTTTGTTCACTTTGACCAGCATCTGTTTTCCTTATTCTACAGTTTGTTATTTAAGTTATTAATTTTCTTGTTTTCCTACTCTAGAACCACTTCTTACTACACTCTTATACTTTGGAAGTACACTGTAAAAAGTATAGTTATTTTATTTTCGCTTGTAACCTTTTTGATTCATTGTTTCAAGCTTTATATTATTTGTGCATAATTTACTACCTTACACATGGTTGAATAACATATCAGCTTATATGTCATTCGATTGTGAGCATAACAACATCTCTTACACAACCCTTCAACTGTGACCCCCAAACTCAATTTTCTGTGTCTTGGAAAAGAAATACACAAAACACTCGTTGTAATGAAAATATGCCCTTTTCTGCTCCCAACTTTATTCATTTTTTTACAGAAAGAAATTCTGACAGATTGCCAGTTCCGACACTAGAACATTTGAAACTACTCCTGAAAGGTATTGCTTAAAGGCAGCACACATCAACAAAGGAATCTGTTCTAGAACACACAGTGTACAACAGTACAACTCCTGGTCAATAGTTAGTAGAGTGGAGGAACACACACAGAAAAGATGTTAATAGCTTCAAGTCTTTATTTTTAACCAACTCTCTACTTGTCCGTCTTCAGTCTTAATTTTAACCAGCTCTCTTCTATTCTTCACTTCAATTCTACTTAACACATTAAGTTTCCTTGAAGCACAGCAGAGAGATTTGGCAGCTGTCAGTGATGCACACTGTCCCAGAAAGCTCCCGATATCATCTTGGCATATATTCCTCTGGTAAGCCTGTAAAGTTCCTTCCTTTAAGTGCTTTATCTACCGTCCTGATGTATCCATCGATCATATCTTTCATTTCCCGTGTAAAGGGATTTGTGACTGACTGGCTAGAGCCAACCCGCTTGAAATTACCATCCTTGTTGTTCTCCACACAAAGGAGACGATCGTCATTTATTGGAAAATTGAGAAAGCTCACTATTTCCCTCAACCTTCCAATTAGGTCCTTTTTCAAGTCTTCATAGTGAACTACAAGAAGTTTCTTTCCATACTGGAGCCAGTCCAGGGCATGTGAGGCCCACCAAGATGCATAGCTGTTAACAAATTCTGGCCATTCTAAATGAAAAAGAAATAAAAGAAAGTGGTTTGTTTAAATTTTTTATTTCCATGAGTACTTTGGATAATTTTCAATACAGAAATAGAACGATTGTTCTCCTAGAACAATGGTGCATAATCAGTTGGTGTAGAGCTGGGGTAGCCAACTCCAGTCCTCGAGAGCTACCAACAGTTCACGCTTTCCAGCTCACCTCACAGGTACACAGGTGCACTCATTACTAACTAACACATTTTAAAAGATCCACAGGTGGAGCTAAATACTGTACTTCACTTGTGATTCTGTGAGGATACATGGAAAATGTTAGCTGTTTTCTAGCTCTCGAGGACTGGAGTTGGCTACCTCTGGTGTAGAGAATAAAGCAGGTTGCCAGGATCAGATTTTAGAGATCCCAAACTTTTGCGTATGTTACTGAATGTACTGTACAGGGACATGCCCCATTTTGGGAACAATATTGAAGGCCAATAACAATTAAAGATTAAAAAAAGAGGTGACGCACCACTGCTCTAGAACACGGCAATACAGTAAGCGACCTCAGACTACAATTAACACACCTCTTTGAAACCCATCTTATCCAAAAAATACCTTAGATCTACAAGGTACAGTAAATACCATCAAAAACTGTGAGCAACTGATAATGCATCCATGGCGACAAACCGATCTTTTGAGCCCAATTATATATAATCACCTTTACTTTTCCAGTGCCTCTCTGTTGCATATCCAAGATGGCCTCCACACTTTCTGTTGAATTCTGCCATCAATGCCTTGTAAGGGTTACGGATTAGTAAAATGGAGGAATCGTACATTTCAATCTCTCTCTTGCCACTTTCGTGTGTTTTTACACATACTGTCCGGCCACTCCTCCAGTGATCTTTTTCTCCTTTAAAACCTTAGTAAAAGAAGGGAAAAAAAGAATTCATACAGACAACATGAATGCAGAATATAATATGTTTTCTAGATTGAAAGAGCTTGATGCAAGTAAACAGAAGTGTCTGCTGCAAAGTGATAAGTAAAGAATAACATTCTGTGGCCAATACAGGGTTGAATACATCAATGTGCCACATCATCTCCAGCTATATGCTTGTTAAAATGGGCCTTCTCAGTATCAGTGCACATTTGAACAAGCCCTTTTAATGATACAAGAGCCATAGCAAACCAGATGGATCATCGCAGCACTCTACATATCCAGATATTCCATCAACACACCTTCGCTACACTAACCCTATGTGCAAATACCTCATTATCACCCAAGATTTGTATGACTCTGAGTCACCTCTAGATGCAGATGGAACATTCACTATGCAAACACACACAAGACCCTTCTTCAAAACTGACTTGGGATCATCTCTGCATTATTCCCACTATGCACAATATTGCTGGTGATACCTAGGTTATACAATCATTAAACAACTACAGAAATACCATCATACATCTGGAATCTATACACCATACAGTGCAAGATGCCCCACATTCTTTACATTTTTCATCATAGACACAACTCATAGTGCACTAGAGGCACTGAGCTGTAATGTTAGGAATTGGTTTTAAGTTGAACCTTGTATACATATTCATGCACACACATGTTCAAGTGTTTCACATGAAATGAATAATTGGAATCTCTAGAAAATGAGTTTTGTCACTTCCAGTATGTGCAAATTAAATGTACATATTGAATGAGAAGGCACTCAGCGCAGCCAAGTCACCCAGGACCTGGTGCACCAAGAGGGGCTCTAAGCAGGGCCATCTTAACAGTATTGTAGGCCCGGGGCAAAGCAAAGAACTGGGGCCCCTACCCAACCATTAACAGGATTTGTTATCTCTCCATTTGCTTCCTTACAATGAATGGTTGTCAGCACTCCGATTGGTAGATAGCTCCAGCCATCCTCCAATTAACATGCTGAAAGCCATTCCCATCTGGCTGCAGGCTGGGAAGCAGAAAGCGAATGTTGCACTCTGATTGGTGGAAGAGAATGCGGCCTGACCACTCTTCTGCCTCCCAAGAAGATCAGGAGGCAAATGCTCACAGCCCAATCTGCCCCTGCTCAAAGACCCCTAGAATTGGGGGGCCCTTGGGCAGGTGCCCATTAAGCCCATACGTTAAGATGGCCCTGGCTCTCTTCTAGTGTATGAGGACACATGTACACATTGTAAGTCTCTTTGCAGCATACCTTTATTGTACAAAGTTCCATCAAAGTAGTAGCTTCCTGTGTAGAATCCTGTGGTATGCTCTATAAGGTGTCTCACCCAGGTATTCCCTGCTCCAGGAAAGCTTGACAAGGCAACAAATACTTTGGACTTTGTAGGTAAAAACTTTCTTGTTGTACATCTGGTATCTGAAAGAAACAAACTCCATCATTAGCACATTTTAAAAGATAAATTTTCTCTTTAAAAAAACCCTAAATCTATAACTAAAACACATAGCGATGTATACTCACAAGGGCTTTTTTTATTGGCACAAAAATGTTTAAAATTGTTATAGTTATAAGATTCCCATGAAACACATGCTGCTCCTCAGTCTAAAGTGGTATGATGTTTTTTGTTTTAACCCCTTGGATGCCTACAGGGACCAAAGAGGGCCAATTTACACTGGATATTGGTGAGTATTCTCAAAACTGCACCCACCACCAAGGGGTGTCAGGGATAGCTCTGGACTTAAGCCCTGGCCCTTGGGTGCCCTGGAGGGGTGAACCCCTTTATCAGGGGTGTCCCCACTTACCCAGGTACCCCAGCCAGGGCTGACTAGTTGCAGGGTAATGTCAAGCCTGCAGGGACCTATATAATAGTGTCTGTTGGCTGTGGCATTATCTTACTAGTGGAGCCTGGTGCTGTTTTTAAAAATATGGAGGATCCCTATATATATTTATCTCCTAAATATTTAGAACCAGAACTGGGCCAAGAGCCCGGAGCTGGTCCTTTAAAAACATAGACACCAAAAACTATGAAAAGCTCTCGTCGACTTTTTTACATCTCAACCTTTTACATGTCGACCTATTGATTGTGTCATCTTTTTGACCATGTCGACCTCACCAAACTGGAATGGAAGGTTGTTAAGTACTATTTTTATTTCTTTTTGAAAATGGTTATTATCTTATTAAAGCATTACGGTCTGAAATGATTAATGTTTGCAAATATAAAAAAATGTTTTAATATACTGTATGTCCATATGAGGATTTTCATAACCTGGGGTAAGGCCTTAATTTGGCTTCACTCTGTCTTCCCTCCCTGTATGCCCATAAGGGTATCACATACAGCACAGCACCCGCGGCATGCAACCCCCTAGCCACGCCCTGATTGCGGCCCGGATTATACAGTTCAGACTGGCAGATAAACAGAAATGAACGTCTTGAATCTTTAGAGTACAGCTAAATGATAAATCCTCTGGACTTATGCACCCTATCCATGAATGTGCATTAACAATGTCTTCCCTGGCATTTAAGTGCGTTCCTTTTTTGGGGAACATGCAGATTTTTCATCCTCAACTGCAAAACAAATGAATTATTTGCTTTTAATAATGTCTTTAATCTATCTAGCCCTCGGCTCTGGAGAAGCAGACAGGCTTAGATAAAATCCCAAGCACCTGGTATAAAATGTGTGCTGTTCGCACTGCATATTTATCAGTGCATCTTGCAGTCTATACTGAAAATGATATTCAGAGAACGGACCGCTTCATTATGGTCATCAACACATCATTGCAAAGCGAAGAAGCACATTTTTATGTTCCGACATGTTAGGATAACATAACATTTGTGACCCACTGCGTTTGTTTATTAGTGAATTAATTGTTTTTCCAAGCAGGACCAGGAATCCGGCTCCAACTCTGCTAAATTCTTATGATAATATAGAGAACAAGAATCTGTGCCTGAGGATGCATGAATTATTAAGTAGCTCCACCGCATTCGGGGTGGCTCTGACTTGTGTCAGTGCGTGGGTATTTCATCTGTGGAAAACATGGAGAGGATAATATGCCATCTAATAATGCTTTAACAAATGAATTGCTTTGATGTCAGGACAAATGCAAACAATGTATTTGAAATACATAGAGAAAAATAAATTGACTGTAGGGCACAGGTACAATCTCTGTTACTGTATCAGCATCTTGTATACTAAATCTATTTGTTGGAAGCATATTAATTGCATCTAAATCCCCCGCACCAGTGTGTAACCCTTTATCAGACCCTTTTTCTATTTCTTTATGGGATGTACCATACTTAATATGCAGATTGCATAAACATAATACTGTACATTATATATACCTCCCAACAGTCCCGATTTTATCGGGACAGTCCCGATTGTCAGGGCCTGTCCCGATGTCCCACCCGCGGGCGGCAGTGTCCCGCGGTGTGGGGGGGCTGTTGGGAGTCCCCCCTGTCAGCTGCTAAGCAGCGGGGAATAAACGCTGTGCGCATGCGCACAGCGTCTATTCCCGCAGCCAGGGGGCTGGGGGCATGGCTAGAGGCTCACAGAGCCTCTGGGTCATGCCCCCATAGCGGCAAAATGGGGGCATGGCCTCGCAGAAGAGCCGTGAGTACAGGCCACGCCCCCAAATTAGGCCACACCCCCGAAAATGTTGGCGCGCCGTGCTGGGATGCAAAAGTTGGGAGGTATGCATTATATATCGTTTTTACTTTCTTTGAGGCACAATTCCACTAGTACAGTACTATGGAGAAGCCCAGAAAACCAGTTACATTGGCGTAAAGTGATATTTATTCTAGTTCACAAATTTGTTGAATTTACATTTTTACTAATTTATTTCATTTAACTTTGGTGCTCATTATTTTTTTTTTTTTAGGTCTTCTCCTTACAGTGTGCAAACTAGATGTAAGACTGTATATATAAGAACTCCTTTATCTTTGTGTTACTTCACTGATCACTTTGTTCTGATTAGAGATTTAAGCATAAATTTATACGCACATTTTAATTCATATTGACCTACTTTTGTGTCCAGAGAGGAAGTTCAAGTGGCGTGTGGGGCGGGAACAGCAGCACATCATGGCCTACAGCGCAACGCAGAAATTTACAGTATTATGCTGCGATAAGCAGGAGTGCATATGCATGACTTGGCCATTTCATTGGGAAAATGGGCTGTATCTACAATGGTCTACTGCCGACAACTCTCCAAAGTTCATACAGTAAGTCATTGGGGCAGATGTATTAAGCCTGGTGAAGGGTAGATAAAGTGGTAGGTGATAATGCACCAGCCAATCAGCTCCTATTTGTCAAGCTGCAAGCTGACTTTTAAAATATGACAGTTAGGAGCTGATTGGTTATCACCTTCTACTTTATCAGCGCTTTATCCCTTTACCAGTCTTAACCCTTTGAGTGTCAACATCTCTGCGAGAGATGTGCAAAATATCTGCTCAAAATTCCAGCGTCGCTCACTTTTGTTATATAAATTCAAATAAAAATTTTGGAGTAAAAAAAGATTATATTTTCACATCTATTTTGACAAGTTCACTTGGGACTCAAAGGGTTAATACATCTGCTCCACTGTGTGTAGGAAATGATGCTTCACATCAGATGACTCACTGTATGGGCTATTTCACACGCTCCGGCTCCTGCTGGGCGGTGAAAACCCGTACGGCCAGGAAGCCGTGCAGCACACACTAGTTTATCATGGAGGGGATGGCCACAGCACGGCAGCCGTCCCTTCCAGTGGCGGGATCCGGCTGCAACCGTGCGGCCGGGCCGTGGCTGTCCCATGTGAATGGACACAATTGTGTCCGTTCACAACTAATGTGTGTGGCACGGCTCCCTGGCCGTGCGGGATTTCGCCGTCCGGCAGGAGTCAGAGTATGTGAAACCGGCCTATGGGTGAGCTGTCCTACAGCAACAACCAGGAGAAAGGGGACAGCAATGGTGGTTTTATATGGTGTTGGAAATATAGTGGATAGTTTTTCCTGTTAGATTAGTTCTACAGGCCATTTCTCACATATTGGTTCTCGGTAATTCAGGGAAATGTGTTAGCAGGGCTTTGTTTTGGTTACTGCAAACTATAAAACAGTCACATATTCTGATGTTTATTGGAGCTTACTTCTTTCACAATGACACCCTTAGGACATTTGATTTTGCTAAGCAAGCTTAGAAAGAGATAGTCAATTAAGTCACAAAAGACTAAATAAAATAAATGTAATTTATTTACTGATCTTAACATGCCTCATGTTTATTTCTACACGTTGAAATTGATTGATTTCCTTACGGTTTGTTATAACTTTTATATTGGGAATTCCTTAACAGTGCTCGGGCAAAGCACAAATCAGGACAGGACCATTTTAACACAATATACCATTCTTATTTATCCCTGTGTAGGCTTAAACCGCAATTATCAACACTAGCCTGAAAAAGAGAAAAATATAAACTTGACATATTTACCTTGTATGGGAGTTTGGAATACAGAATAATAACTATCTTCCCTTAGGACTTCTGATCCACTGCTGTCATTCAGGGACCCGGCACAAAGAGAGTCATCCAAGTGTTCAAAAAGGTTAAACTGAACAGTTGGATAACCACAGAAGCATTCCGGCCACCGCATAATCGCCAAGGGATATTCCTAAGAGGAGACAATAGAAACATACATGATTAGACAGGAAAATGCCGTTTTAAAAACAAAGATCACAGCTTGTTACATGTGCAGTGGTAAACCAAACAGTTTTATTTATTTATGACAATAATAAAATATCAGTGTTGGAGTCATTCGGATATTTATTATTTATTGGGGTGCGTGACACCCATAAAAGCACGCATATGACACATTTACGGTAGCCCTGACATTGTGTCATTTTGTATGAAGCCCTATGGAGCAGCATACAAGAATTCATGATTTGGGGTTGTAATAAAGGCTATTTTACAGTATGTGCCGTTGCTGGCATTTTCACACCAGTGCAGAGGTACATTGTAGGCAAGAGCATAACTACTACCATAGGTGCAGAGAGTGCAGCTGCTATGGGGCCCACAGTGGAGTGGGGCCCACCTTTCCTGTAAAAGTAACATGCACTATATACATTTTTCCCCATTGGGAGTTACAGTAATAGGGGCCCTTACAATTGTTTGCTTTGGGGCCTACAAACATCTAGTTATGCCCTTGATTGCAGGCATAATCTACTACTGAATTAAATCTATTCGGTAATGAAACTGCAACCAAGATTTTTTATTTATAGCAGGCATGTCCAAACTGCGGTCCTCCAGTTGTTGTGAAACTACACATCCCAGCATGCCTTGCCATAGTTTTAGCATTCCCTAATAGTAAAAATGTAGCAAGGCATGATGGGATTTGTAGTTTCTCAACATTTGGAGGACCATAGTTTGGACATGGCTGATTTATAGTAACAGGGCAAGTAAAGATACAAACATACTGCAATAGCTTAGACCATAGAGAAATATTTTGTGAGAGACTTTTCCAATATGAGAATCATCAAGACACCCTGCAGAGTGTGATGATGGATCTCTATCACTTGTAGATTATACATGTACTCACACAGAGCTGTTAATAAGCAGACTATTGTTTACTGCACATTAATATGCAGAGGTTCCTTTCCCTATCTCTCCACAGAGTTCTCGTCTAAACCTGTCACCTCTCTCTTAAAGTTCACAGCTAGAACGTAGAGGTGCGTAAATGATTCTTTAGAGAGCAAAAGCTCTCAAGCTTAGACGTGACTTGGAGTGGAATAAGATAAGATTTTGTGCTTCAATTATCGGGCAAGAAAAATATATATTTTATATGTCTGTTTTATTGTTTGTGAACACATACAATCAATTTAGCTCATCTGTGATGATATTTTACTCATTATTGGAGGTATCTCTTCTTCAAGTGTCATCTTGACATGAATAACGGGCAGGGGCATAACCAGAAATACAGTGGCTTCATAGCACGTTTTCCATTGCCTCCCTTGCCACAAAGGGTGAGCGCACACCCTCTGAGCACTGTGAGCAGCATCTTTCTTTGCAGTGTTCTACTTCAGGCACATTAGCTGTCCTGGCTGGCTCTGTTGCTCCTCCCTGATGTTGGGAGGAAGCGTGCAGTCTCTTGTTGTCTCAGGAAGATTGGGATGGAACCGCATGGGAAAGCCTGAAGTAGCACACTGCTAAGAAAGGAGAAACTGACCCCTTATTCAGGAAGTACATGCCTTCCCCAACCTCATGGGGCTGATAGTGTAACTGGGTGCAAGGGAGGACAAGATCCTGGGGGCAGTCCCATCCCATGCACCTACTCTAGCTATGTCTTTGGTTTAAGGACTATTCTATATAGGAGACACAAACCTATGTGCAGAATCTCTATCAGAGCATGGTCTCAAGCATAAGCAATTGGCTGAGTTCACAAGCAGTTATGCAGCACGCTCACAACACTACCATAATACTGCACATCATTTTGCACCTGATTAGCCCCCAGAACATCCAATATGCATTTGGTGTTCCCCAGAATCCATGCATATCAATATGACTCTGCCCACTCACACCATGCAATGCGTGTGCTGTGCCACATTTGAGTAACTTAGAAACACTTGCATTTGTGTGAATATCTGCAGTACATCTGGCATAGAGTATGCTTCTAGGTCTTCCTGATAGTTGGGGAATAATGTACTCAAAGTATCCCTGTTATAATGGACATCAGAAGATGCACACTCTTTTGGACCATGTGCTAATTGAAGGAGTCTACAAAATACAGGTGTACCAAATGTGTCCTTTATGGAGTGCAATCACTGGCATTTCTAATATGGATGCAGGGTGTGCTGTTTACATGGGCCCATGGGTCTAGGCTGGGGGTACCAACACACTAGACACCCTGTACCCATATAATTACACTTGCCAATCCATCTGCCTGGTGCTGGCTTTAGAGCTGCAGAAATCACCAGAAAAATGGACATTGCTGCCATTTTCCTGTTGATTTGTACATGCGGAGTAGAGCTCTCCCCCAGGAACAAGGAGCATGCGCCATGTTCCTGGAGACCTGCACAGTACACTCTGACACAAAGAAAGAGTCTACTGTACTGGCAGAAAGGAGCCTGCACATGGGCCCTCTCCTCTCTTAAACTGACCCTGGGTGAGAATCAATCTCCACCAAACATCAGCAGAGGACTGTATTTACAGGCAAACTTAGAGAAATGTAATAAAAAATGACATACACAATACACAATATATGTAACACATATTAGGGACATACAGTACTGTTCTGTATGTAACACATAAGTGTTTTAAATGGAAAAAGAAAGGCTTATCTCATAGAAAGTGGTGGTACTAATGAGTACAAGGTTGGACTTTTTGATGTGATGTTACACTTTTGCATTATGCATCTCATTTAAAATGTTTCTGTCCGTCACTACACACTAAGCTGCACTTCTGCTTTGCGGAGGTGGCCCCCTGCTGCTGAGAGTAGGCGTGCGCCTTGACGTGAGCTGGATGGATCATCAAAAAGCACTAGTGCAAAACCAAAGTACTCAGCGGTGTGTCTCCTGTGTGAGTCATTAGTCACCTCTAGAGTGCATGCTGCTTATTTACTTGTCTTCCAATATTGTAACCACATTCACTGCCCCCATTCCATCAACATGTCTCATAACACACTGTGCAGCCAAAGTCATGAGCAACTTCCCACATCCAATAAAAAAAAAAAATCAAAAATCTTTAGTTTTACGTTTCAAAGAACTACATGAGAAATGACGTATTTACCACTCTGTTCTTATATTTATATTACATGCAAGCCTCCAGAAAAAGCCTTCCCTAATTACTGTTATACTGTTCGTGTCTCAGTATATACAATATATACGGCAATAACTATCATCTTCACATTTGTATACCACAAGTCCTGGAAGAAAGGGCCCGATTCAGACGTGATCGCATGGCTATGAAGTCACATGGCGGACGATTATAGCTACACTGCACATATGCATGGTTCACAGTACACATCCTGTAAAGGAATATTCTACAACTAATTATATATGCACAGTGTTCAAAAGTTAATTGACAGGAAGTAGGCATCGCGAGTGGAAACCAGTTGTTCATGTGTGCTAAATGCTGAGAGTGTCAGGGAAAGGGTTTTTAGTAATATGTTATTGCAAGACTAATATGTTATCTACTTCATTAATTGATGTATCTAAAAACGTTCTTACATAGCACAGTAGTGGATTCCAAACTGGTTGCAATGTCAACCTGGGGTGATGCAGAGCTCTGGCATGGGTGCCATGGGTTGGTTGTCCAGGACCAAAGCAATTTAGCCAACTTTCTATGGTAAATATGATAGGAAAATTCAGTGCCAACCATAAAATATGTGGACAAACAGAGGTGCAGACCTGTCCAGCACCACATTTCCTATCCCAAGGAAGGCAGACACAATTTACTTAAATTAATAATTTTTGCTGTTTTTCTCAAACTTATAGCCTATAGGTATCTACTGATACTCTAGGGCAGTGGTTCCCAAACTGTGTGCCGTGGCTCCCTGGCATTCCTCGGGACACTTGCATGGGTGCCACGGGTTGGTGGTCCAGGACCAATTCAAATTATAAGCCTTGATAAAGGACAGAATCAGTCTGAAACGCGCTGGCGGAGGGGATCTATGTGCTTTGGACAGACCACCAAGACCGGGAGATCCAGCAGCATCCAGGGACGCCTGAAGTAATACCACCTTATGCTGGTTGAGTCTGCTTTTTGTTTAAGTAGACATCTCATTCTGGTGAGAGTCCAAGACATTTATTCCATTTTTCATGTTGAATGTTTAAAATTTTTGTGTCTTCATTAAAACGGTATTTCACCATATGGAGATATCTTTTTGTATATTCCCTACTCACGGGAGAAATATGGAGGAATAAGGAGGACCACATTTGAAGGCCTGGTTTCCTACTTACTAACCACATGCGCATATTGTCTACTTGTTTGGTGGACAATTTAATAGGGTACGGTTCCCATTAAAATACACCTTTTGGGATTTATTCATCTCATATTTATGGTTTTACACTATATTCCTGTCTTTTCTTTACATGTTTCATGAGTAACCCTTTGAAATACATGTGAAGGAGGGATACCAAGAAGGAGCGCCTGAAAAAACTGTCGGTATCTTGTTTGTTGTGGTTCTGTGTGCCGTGGCTCCCTGGCATTCCTCGGGACACTTGCAGGGGTGCCACGGGTTGGTGGTCCAGGACCAATTCAAATTATTTATGATCAATTATTTATGGACAAAACCAGTGCTGGTGGTTGCCAATCATAAAATATGTGTACAATCAGAAGCAAACCATGCCCTTTACCACATAACTGAACCTAAGAATCACATTTAAACACAAACTACATATATATATATATATATATATATATATATATACATACATATGTATATATATTATTATTGGGGGGGGGGGGCTAGGGGTGCCGTGAAAATTTTCTGATACTCTAGGGTGCCATGATTCGAAAAAGATGTTGAACCCCTGCTCTAGGGTGTGATATGTTCTGGTTCCATATCTGACATCTATTGTACTATTTGGAGGGTTTGGTACCAAATGTCGACAGTCGTATCGCCCGATGATCATGCAACCAACACTTCTCAGAGCTCTGATCCTGTGGCAATCAGGTATTTCTCCCATAACTGTTGACATTGTGGTGTCAACATTATGAATGTAAACACTGTTATTGCCAAGGAAGATGTGTAGAGACAGCTTTTAAACAATATGAAAAATGTATACCTAACTAATGAATACAACACACGATGAACAAGCTTAGCTGTTAAATATACCTCAATGAAACGCAGTTACACTATTGTAATGGTAAGCAGTATATACTCATTTAGTGTCTGTAATTTATACTTCTAATTGTCCAATAAAAGTAAAACAGATAAAAAACTGCAGGGTAAATTACCAAAAATCCCACAAGAGTAACATAGGAATGTTTAAAATCACCTCGTTTCACAGTTATATTGGCTCTCGTGAAGTGGACTTGAGAGGATTTAAGTAAAAAGAATGCACTGTGTAATTTGATTTTAGCAAGTAGGAAATACAATGTGGAAATGGGGATATGCCGTGGTCTTCTGCCTTCCAGTCATTTTGAAAACTTATTTTAATAAATTTTTTGATGATTGATGTTTTTGTGGGCCATGACTCAAGAGTACGCTGACATCCTTAGATTCTATCCAAGGAAAATACTAAAAGTGGAAAACAATACAATTAATAACTATCAAAGCATATTTTTCCACCACTAGGATGACTAGGCACATCTACTGTAGTAACAGCTTCCAATCACTGTTACAAAACAATAAGTGTACAGTACGGTAGGGACTGTTTAAAACATCTGCCCTCAATTTAAATATTAGTTTATGCAATAGTGAAAGTCCTAATCTGAGTTATTTTACATTTACAGTTTGTATTGTTAAAAGACGAGTGCGCTACTGCACAGACTTTCTGTTTCCCAAGGAGGGTTCATGCCCAATCCAAGATGCACACTTAAGCTCTCCTCTGAGCATGTGCAGGGGCCATCTTGTATTTTCACCATATAGCTTGATATACTGTAAAGAGAGAAAATTCTCCTACTTAGGGCAAGAGAGCTTCCAATTACTCTCAAAGCACAATGTTTTCCAGCATCCCTGAACTGTTACTGTATTCAGCATACACTCACTAACGTGTGCTGTATGAAACCCCACTCAGCTCAAGTTCTGCTCCATAACCAGTGTGTACGTAACATTGAGTATTGCTGTTCTAGCTATCTATCAATAAACCAAATCTAGTGGTGAAGTAATTGGCTTGATCATAACTTGAACCTTCTGTTGGTGTGGTAATGTATAACTCTGCAGTATCAACACCTGCACACAAAAGTTATGTTTTATTATTTAGAGGCTGGTTTATAAAAGTAAACAGAGACATACAGTAAGCTGGCTTCTCCCCATTTATCAAGCTCAGCAGTAGGCAATGCCAGGTACAGGTAGAGTCTCCCATATCCGGAGAACTTTTATCCGAAATATTCCAAAAACCGTGGTCTTTACAATATTTTGTCCCCCCCCCCCTTTTTTTCATACTTACCAAGTCCCCCAATGTCCACGGCAGCCTTCAGGAGCTTCCTTGGCCTCTTCAGCGGTCCCGGGAGTGCATTGTGTGGGTGCACCCCTGGGCCTGCTGAAGAAGATCCTGAAGGCTGCCGTGGACGCCGAAGGACACAGAGGACACCATGGGACCATCGGGGGACCAGGAAAGTATGTTAAAAAATCCCTTATCCGAAATGCTTGTGGACCCGAGCATTTCGGATAAGGGATACTCAACCTGTACACCCAGCAATGGCTTCACTGAATGGCAACAGCAGAAGATATAAACAACAATTATAACTTTATTGATATAATATAACCATTATTTTAAATGCATATCAATAAAGATTTTAAGTAACTTTCCAATCCAGTGCACCTCTTAATAGAGAGCCTACATTTGTTATCTTCCTTTAGTACTGATTTGTCTCAGGATACCAGAACCCTATCAAGGGCTGACCATATATTATTATAAGACCTGGTACATATATATTTTTTGCTTTCTCTTACATTATTACATTTTTATACTGTGCACTCAACATAGCTGACACCATTTTGAACAACTATGGGAAACTCAGAGTTCCGTGCATTTCAATTGTATCTTAATTTGTTGCTAAGTACGTGTAACTGAGTAGGAACCTAATGCTGGGAACACACCTTCAGATTCTCTGGTGAGAACAAATCTGTAGAATGTACGAAAGCATATGAGAAGACAAAATTTGCTCCAAAACACTGGAAAACAGACAATTCAGATAAATTGCTTAAATCCATTTAATAGATTCATATAAAGAATGGTTTTAGTCTATTTTCCCAGCATTTGGGAGCGAATGGTTCAGTCTCGTATGCTCCCATACTTTACCATATTTTTGTTTCCACCAGATAGATTGGACAGAAAATCTGTAGGTTTGTGCACAGCTTAAAATTAGTACATAGACTAAGTTCTCCACCAGTGGGTCATGGACACGCAAGCATGATTACAGGCTATTCAGATGTACACAGATTTCCATCTGACTTTAGATAGATCTCTTGCACTGCGTATGCTTGTTGATAGTGATGACTTCATTTGCAAGCAATTGTGTTACCCAGATTTCCTTATAGATGAGGCCAACTCTGGATACAGAAGAAGACCTTCACCTATTTCCGGGAAAGCATCTGCAATCCTGCTTTGCACAGATATAATACTGTATTTGGATGAATCCATATCTACTAGGTAAAGGTAAGTATGGTATTATTAACAATCTGCTAAATGTATCTTACAGCAAAATAAAAGTGTATTCGATTCATTTTTTATCTATGTGCTGAAGGAAACAGGAGAAGCCGCTATACATGTTTTGCAAACCTGAATGTGCCCCAGTTCCCAGTCTGCCCTGCAGCACAGTATATCCATATTGGAAATATGAATTCATAAGTAGAACTTCTGAACTGCTGAACTGAATATCCTGAGAATATTAATGACTTTATTTTTTTTAACTACAGAAAGGATTGAACATTATCCTGGGCAGGACATCTTTAAACCAGCATGACTGTTTACCCTGCTTATGCTAAGTGTATTATTATTCACAGGCTACTGCGCCAGGTAATCTAACTTTCATGTTCTGGAGTGCTGTGATCAAATGTGCACCACGGAAATCCCACTGACACAAGAATCAGACTGATCCACTGCGGATAAACTGGATAATTCTCTCATCTCTGGTGACAACCTTGAGATTTCAATTAGACTTTCAAGATTTACTGGCCTATCTTAAAAAATAGAAAAGGCAACTCGTCTGCAACCTTTCCATGAGGTCTATCGAAGTTATATCCTTTATGATTCTCCATTTCTTTCTTCTAAAATATATGGAGAAATAGGAAAACGCTCAAACATGGTTCTCCAGCAACAATCTCGTTTCCTCTGCAGGCTTCATATTTCCATAAATTCCTATTACATAACTCCTGATGTTAACCCTTTGAGTGCCAAGTGATTTATTTTTATTTTTTTAGACATCTTTTATTGGAATTTATATAACAAATGTGAGTGATGTTGGCTTTTTTTTTATAAGAATTGTTGCACATCTCTCACAGAGATGTTGGCAGTCAAAGGGTTAATACCATAAAGTAGATCAATACTATATATTCAGTATATTGCGTTTGTAAGCTAAATTAAACACTCTTTCGACACTCTCAAATAAAATGATCTTTTAACCGTTTGAGTGCCAAGTGAATTTGTCAAAATTGGTGTGAAAATTGGCAAGCAAACATTTTTATGCATCATAATGACCTGTAATGTTTTTTTTACACAATTTTTTTTATTTAAGTTTATATAACAAGTGTGAGCAACGTTGGCATTTTTTGCCAATATTTTGAGCTAAAAACTGAGATGTTGGCACTCAATGGGTTAAATGCTCTAAATTTTTAAGCAGTGTTTTTGTTGGCTTGGTTAAATGGGGTTTCTATCTATTAATTGAGGGATACAGCATAATTTCCGCAAATCATATGGGCGTTATAGTGGCAGAAGAGTTAGCTTGTTGCCCCTCAACACTGAGGTCTTGGGGTTAATTCCTTCCCAATCCCTCTGTGTGGACGTGGTAGGGCTTTGTGTGTTTGTGCGGACTTACTCCGGTTTCCTCCCATAATCCAAAGACCTACTGGTACATTATTTGTCTTCTGATAAAATGGTAATCCTGTTGTGTTCAAGTTGTAGGAAAGATGGATTGCTACTACTGGCACAGGTTTCATTTATTTTGGACATATACAGAAGAAACAATTCACTAGTATTAGGCAACAGCAGGCATGAATCAACCCCTAATGGCATTACTATCTCTCTGCAAGCTTTGATACATCTCCCTCAAAGTATTTGTTCTTTATCCAGACAGATGCAAATGAATTGTTGTCCTGGAAAGCTCTAATGCAAGGGAACAGTTGTGGTGCTCCCAGCTAGTGAAGCCCCTAAGAATGCGCCTCATGTTCCTAGAAGGAAATAACGCACTGCATTCATCATGTAGACACTTGTGAAATGTAAATATGTTAAAATAGCAACAATTTCTCCAGGTAGCTTAGTGGTTACTTTACCTTCTAGATCCGGGGGTCATGTGACCGTCACTTTTGGTTAGACATATGATACTCCATTATTCTATTAAATACAGTACTTGACCACTATCCCTAACCCTGACTACACCTCGCCATAACCTGGTATCAGGTCAGTAGTGTCTACGTCAACACTCAATAGATTAACATCATATGTTTGACATGCACAAGGTAGACAAATAGACCAAAGGTTGAAACACGCAAAACACTGGCATGACATTATTTTGCAATAATTGGACATATATTATTATTTTGTGTGAGTGTGTATTTTATCAAGTTTCTTTTTTAATTGAATAAAAAAAATTGGTTCTCATACACTGTTGAAATCATGCCAAACATCCCATCTTGGAGCACGATGCAACAAAAATAACTGTATTGATAAATTTGGAATGCAACAATTGTATATCTGTGTGCATCTTTGTCTGAATCTATACATTTATATTGGGAGTCTTACACCCTCCCTTATACAGCAGCTGTAACTGCCCCATTGGTTCTCTGTTTTCTTATTTTCTTTCCATGTTTGAAAATGTGACTGTTCTTAATGACTACAACTGTGCACCAGCTACGTAATTTGGAATACACAGACCGTTTGTAGATCTCGAGGGCAGCGGTTTGGCCACCTTTAATGTAGACAGCTGCAGCTGTTCTTTACACCATGTTAGGTTGTGCTTGCATCCAATGACACAACCTTAGATCAACTGTGTGACCATCAGACATCTGAGTAACCCTCAGGTTATGCAGACCCAGGCCTTAAATCTCAATCACAACCCTGCCACTATCAGCCACTAACAGCTTGTCAATCAGGCCTAAGGCACTATGAGCAGTGTCGAAGACCAATATCTACACATGCACAGATCTCAAAACATCCAGTTGACATGCATCTTTGAATCATGTCCTCAGTTGCATATATACGGCCTCATTCATGTTTGTAAGTAAAACAAAAAAGCAAGCAACTGGGCAAACCCTGAGCCTGATTTAGACCTGAAGATCATACCTCCCAACATTGGTGGTAGTGGACAAGGGACACAGACACGCGCCCCAAAAAATGGACATGAGCTATGATGATGGTACTTTCACGAAGTCACGCCCTAATTTTTGCTGATAAGGGGGCATGGCCAGTACTGTGTAAATTGCTGCCATTGCCCTCAGACCCTCTGTCTCATTGAATACTGTGCACATATGCACAGTGTCTATTCACTGCTGCTCTACTCAACTAAGCAGCGGGTATTAGGAGGGACTCCCAATGCTCCTCCCCCCCCAACGCACACACAGCGGGACACTGCCTGGCCTGGGAGGTGCGTGGGACAGTTCCAAAAAAATTGTGACATTTGGGAGATATACCTGACCGCCGGACAAATTTGCTTGGTGCTCTGCCGCTACACTGCAGGCCCCACCTCCTTTCCAGATGTGCCCTCACCGCTGATGCATCCGACCCAACTGGCACTTCCAAAAGTTGGGAGTTATACTTATATGGATCCAACTATCAATCGCATGCATTTATTTCAGGGAAACTGCACATAAAGTAAAGTACTTTACATTCAAAACATACTTATCAGGGCCGGCGCCACCATTTTGCCCCCCCCGTGCCGCCCGGGTACCTGTCCTGCGGCGCTGTGTATTTAAAGCTGGCGGCGGAGGCAGCGGAGGACCCTGCAGTCCATTAGAAATAAGAAGCGCTATCCGCCGGGCTATGCGGAAGCGCTTCTGTTGTGAAAACACTGGCAGCACGGCGCACGCTGATCTCAACCAATCAGCGTGCTGCCAGTGTTTTCACAACAGAAGCGCTTCCGCATAGCCCGGCGGATAGCGCTTGTTATTTCTAATGGACTGCAGGGACCCCCGCTGCCTCTGCCGCCAGCTTTAAATACACAGCGCCGCAGGACAGGTACCCCCCTCCCCCGGCACCGGACAGCGCCGCAGGACAGGTACCCCCCTCCCCCGGCACCGGACAGCGCCGCAGGACAGGTACCCCCCTCCCCCGGCACCGGACAGCGCCGCAGGACAGGTACCCCCCTCCCCTGGCACCGGACAGCGCCGCAGGACAGGTACCCCCCCCTCCCCCGGCACCGGGGCGCCCCCACCCCGACTCGCCTGGGGCGCTCCGGTGCCTTGCACCGGCCCTGATACTTATGCAGTGTTTTGGCTGGGTTTTTTTTTTTTTTGGGGGGGGGGGTGGCGTGGGGGTCATGTCAATATTACAGGTATATGGTGAACATTTCTTTGTTTCAGATTTTTAAACCACTTATCAAAAGCAGGCGATTTCTTCGCTGTGGAAATGCTTTTCATTATGCCAACAGTAGCTTGCAGAGAGTTAATGTTTTTTACTCCACATCTGTTTTTAAAGGCTTGACAGCCACATGCAGTTGCCAGCAAGGCCTGTAAACAAGTAAAAAAAAACTGTCAAGGCAGTCAATTATCATATATCAAAAACTACTCTCCCAACAACAAAAGCCGTCAGCCGGCTTTCTGATGGTGAAGACTTTCTTTAGTTCTTAATTTAGAAGCAGTGAATGCTGCATTTATTATTCCTAGTGTCAACGTAATGTCCCTTTTCTGAAGGTGAGTATTTGGAGTTATAAAGAGCATTAGATCTTTACTTCTTTTGTTCTAATCTGGAACTATAGCACCTATATAATAACACCACAAACTGACTAATGAGATTCAACTTTCGGAAGAGGACATGCTTTATTTGACACTATTAGACTGCTTCTGGAAAATGGTCACAAAGGCTGATGCCGTGCTTGTCATTTTATTTTTGTTTTTTAGAACCATAGAATAAGATATTTCTTCAAGTAGATGTTTATGCCTTCCACGCAAGACAACGGAAGCCATTATCAGAATGGGTACATTTTGTTATATACAACAAAATGTTGCATTGAACAGTTTTACTTGCAACGATGGATTTAAGATTTCATATCCGTAAAATAGCTGCAATTTTTATTTAAATAAAGGTGGTTTATCTTTGGGATCTTATGAGACAAACAAGACTTTAACAATTGAAAAAAAAAAAAAATTTTATTAGTCTTTAAAGGTGCTACAACACTATTGGCAGATTTTCCCTAAAGGAAGAAAGTGGTTGTAAAAACAACGCTTGTAATGGGATGTATTGTGGAGCTGCTACTAGGGAAGGGGGCAGGGCTATTTTTCAGTAGGCTCCAGCAGGAACTGAGGCCCTTATTCTAGTTCACTCTTTCTGACAAAATATTTCTTAGATGGACAAAACCATGTGCACTGCATGTGAGGCAGGTGTTACTTGTGCAGAGATAATTAGATTTGGGTGGAGTTTTACACCTGCCTCACCTGCAGTGCACATGGTTTTGTCCATCTAAGAAATATTTTGTAAGAAAGAGTGAACTAGAATAAGGGCCTCAGTTCCTGCTGGAGCCTGCTAAAAAATAGCCCTGGAAGGGGGTGAGAGTCCCTTCAGCAAAGAAAAAGTACAGAAAAAATAGTAGCGCTAGTCAATATAAAAAATGTATAGTGTTTAATAAGACATAAAAAGTAATATTAAAAAAAGCACAATAAAGGAAACAATAAGGCACTGGCACCTGATAATGGCTACCTAATGTAACGGTCCATTCCCAGTATACCGCCAAGGTGTTTGAAGAGATTCCGGAAACAGTTAAAAGTTTGTTAAAACTGTATGCTGTAAAGCTGTATGCTGTATAGTTACTGCAGTGGGATGTCCAAATGAAGCTTTTCAATCCTTATTGAGGAAAGCAGTAACTGCAGATGTCTTCAGATGGAGTGTTGGATGCAGCTTTATCAAAGGGATATCCCTTTGATAAAGCTATACCTTGCTACAGCGAAACGCGTCAGACGTAGGGCACTTTGGCGACCACTTTGCTACCCTCACCACCACTTGGTCCAGACCAACAGCCACCGGAGCTCATTATTGTCAAAATTTTCCGCAACAATATGGAACTCTCCAACACTCCATCTGAAGACATCTGCAGTTACTGCTTTCCTCAATAAGGATTAAAAAGCTTCATTTGGACATCCCACTGCGGTAACTATACAGCA
This sequence comes from Crinia signifera, assembly GCF_055691185.1. Taxonomy (NCBI): domain Eukaryota; kingdom Metazoa; phylum Chordata; class Amphibia; order Anura; family Myobatrachidae; genus Crinia; species Crinia signifera. The sequence goes on along the minus strand of NC_139218.1, from coordinate 62,932,948 downwards.
TACCTTGAGCTTTAACAGACTTTTAGCTTTTTCTGGAATCTCTTCAAACACCTTTGTGGTATACTAGTAATGGACCGTTACATTAGGTAGCCATTATCAGGTGCCAGTGCCTTATTGTTTCCTTTATTGTGCTTTTTTAATATTACTTTTTATGTCTTATTAAACACTATAAATTTTTATATTGTCTAGCGCTACTATTATTTCTGTAGATTTCCTCTAAAGGCTGCGTGACTGCAGCCCCCCTGTAAAATCCGTCACCCAGCTCAGTGTCAGTGAAGCTAGATGCAGTCCAAGACTACACTGGTTTCAATTTGACTAACTATTGGAAGTCCTACCTGTCAGTCACATATACTATAACCAGTCCCATTGGCCCTTATTCTGATCGGTGCGTACTTTTCCGAATTCTTTCGGATGGCGTTTTTTTAGCCGTCTGCGCATGCGTGGAGAACGCGACGCGCATGTGCCACGCATGGTCTCCGTACTTGTTCTCATGAATACCGTTCAGAAATGTGCACCGCAATCACTCGGTCAATATGGGTGTGTTATGGGCGTCATGCGGAATGACACAGGGGCGTAGTTTCAAAGTGGGCTAAACTGGGCGGAAACATGGGCGGACACGGGGGAGTACACATATTTGGGTAGGCGTGCATTCGGACAGCACGTCGAATGCACGCGAACAAAAAGGGTAGAAATGTGCGGTGTCCAAAAGGTTACTCTTGCTTTGCGGACACCACTCGGTCATGCGCTAGGCAATCGGAACGCCTAATCAGGACGGACGCACCTCAACCAATGTCACCTGAACCCAATACAATCACATACTTTACCCATTACTTGTTAATTACACGCTTCTCACTGCTACAATTGGAAGCATTGCAGCTTAAAGGGAACATTACATGCTGCACTTGTCACACACTTTTACACTGAAAATAATGCACACAACTTAATATTAATAATACTAATACACATGGCACTTCTGCATGTATCAATTAATACAGACATCAGGTGGCTTCACAACAAAAGTACAGCACCAACACTTCAAGTACAGCACACAGTAATGGTAGCCGAAACAGGGCAACAGGGGAACCAAACATGACATTTGAACCGCGGGCAAAAGTGGTGACCCTGGGCACGGATTTGGACACAGGATGCTGACACACACAGCTCAATGGAAGATTTGGGCAGACATAACGGTGGAGATTAATGGGGACACAAGTTCATTTGCGAGCACGTTTGCCCCTGGCAGGCTCCTTGCCACGTGCAGCAGATCTTCAGCCTCGTCCACGGCCAGAGTCAGATGGTGGCTCATGTGGAGCACATGCTGGTGAGGGGGTGGATGATCTTCCCCCTCTGGCAGCAGGGAGTGATGATGTTGGTAATGCACCCGAAGCGGGTGACATTAGGGCCCTATTGCTGGTTACTAGCTCCACCATAAGTTCATTATGGCGGAGGAGGAGGTCATTTTGCCGCAGGGCTTGATCAGCCAGCACCTGCAGGCTAGCAGCAATGGATTGCTGGGTGACAGCCATAGCCTGCAGGCTCCCAGCGACACTCTGCTGGCTGGTGGTCAAACCCTGCAGCACCTCCTCGGCCCTACGCACCTGCTCGAATGCAGACTCTCCCTGCTGCACAATACTATCCAGCACACGGCCCCACATGAGCAATTCAGCCGCGGACAATCCCGGCTGCTGCTGCACGGGCCTGCTACTGGGGCCAGGTGGCACAGACTCCACAACCTCCTCAAGAGAATCTTGACCAAGCGGTGGGGATGCTGTTGAACGAGAAATTACCAATTACCACACATTCCATACCAAATTTTAAACATCTACTTATGGGCTGGCAAATAATTACCTTCAAGCGTAGAAGCCATCACTTCCGCTGGGGACTCGCTGTCTATAGTGCTCACCCCCCGGATCTCCTCCACTGCAATACAGCACTGGGCCATCTCTTCCAGGGGGGTGAGCTCCAGCTTGGATGGCATGGGGCCAGCCCCAGAGGTTTGGCTGTGTTCCCACCGCTGGGTCAATTTCTTCTTGAGGTTGCCTTTGAAGTCGTGCCACCTGCAATCAAAGTGTACATATTAATACATGTAACTCCTCATGTTTGCTGTAGCACCCATTGCAATCTGAAACATAATACAACATGTGCCTACTGACAACAAACTTACATTATATTCATTTTTCAAACCAACCCTTAGAAGATACAAAAACAGTCACCCTCCAATAACTATCAATTCTATGTCATGGCCAACATGTCTGTGCCTCCAAGCAACGTGAACACCCATTGACCAACTCCATCTAATATTGAATGTGAACATTACTGGACTTGTACTACTCAAATGTAACACACATGTACTTGCCTCTTCTTAACATGCTCCGTCTGACGAACTTGTGGAGCCACTGCATTAATCTCCGCCGTTATCTCCTCCCAGATCTTCCATCTCCTTGTGTGTGTCAACTTCACCGCTGGGCACTCAATTAAATCACGTGCCCGGGTCACCAGGATGTCAAGCTCCCGCGGTTCATATGCCATGTTTCTTGTGGTTGGTTCCTCTGTTGCCCCACTGCGGCCACGGGCACGGGCACGGGCACTGCCACGGGCACATCCACCGGTTGCTGTACCTGAAGTGCTGGGCTGGCTACTCTGTTGGGAAGCCACCTGCTGTGTTCCCAATGATTCTGCTGATGCTGAGGATGGCCCAGCTGCTGATTGGCCTGATGTTGATGGGCCATCTGGGTGCTCTGGGTTGAGGGGGACATAGGTGGTGTTGGCCTCCATGCGGGACAACAGATTCTGCACCACCTGGTCTTCCTCTGAGTCTGAGCCTGCCATGTTTGCAACAAGTGTTTGCCTCTCTAGGACAACTTTAAATACTATTTCTGTAATTGGCGTTAATCAGCTGCAACCTGCGTTCCGTACGGCCGCGTCCCGTACGCCAGCGTCAACCGTGCGGCGCATACGGCCCGCCCCTTGGTGTTGAAAATTTTTTCCAAAAAACCTGGCAAACTCAGTAAGTCTGATTTATTAGCTACATGCAGATTCCTACACCAATGAGCAAATAAAACTGAGGTCAGACATGAAATGTATATTTGAATGTACTTCTGTACTGTGCACTTGTTTGCTATGTAGTACAACTGACACTACCCATTCCATATGTCAATCCAGTCCACCACTTAGCCACAAGTAATCAGTGCTAGCATCCAAATCACATGTGAAAGCACTCCAAATTCAGGTTAGATGCTAGCTACTTTTCATTCCACCTCTGTAGTATGGCCCAGTAGAAGGTAAGTGTACACATGGCAGCATGGCCTAATTTTGGGAAAAGGTCTGCCACTATTTGCTATGTTTCTGCTGCATAGCTTTCATTATAAAATAGCTGTTTAGTACCTTGTTGAGTTAGGTGTAAGTGTCTAATGATGCACACTATTTCACCTGTTGCTTATACCCATGTTTGGTGATTAGATAGAATGTGTTTCCATCTTATTTTACACTGTTTAGGATGGGTGTGCGATGCAATGGGTTAGCCGTCTGTTCGGGCGCATACACGCTGTTAGTGTAAAAATGAACAATAAAGTTAATACCAAATATCACTCTGATCAACCAATGACAGCACATGATTGTTTGATTTGTGCCATTGCTAAGATGGCGGCTTATGGCAGAGCAGCACCGTTTTCGCCTGCAGAGCTGAGGACACTGGTCTCCGTTATGGAGACCAGGCTGGGGCGGGCGGGCCCCTTCATAACGAATAGGCAGAAACGCTCTGCCTATGCGGTGGCCCGCCGGCGGATCTACACACGCACCCAGGTGCGGCGGACCATCGCGCAGCTGGAGCGGCGGTGGTCCGACCTCCGGCGCAGGGAGCCAGAGAGGCTTCAATCCATAAGGGCCAGCATTGCTAGATGTGAGTATTTAAACAGTAAATGTGGATTTGGACATGATTGCTTACCTGACATTATTTAATCCACTAAGGTCACCAGCCTGATCAGGAGTTAAACATGGCATACAATATAAGAGTGCTACTTCCTGTTTGACACCCTGTAATGGTCATAAAATATGTGATTGGGGAGGATTAATGCTTGTGATGCTTATAATGGCCCAAATGTCACAGCATACCTGCCATGTTACAGGCTGTGTTTTGTTAAGGCCACTGAGGAGCTGTTTGCCTGTACAATTATCTGTACTGATAACCTTTGCATTTATAGGTTGATAAGGCTTAATACAAATTACCACTAATTGGCACTTTTTTTACTTTTCACAAACATAGCCCGTGATCAAGCAAGACAGGCACGGGAGCAGGCAGAGGCGTCACAGGCCCAGGAGGAGGGCACTGTCGAGATGGCCGAGGAGGTGGTGCCAGAGGAGGAGGAGGTTGTGGAGGAGGAGGTGGTGGCAGAGGAGGAGGAGGTTGTGGAGGAGGAGGTGGTGGCAGAGGAGGAGGAGGTTGTGGAGGAGGAGGTGGTGGCAGAGGAGGTGGTGATTGTGGAGGAAGAGATGGTGGCGCAGGAGGAGGAGCTGGTGGTGGAAGAGGTGGCACCAGCTGAAGAGGAGGATGAGGATTCCTGTGAGGTGGCGCAGGCGGAGGAAAGTGGTATGTATACATAAAGTTTAATTATTCCTTTAGTCATCTTCTATTTGCTTTGTAGCACTGGTGATTAAATGGTTTTTTGCAATACTATAAAGTGATAAAACAAACTGGATAGCAACAGACACACTTTGGGGTTAGATAGGGTGGGCAAACCATCCCTTTCATCCTGGACACATATTAATGACACAGGTTGTGCGGATGGCTGTCAGGTCGATTTTAAGTGCCACTGAACCTGTGTAGTTAATCTGTATCCTGGAAGAAAGTGATGACTTGCTCATGTAAGGGTTACATGTCCCTGCTGCTTGCATACAATCTGTAGCCTCATATAGGTGAGTAGAGTTTACTGGTGATTGATCTGTGTAAACTAGATTCAGTATGGCATAAATGGAGTATGGCCAGGCGTGGCTTAGACTGGAGTAACAAGTGGTCAGTGCCCCTGGGCCCTCCTCTAGCTAACCACCCCCTGCGGTCTGCATGTATGTTTTTCACCATAATTGTGTGTGGATTTGGTCTTAGTAATGCTTTTGAGCATGGGAGTGGGTTAGTGCTGCAGCTTCCCCTAACTGGCATTATGACAATGATTTCTGGAGCAGACCATCAGCAGGCAAGCCATGCTTGATTGCACAAATGTACTGAGCATTCCTGAGAGTTGTGTAACTCCCCTGCCAGGCTCCATCATATAACAGACACTGAACTTTGTTTGCAGAATTGTGATTGGTGCAGCGCGTGGCATGCTTCTCAGAGCTTAGTCATGGGTGGGTTTGGATTGAGAAGGAGCAGTATGACTGTGAGGTGTTCTACAGAGTAAAGGGTAGAGGGCCAAAATCAGCCTTTCCATGTAGTAGGTATGCATGTATGTATAGGTGTATGTCTCATATATATAGGTAGATATGTGTGTATATATATATATATAGTTATATATAGATATATATATATATATATCTATATATATATCTATATATATATATATATATATATATATATATATATATATATATATATATATATACTGTATACACACACACCTCTCAGAATGCATGTTTAAAATGTAGGTTTGACTATGTTAAATGTATGCATGAATATCATTAGTCATTTTTCATTTTGAATTTCCTCCACAGATGAGCCTGCCCAAGCAGAGGAGGGTCGCCGTGGGGCCCTCCTTAGACTCAGAGGCCTGATGAGGCAAATGTTGGAGTTAATGGACCAAATCATTGATGGGGAAATGTGATTTTTTTTGTTGTGGACAGTTCTGTTATAATAAATCGTTATTTAAAGTTCAAAGTTGTCAGTGTTTTTTTCTAACATGCTAAAGTATATGTGTAAGTTGTTTAAAATGTTTAAAATAAGCAAAATGTACATAGTGTATATAGATGTATGTTAGGGTCACATGCTGTAAGGGTTAATGTGTGTCATGAATGTAGTAGGAATGTGGGTCAGTATAGATGAGCATTTAATTGATTGAAATTGATAACAATCCCTTTTTCAGGAGGTTGCCTAATTGCCTAAGTGGGTCATGTGATCGCTGTACAAAAGTGTTGGATTGAGCGTAAATACTCCGCATCGGGGCGTACGGACAGCTTCCCGTACGTTCTGACGCGGTAAGACCGTGCTTGTGCGGGAAGACCGTGCAAGAATCTGTACGTTTCCACCGCACACGCACGGTTTGTATGTCGTCCGTACACACGCCCTGTTCTTAAAGAGTGAGTCCGTCCGAATGCGGAGGACACGTGGGCGTTTCTACGGACGACGGCCGCACGCCGCCGAACAGCGTGGCGTGCGGACCGCACCGTAAGAATTCGGGAATATCCGCACCAATCAGAATAAGGGCCATTGAGAGGTGTTTCCTCCGTCTGGGACTGCCTGACAGTCAGAGACAAGCAGAAAGCTGGCTTCCTGTAAAAAGCCACTCCATGCCTTTTGTGTAGACCAATTTTGCTTGTATGTACTGCAAACAATGCAGTCCGTAGAAGCCATTGGTATGCGCATGTGCCAGTCAGGACACCTGCCATACCTATTGCCAGATCTGGGGCTGGCGTCTGTCTACTCTGTGGACACAGGGGTAGTTGAAGTTTCTCTATTAAATGTAAGGAGAAGCTGCGGTACTTGTTTCCTATCTGGGCGCCCACGATCAAAATCGCGGTCATCGGGGGTAAAAATCGCGGTCATCGCGGGTAAATTGGGATGGCCGCGATGCCCGCGATGCCCGCCATGACCGCGATTTTCCCATAGGGAACAATGTTAAAAATCCTGATTGACCGCGATTTTACTGTTAAATGCCTCAATGGACCCGATTTGGGGCCAAATAGGGCAAATTAACCCTTAAATGTCCCCCCCAATTTTTGACGCCACCCCACGATCGACGCCAACCCGAAGCGTGGCGAGCGCAGCGAGCCCGCGAGGGGCGGCGGTACGCGTCCTCCGACCTTTTCATGCCCTACTATCCACTAGGGCGTGGTGTGAGAATATAATAGTGTGGCGAGCGCAGCGAGCCACCGAGCCCGAAGCGTGGCGAGCGCAGCGAGCCCCGCGAGGGGACGCGGATACCTTCACTGTGAAGCCCGCGAGGGGACGCGCATAACTGTGAAGGTATCCGCGTCCCCTCGCGGGGCTCGCTGCGCTCGCCACGCTTCGGGCTCGGTGGCTCGCTGCGCTCGCCACACTATTATATTCTCACACCACGCCCTAGTGGATAGTAGGGCATGAAAAGGTCGGAGGACGCGTACCGCCGCCCCTCGCGGGCTCGCTGCGCTCGCCACGCTTCGGGTTGGCGTCGATCGTGGGGTGGCGTCAAAAATTGGGGGGGACATTTAAGGGTTAATGGGCTCTGTGGCCCATTTAACATTGATTCCTATGGCCAAATCGGGTGGGTTGAGGCATTTAACAGTAAAATCGGGTCCATCGCGGCTTTTAACATTGATTCCTATGGGAAATCGGGAGCATCGCGTCGCGGGCATCGCGGGTACATTTATGGCCGGCCGCGACGCGACCGACACGATTTCCAAGTTTAACATTGGTTTCAATGGGAAATCGCGGGCATCGCGTCGGTCGCGTCGCGGCCATACATAAATGTACCCGCGATGCCCGCGACGGGCGCCCAGATAGGAAACAAGTACCGAAGCTGCTGCTGTACAGCACATATATTTGTAAGAAGCATAAAACATAATAAATGCATGGATTCTGGTCTGGGTCACATGGATATTGAACATGTAACCAATGCATTAATTTTTCTGTTCTATTTTTTTCCACATAATTCAAAAAGGGTACCAAATGGATTCCAAACCTACACTACCCAGCACAGGAGCCACCATCCCCTGGCATGCATGCTAAAAGAGGCAAGCTGGAAAATTTTAAGTTGCACACCCAGGACAATAATATTTATAAGGCTTACTAGGCGGAAGCCAAGGGGCTCATCAATTTTATTAGATGCCTGGTTACCTGTACCCTACAGCTCCAATGGTTAAAGGCACTTTGCATGCTGCACTGTAGCAAGGTACACTTGTAGTCAGCTGAGTTTTTGAGACAATGGGAAGGGAGAGACAGTGGACCAATAGTGCACTAGTGTAGTGTAGTGTTCCCACATTTGGCTGGTCGGGACCAGCCAAACAGTTATTGTTTATAAAACTCTTAAAAGAACAAATGGCAGCCATCATGTACAAGCACAAGTATTTCAAAAGAGTGAAGAACGACTGAGGAGAGCTCAGCAGACTATTTGATCTGGGTATCGGTATCCGCATGAAATACTGAAAGTGTAAATGAAGGCATAAGCTCTGCTTGCCAAATGTCAGCCTGAATGCCTAAGGACCCGAGGATGGGGGTAACAGGGCCCTGGACATTCCGAAAGGTTCACAAGATTTATCGGCTAGTAACAATATAAATGTTTACCTAAAATCATCAATTGCAAATAGGCCTGGTATGTATTAGTCTTTCTGGCTGTCACAAACATTTTGATTCTACTTTTAGTACCACCTACATTTTAGATTTGTGCGGTTTGAAATGTATTACATATTTTCTACAATGAAAACAAAGTAATATATTTATTCACTTATAAATTAACTATATACTTTTATAATTACTTATCTACTGCAAAACTACATATGCAAACCTAATAAATGCATTTCAACAATTTTTGATATTACTATATAATAATAACAATAATAATAATAATAATAATAATGATAATAATATACAGATGAGTGCCTCTCATGCTTGCAGGTCCAGGCGATTCTATCGCCAAGAGCCAGGACCCACCATCAAATGGAAGGGGGGCACGCGCATGAAACGATGGGTAAGGAAAGCGCTCCGCATCACCATGTTGACAGGGACGTACGTGCATTTCAGACACTCGCGCATCCCAATCAGATGGAACGACTCTCCGCTGGCTCTTGCCAGCGCAGGGAATCTGGCGATTCCCAGTGCTAAATGAGAGGCGCTCCATCTGTACAGCACATATTTTTACTCTGCTCACAGAGTGAATGGGGTTATGCAGTAACATATTTTAGGTACCAACCTGTAATAACCATCTAAACTGCTGGTTTCCATGGGTGTTATTCAGACCTGATCACTTGGCTGCAAATTCGCAGCCTGACCAATTATCAATTGACTACATAACGATCATCTTTATTAATCACACACCAATCACAATTTAACTGACAGGTAGCCAACATTTAGGGGTGGTAACCAGCCATATTCTAGGAGTGTCAGGGAAAATGAAGGAATGCCCAAGCATTTTTGAGGAAGGCGTACAACATCCGCTCCGGCCCTGATCAGCATGTTGTCATCGAACTGGCCAAGTATGGCCTGGGTTATGCACAGACTGCACAAAATGGAAATAGCATTCTATGGTGTGTGTGTTGTGAATGGATTTGCCACTAATAGATCAGGTCTGAATAAACTCCATTAGTAATCGCATCAATGTAATAATGTATTGGTTACTGCAGAGATACAGCATTTGACATTTTCATTTATACTGGTAAACATCCCACATTATTTTTCATCTGTTCACTAATCCAATTACATGTTTAAAAAGAGTCAGTGGACAAAAGTTTGCAAATGACACAAGAGAGTGTCAAGTGTGTTGAAGATGCCATCATTGAAAAACATTACAAAGATAATGGAGTAAATGGAGTCAAGATAGGTTTCTCTGATGTTTTAGACGCCACTTAACTGTGGAGCAGAATGTTTCAGGGAGGAGCAGCTACTCTACAACGTTCAAATAAATGTGCAACAGCTTTTGGGTTGAGAGTTTATACTCTTGTAATTCTCCTTTTACAATAGAACATAATCTTGATGGAACTGTGGATAGTAAATAAGATAAGCTACTGTATAATATAAATAATTATTGTGAACATCTGCACACCACATACACAGTAGTATATGTGGGGGAGGAGCACGAGGCTCCCGCTCTCACTGGCACCAGAGACAGGTAACACCATGGACAGGGAACTGGACCTCCACATCCATGCCTTCCAGGATGCCACCAACTGGGTGGTGCCACAATATATAGTAGCCCGTGCTCCAGTGATCTGGCCATGTGGGAAGAGGGGGAGGAGGCACATGATCCACCCATGTGGGCAAGTGAGGCATCAGCCTGACTTTAACTTTAAGCCTGAGACTACATTTTAAACCCAAAGTTGAGTGTAAATGACCCCTTGAAGAACTTGGGAGTTAAATATTAGTGTTTCAGTTGCTAGAGTTATTTGCACTTCCTGTTGTCTCCTGAAAAATCCCTCACACTCTTGTTATTTTTGGTTGTATTCACACATTTGTCTGTTGGCAGAAGGAAGATGAATTTGCTATATCACAATATTTGGGTGCCCTCTCCCCAGTTTTAACATGCCAGTAAGGCATCCCGGTCATTGATCCCCTCATCCAGAGTGCCGAAGAAATTTTGTTATATAACATATATAATATACACTTGAAACATTAGGGAATTTTGTGAACAAATGATCTAGCCATACTGTATATGTAGAAGGGAAGCCACATGATCCCGCCATGTGGGGAAAGGGAAAGAAAAGAGATGTGAGATTGGGAAGGAGCAGCGATGGCCATTGGTTGGTTATCCATCGATGGCTACCATCTATAGAAAACATCGATAGTATAAAACCATAATCTACTAGGGAACCATTAATGGGTGACCCGTTGATGGTCATTCCTACTTTACTTTGGAATGGGCTGGGGGCCAGTAAGTGACTTGGGGGGGGGGGGGGGGGGCTTTGTGGTGGCGCTATGCTCCATGTCCCAACACATTGTAGAAATAGACATATATAGTTCCACTGTATGTCGGCACTCCGCATAAAGCCACATCTGTCCTGGTGCACTCCTAAATCGCAATAATTACAGAATCCAAGTGTGAAATACAGAATACAAAAGGTGAAAATAATTAACATCTACATTATAGTTAACGACCGAGAAAATGACTGGTACAAAAAAAAAGCTTGTCAAATTCTCCAAAACAATCTCCCACAATGAGCATAATGAGGATTGCAGCATGCATTTGCATAAACACAAACTTGGTCAGTGTTTTCTGTCCTCTTGTCTCTGCAATGAGTAGCTTGCACAACGTCAAGCATGCCACAGGCCACCCAATGGTGTCGCACGGATCATTTGCTGTGTCTTAGGATGCATCTCAGATCATTACTGTAGCAGGAGGCATCTACTTGTAATGTAGGCCTAATGCTACATTTAAACAGAGAGCTATTGCTGTTGCGATAGCTACTCTAACTACACCTGAATTAGCCCCATTGTAGATATGTATACAAGTAAATCATGAAAAGTCAGCTTTATGTCAGTTCCAGTCAGGGCAGTCGAGAGGTATGCTGGGCCCCGGTAAAATTTTGGGGGCGTGGCCTAATCGCAGGAACGTGGTCACCTCCCGCGATTAGGCCAAGCCACCAAAATGTTTGGAGGGGGTGAAAAAACACACTTAAGTCGAGGGGGAGGTGTGTGTTATTGCAGCAGCAGCATTGCACACCTACAGCTTGTGCTTTGCGGACAGCATGAGCTTTCACCCTTTCAGTGAGGTGCTCATGCTGAGCCTTCTGTCAGCATAGCACATGCTGTAGCGTTGTGTGCAGATGTCTGGGAGGGATGAAGGGGGAAAAGGTGGGTCCCCGCCAGGCCCCTCCAGCAAGCCCGGGCCGGGGTCATTAGTACCCCCCCCCCCCTCGATAGCCCTGGTTCCAGTAGAGCAGTGGTTCCCAACCAGTGGGGGTACTCTGCAGACCAGTTGGGGGTACATGAAAATAAAATTGGTAATGGTGGAAGATGAAAAAGTATTTTGATGGCAGAAGATCCATTGCCATGGAGAAGAACCATGTTGTGCCACTTACGGCTCTGTCTTCAGCATCATCAGTGTCTCCTTCTGCTTTTGCCTGACCAGCAATCCACTGGGAGCTTCCTATGCTGCCCTCAGACATCAGCAATCATCTGCCTAGCATTGACACAGATGGAGGAAGCAGCGGCATTAATCCTTCAGGTGTTAGTGGGAACTCTGGAGACAATACAAGGGCACGATTCCTGGCCACATACTACTCCTCCGCTACTAATTAATATAAGAACTTGCATAAGGATAGGAATACCGTTCACTTTCACTCCACTCGTAAGTAATCTCTATATTTTAAATTGAGAGGAGGGAGTACTCATCAATGAAACGCCTCATCAAGGGGTACGGGAGAGAAAAAAAGTTAGGGAACTACTGCAGTAGAGGAAAACATTGCAGAGTGCCATTTATTAAGATTGGTTATAAATGATTCTATTCTTAAGTTAAAGTACTTGCTTTTTCACTAACTCTATCCATTTGCTGTTATGTAGCCTACATTATTTTGAATTGCCCTCTATAATAGATGAAAGTTTGAATAACATGAACAATTACCCTACTGTTATACACTGCATAAGAGTCACTTGACCATTTCAACTAAAGCTTCAGAATAATAATAATTGCCCAAACAAAGTGGAGTACTTTAGTCATACTTTTCAGTTATTTTTATCATTAGGCTTTGCAATAAAAATATTCTCTATTTAATTCACACAGGATCATTTAAGGGCAGTGAAGGCAACTAAACCTTACCAACAGGGGTGTAACTAGATCTTTGAGGGCCACAAAGCAAAATTGTGAATGGGGGCACTCAGCGGACACGTGCGTCGGATTTGAGGTGGCAGGAGGATTTTTGCAGCTGTGAGATGACCGGACCAGAAGTGCTACACAGGCTTATTAACCCATCTACAGTACATGGGAGCACTGTGAGTGCAGGAGCCAAAGTGTGAGCGCAGTTTCAAGAGGCAGTGTATGAGACCACTAGCTGGAAAATGAGGGAGAGCAGTGTCCAGGGAGTAGGGACATAGCAGCAGTGTGATGCCGTAGCAGCAGTGACAGCTTGCTGACTAACTATGCAGCATTTGCAGGGGTAGCGTACACAACTGAGATCATGCAGTGGAAGCTGGGGCACCGAGCAGGGGCTGTGGGTGGTGGTGGTGGGGGGGAGGGGGCTATATGGGTTTTCACTTTTTTTATTTTTTTAGATGACTTGTGCCAAGTATTAAACTATATATTACTAATACCCCTTTCAGATATACTACCCAGTATTTTACAACCTGTACAATCCCGAGTTTTTAAAAATCCCGGGTACATTGCAGGTGCGCAGGACCCGGGATTTTATTCGACTAGAATCCTGGGTAGAGCCATTCAGACATAAACTAGTCCTGGGTTTATGAACGTGCATGTGAGAAATCCTGGGATTTTTGCATATGTCTGAAAGGGGTATTATATGAACACTGACATTCTCTCTTCAGAGTATACACTGATTTGGGTTCAATATATTTGGAATCTGGCTGAATAACCTCCTCAAGCAGTAATTATCTTTAGGAAAAATGTTCACCGAAGCTTCAATAGAATGCAAACATACAGGAGGGCAGCAGTATGTGATGAATGAAGGTTTGCATATGCATCATATGACACACCATATACAAAAGCATGTAATTTGCAGAAACATAACACAATATGTTAATTCATTTTTTTAGCTCATCAGCAGAACAAGGTTTTTACTACAACTGTAGTAGGGCCTTGTATGGGTTTGATTTATTTATTTTATTTTTTTGTGCAGTGTAAGTGCCAGGAAAGTTCAGATCGTCCGAGTCCTATAACTGGCGATTTGTGGGGGATCAGCAAAATCCTACATACAGTATAAGGAATCTCTGACTCGTGATATCTGATCATTTTTGGATCAGAATCGTCAAGTCAAGGATTTCCAACATGTTGGATTTTGCCAATTCCCTGCCCTAGACATCCGCGAAACTGGAAGTTGCTGCAATTAAGTCTTGCCTGTCATATACATTGTCAAAGACAACAAACACAAAGTACATTTCAGTATGACCTATCTTTAGGTTGCTTAAAATAGTTTTTGGCATTAGGAACTTCACTGGGCTATGAGTCAGCCCTATAAACCTGACTAGGCTATGAGTATGAAGGTGCACATGGAGAATACTGGAGGCTGATGTCTACTGTTTCCGTCATCTAAGCTATCTTACACACAATATCAAATGGACTTAATGTAAAGCGAAAATGGGAAACTAATTATGTTGCTCTAGCAATCATAGCACTCAATCAAGTATAATGATAGCACAGAGGATTTGAATATGAATATATCAGACATACACAAAACCCATTTGCCGGAGTAATGTAAATTCAGCACACTATCTCCCTTTTGCACACGCACACACACACACACACACACACACACACACACACACACACACACGATTACCTATTCAGCCACTAATGTGTTAGTATAATACATTTGTTCATTATACATAAAACAAGCAATAACACCTACAATACATATTTTATAAAAATACTTTAGTTTACAATAGTCACCAAATTTAAATATAAAATAAATCTATGTGGAAACTTGGCTTTATGTTCTGTACTGTTTAATTATGACTTATGTGATATTTGATAATATCTAATGGACCTCAATGTACTACAATCCACATGATATTTTCCACTTCAACTGACAGTAATGTACTGTATTGTGTGTATACAGTATACTAAGAATAAGGAATGAGAATTACATACATTATACTGAGTAAGAGGAACTATAAAGAAAAATGAAGGCATTTCCAAAGAAATGAAGGCCCTCATTCTGGTTGACTCGGTAAGCTTAGAGGGACGAACGCATGGGGGGGCTGAATCATCTAGAATGACCTCCTTAATCTTTTAATATAACATCTCAAAACTCTTCAACACTGCTGAGGTTTGTTGTGATATCACAAAGCATTACTATTATTTATTTATTTACAGTTTCTTATATAGCGCAGTAGATTCCGTTGCACTTTACAATAGTAGACATACAGATGGGGCCGGGCTCTTCTTTGCTGGCGAATCGCCAGCAGCCCGGTTCGCCATCTGACTGAGACGTGCGTCTCAATCCGCTTCAGGGAGACGGACAGGGTTAGGGAGGGTGCGGGCAGGAGGCGGGGGCCCCGGGTGACCGCTGACAAGCCTGCGGTGACCCGGGGAAAGCGGGACGCGCACGCCTCTCGTGCGCGCATGTCCCCTTCTCGCTATACAGATGGCGGCTGGCGGGGGATGGCGGCTGGCATCGCCATCCCCTGCAAAAAGGTGAGCCATGCCCCATCTGTAGTAGACAATAGCTTAATACTATATGCATTATGTTCTACTCTACTCGATATACAGGAATTGATATACTTATTGATTATCCACAGCTTGCACTGATCCACACATTTTTTGAGGCTGAACGAATATCTGTAAGACTGCAGCCTATTAATTTACTAAGTGACATCACTGAGGCAGGAGAAGCTGAATATCGTGACTTAAATATAGAGCTTTTCTTTTTTTTTTATAAACACTAGTCCTAAACAATATAAAGGAATCTCTGTAGAAACCTTACAAAAGGATAAAACACGGTAAACAGAATACATACTTGTACCACCCAGGTATTTTTTACAAATGGAATTAATGGTAACTATGCATAGATTAAAGTGAGGGGAAACAGGGCAGAACTGAGTTTCAGCACCTGTAATGGTAGGTGGAACTGTCGGAACCCGTTCATCCCCTCCTCAGGACCCACCATGGATAAGGGACACTAGTGTACTGTAATATGAATAAGAGTCACTACTGAGGGATGTAACATAATTATGGGGCTCTACTATGTGGTATAAAATGAATTAGGGGCACTACATGCGGTGTAATGTGAATAATATTGTGCTACTGTGTGGCATCATTTCGTATGGTGGTACTATTGTGTGACTGCGCCAATTCTTTTTGAGACCACTGTCCCTTTATATAGTAAGAATCGTAGCACATTAATTTATAGTTTGCAGGGGGTGTGAATTAAGTTACTGTTGCACGGTGCCTCTCGCGGGCCTGTGTAACTGCAGCCTGACTCCTGTATGTGTGCAGTCTCACCTGTCACATAGTTAGCTACATTACTTTGTCTCTGGCTGTCCAGCTGTAGTGAGTCATTGTCGAAACCACACTTTGTTGGTCCATGTAACTGCAGCCTGAATCCTGTATGTGTGGCGTGTCCAGTCTCAACTGCTACATAATTAGGCCATTACATCTATGTGTTTGGTTGTTCTCTGTATTTAGTTATTTGTGTGGCTATTAGCGACAACTCTTGTCTGTTTACCTGTCTGTACCAGATATGCTCCACAGCCCAGGCCTGTTATTGTCCTGTCTGCATTGCTGTTGCATCTGTTCCACTTTTGCAGATTCAATAGTAAGTCTGTTTTTCTGCCAATGTGTTACTGGTACCAATCGCTATTTGCAGATATTCATGCATTCCAGCTGTGTGTGTCTGTATATTAATACCAACTCAGCTCTGCAGTCCGGTCCAGTAGTCCACCTGCCAGTAACCTGGATTGTCCTCAATACTGTACTCAGTTGCTATTAGCAACCATGTACACTGCACCTCGGCTATTGCGGTCCACTGCCCTGTACATACTGTATACGCTACATCTACTGTACAGTGATGCTAGTGTGCACCATCCACCGCAGTGATCCGGTGCCAGTCTCACATGATAGTGTGCTTAAGTGTATTGTTTGTCTTGTGTGTCTGGTCCTTCCTCCTGTGTCCCTGCCTGCTTCTGATAGCAGCCTTGTCCCTTTTAAGATCAGGGGGAATCCGAGTACAGGGGGGACCTAATTTTCCTGGAAGAGGTGGCTACTAGCAGTGAAGTCTTTGGCTACAGGAGGCTAAAATACTGCTGGGATAAGTGTGACAGCGCCACCTATACCACCTTGGTGGCACTCCTAACACCACTTCTCTAGGACCATTTTAAGCCCGGACTACATTACTATATAAAAGGCTAAATCCTTCTCACCTTTTTGAGGTGAAGTACCGCCAGTGACCTCTAGAGGCCACTCAACCAAATTACTCCTTAACAGTAAGTGAAACCAACATGATCTGTTTCAAACTTGGTATGGACAGAGGGAGCTGTGAAGATAGAGATTGAAGGTACCTGTAGGAGCAGAAAGGGTCTAAACCGTCATTTTGACCAACTTTTAACCTAATCTTATGAAATAAGTCATTTAGATAAGATTATATTTTGCATTTTCAGTTTTCTGTAAGGGAGCAACTGATAAAGTCGTCAAAAGATTACTACTTTCTTTTTGCAGCCGTTCGTTTGCTTTCATTCTTCACAAAGAGGTGAGAAATTACTTTCTTTCTGTAAACAATTTACTCGTAACCATCAAGCTTATTATAGTACAATTTAAACTTCTTGTACAGATATATGAATGTTTCAATACAATAACAAGCACATAGATGGACTTCACTTCAACAACAATAAACCTCTTTCATTAGACCGGAAGTATCGGTCTTGGGTTCTTCTTTGGCTTTGTAAACGCTAAAGCAATTACCGGGATACAAGTACAATGTAACAGTAATCAAAAGTCACTAAACTTACAATTGGGTTTTCATCACATTACACATCAACTTTATGTACTAGAACATATATTCTACTCTACAGTATAATGCAATATATACTGAGATTGTCCACATTCAAATGATTACACCAAAGTAATAAGCTTGCAAGTTAATTGAGGTCTCTTGTGGTGGTGCACTTGCAAAACTCCTCATCTCAAATCTAAGTAGAGGCTACTGTATTTGGATTTCTATCAACTGCATAGGACACTATTGTATCCAAATAGGATCATTATAACACTTTTCTAGGTTCAACAAACTAAAGCAGTCATCCTCACAGAGGGGAGTTGCTTCAGAATATTCTGAAATGCACTAAATACTGTTTATCCAAATTGCAATCTACAACTGTAGAGATTTTTGCAACTCCAATTCACAAAAGACAGCAGAAGTAATTTTCCAGTAGGTATTTGTTCCTTAAACCTGGACTGTTCTCTAAGCTTTTGCAAGTCAAAATCTAGGTTGTATCTAGGAGGCTTTTTCAGTTTCCCGGATTCCGGGATTCTCCCGGAAGTTGGGGGTTTGAAAAAGCCTCCTGTTGCCCGTGCCTTTGTGCCACCGTGTACAGACAATCTCTGTGGTGAAGCAGCGCGGTCGGTGTGTGAGGGGCGGCCCGGCTGACTCGTGCTTGGTGGAGTGTGCGCAGTGCAGCGTGCACTCCCATGGTGTGTCTGTCCGCCGTGACTCATCCGCCGTGACTCATCCGCCGCATCCCACTCTCCCCTTGCAGCCTGCCACGGTTATGGCGGACAGCACCAGCGAGAGCGACACGGACGGAGCTGGCAGCAACTTGGCCGCCCGCCATGCAGACCTCATCCTCTGCCACCTTTTCTTCCGGGAAGTCGGGCATCGTCATTTCACCATTCCGCCTGGAGGAGCTGACTAACAGCCTGCCTGCAGCAGGAGAACAAGGTGCTGGAGAGTGGAGACCTGTATATACTCGAGTGTAAGTCGACCCGAATATAAGCCGAGGCACCTAATTTTACAACAAAAAATTGGGAAAACGTATTGACTCAAGTGGGACCCACACACGAGTATAAGCCAAGGGGGGCTTTTTCAGCATAAAAAATGTTCTGGAAAAAGTAGGCTTATACTTGAGTATATATGGTAAGTTTATTATAAGTAAGGTGTTCTTTGTGAAAAGGTGTTCCTTGTGTGAATGCTGTTGGAACACAGTACGTCTGTAATTTTTTAACATAAGAGTATGTCCTCACACTTCCTATAATGAACACAGATTCTCAAACTCACAGGGTACTGACATTGACAAATGTCAGAGCCGGCCCTAGGCATAGGCATACTAGGCAATTGCCATGAGCAGCAGCCTATGCCTAGGGGTGGCAGTAGGGATGCATATGTAATGAGAGGGGCCCTACCCACAAATACGTAATGAGAGGGGACACGCGCGTGTCATTTCATATGCACGGAGACCCGCTATATATACGCTAAATATCCTGTTATATATAAAATGGACATACACCCAACAAGAAATACATTCAAACCTATATATCCATAACAGAATAAGCATATGTCCATGATAAATGTGAACTCCGTTTCAATAATCCGGCTCCAAGTCTTTGTTATATATCCAGGAATCAGCGTTCTTAATCGATGAATAACTTTTGTCGCCGTTCCTAATGGACATAAGAAAGACTTGGAGCCGGATTATTGAAATGGAGTTCACGTTTATCATGAACAAATGCTTATTCTCTTATGGATATATAGGTTTGAATGTATTTCTTGTTTGGTGTATGTCCATTTTATATATAACAGGATATTTAGCAATGAATATATTATTTTTAATAAGCGGGCACTGTTTGAATCCGGAGCAATCCAGTTCTGTTTTTCCTATTCACTTAATCAATTAGCTATGAATTAGGTGTATAAATACCTGCCCTGTGCCTCCTCAGTTTATACCTTGAAAAATGGCCAAATTAGGCCCGAAACGCATCGGTATAGAGGAGTATCCCCCAGCATAATCTGACCCTCAGCAGCTCTAATTTCCATCCTTGGAGCTGTTCACCTTTTCTCCAAACCCGGTCGAGGAGTAGGTGTTTGAGGTGAAGTGAAAGCTGGAGACCTTTTTTTACTTCTCTGTTTTATACTTGTATTTATTTTTTATGCTGTTTGGAATAAACCACTCTTTACTTTGTGTGAATTGGGTCTGAACTTGAGATCTATTAAGGCTTGTCTGAGGACTCTGGAGTAAAGATACCTTTCAGTGAAAATAGGGCACCGTCTTAAGGTGAGCTTGTATTCCATGGGAATTGGAATATCCCGACGATATTAGAAGATACCTTTATATGCGCATACTGTAGAGCCTGTCCTCTTAAGAATATTGAAGTGGATATATTATTCATTGATTGTCTCTCTATGGACTTAGAGACAGCGCACCAGTGTCCATCTTTTTTGTGGTTGTGTATGTTGCTGTATGTTACTTCCTGCTGCTTCCAGTGTTTGTGTGGTTACCAATATCAGAATTGACACATCATGTATCCTGGGTGGCACCAGTGTCAGCTACTAATGCCCTCCACAGGCACTGCCATAGCTGCAGCACTACCCAGGCCCTCTGATAGCTCCAGTGACACACATGCTCTCCCAACAGCTGAGGTCCTGTACAGACTGTTTCTTTAACAATAAAAAATTTCTCATAAACCATCTTGTTATTTTTGGTGTCTAAACACTAAGTTTGGTGGTGGTATCATCTGCTAGGGGGTGCCAACAAAAATCTTGGCTAGGGCATCCAATTGGATAAGGCCGGCTCTGGCAAATGTGTAGTAATTTATAGGGAATATAATCAAAGCACTCTCTTTTGCTGTAACTTGCTTAGCACAGAAAGGCACTAAGTGGTATGGAAAAACAATACCTCTCCTGAATTTTAAGACTAATTATTATTATTATTATTATTAGTCATTTATGTAGCACACACATATTCCACAGCATTTTACAGAGTCTACTACATCAGTCCCTGCCCCAGTGGAGCTTACCATCTATATTCCCTACCACATGTACAGATACACACATTTATTATAAAGGACATTATTGTTGGGAGCCAATTAACCTACCAGCATAGTTTTGGATTGTGGTTGTCATCAGGCATTATGGCTTCTGTTTACATTTGGTGCCAGTCATGAGCTTGCAGACCAGTGTCCATTAAGTGGCACTAATTAGGGCTGGGCAGTGGCATTTTGAATTTGGCACTGGCTGACCCCGAGAAGCAGAAACTGAGGAAAATCCATCCAAAGACAAAAAAGAGGGAAAAGGCGATGCTGCTGGCCTGTTCTGGCCAGCAGCCTATGGAAGAAGTGGTACTTGTGTATTATAACGGCGCCCGATTTCATCCAAATCGCATCCGATATCGCATCCGATTTATCGGGCCGATTTGCGGCCGATTTTATGCCGATTTTTGCCCGATTTGATCTGCGATGCAATTTTGCGTCCGATTTTCGGCCGTTTTTTTGCCGATTTTCGGGCATTTCCTGATGATTTGCATGTTATTCCATCCTTGCACACCCCCAGGTACTATGCGATGGTATGCGATGTGATTTTCGGGAAAATGCCCCTGATTGTACAATTAAATATCGCATAGCAACGCATGCCAGCAAGTGGCATGCGATGCGATGTGATTTGCAATGTTAAATGCACCCCCATTGTTAATGCCACCCCCACTATCAACGCCAACCCGAAGCGTGGCGAGGGGCGGCGGTACGCGTCCTCCGACCTTTTCATACCCCCACTATCCACGTCGGCGTGGAGTTGATTTTAGATAGTGTGGCGAGCGCAGCGAGCCACCGAGCCCGAAGCGCGGCGAGCGCAGCGAGCCCCGCGGATTACTTTACATGTATTCCGCGTCCGCTCGCCACGCTTCGGGCTCGGTGGCTCGCTGCGCTCGCCACACTATCTAAAATCAACTCCACGCCGACGTGGATAGTGGGGGTATGAAAAGGTCGGAGGACGCGTACCGCCGCCCATCGCGGGATCGCTACGCTCGCCACGCTTCGGGTTGGCGTTGATAGTGGGGGTGGCGTTAACAATGGCGGTGCATTTAACATTGTAAGCACCCATCAGGGTGATTGTACAATTATAAATCAAATCGCTTCACATGCATCGCATGGCATGCATCACATGCCACTATATTGCATGCGATGCACTACGATGGAAATCGGGGGTGTGCAAGGTGTGCAATAATGGAACAGCATGCAAATTGGCCGGAAAAAGTGAAAAATCGATTTTTCCATGCGATTTGCGGCCGATTTCGTGGGTGCCGTGATAATACACAAGTACCGAAGAAGCTGAGGGTTAGAGAATGCTAAGGTATTGGATAGGAAAAGCACTACATGAAGCTCCCTACTGCAGCCTCTCCAAGTGCAGGGTCGGTGGCTTCGACCACGTCCACTTAGTAAACCCTTCCTAGAGCTTCAGGTTTATAAAGCACTAGAGGGCCCAGTCAGGCCTGTGGTGCATGTTAGATGGCCAGAGATCCCATGCCCCTAGCAAGTTCCCCTTGGTGTTAGGCATAGGTAACTGTCATTATTTTGAAGTGGACGCAAGGGGCTCAGGCCTTGGGCCTGCCTATAGTAAATGTTTCTCTGATATTGCCATACCCCCACTTCAAAATTTCCACCTTGGACATTTGTAATGTCCAATTTGGTATAGATAAAGGGCGAGATGTATAAAAATAAAAATGCGGTAAAACCTCTGTTTTACCGCATATTCCTATGTACTATTACCCGGCCGCACCGATATCGCCGGGCAGGGTATCGCCACGTTTGGGTGGCAATACCCTATAGAAGCCTATGGGCTTCTTTTCGCCGCCCGCTGCCTCCGCAGCAACCCCGCCGCCTCGCCGACCCCCCCTCTCCCCCTCCCTTGGGCTTACCTTCTTACAGGTCCTCCTGGACCCCAGAAGGTAAGCTCTTACTCCCTCTAGCAATGCAGCCTGACTTCCTTCCAGCTGCAGGGGGGGATGAGGCGCCGGGGACAGCCACGCTGAACTGTCCCGGATGCAAGTGAGAAGCCGGCGGCTTGGAGGTGACGGAGACCCCCCGCAGTCCACAGTACAGGTGTCATGGGGGCCTCCGTCATCGTACTGCGATGCCAGCCGCATATGTTAGTACATATGCACTGGCATCGCGGCAGGGGCATGGCGAAGGGCGGCGATGTATATTAATACATCCCGCCCAAAAGGAGAAAAAACATTTCTGACTGTATCATTTCAAACAGACTCTTCAGCTCAACACACTATTATATGGAAATAAATGCCAGCCTCCCTCTTTCAACTTAAAATGTTCTATTTGTGTGTAATGTCGGTCACAATGAAATGTGAAAGTGCATTTCACGGTTTCACTGCTCATGGAAATAAACCTCTCTCATAACTGAAGATGAACCATTTTATTCCATCTGAAAGGAGTGACCTTGTATTGCCTGCAGAGTCCCGATACTGAAAAGGATGCCAAAAGTTCTTGTTTTTTTGTTGTTGTGCAGATCAAGAATTGACTTATATGAAAGACTTCAGACCTTGAGCTGTTACCCAGCTAAGGGGTCTGATTATTAATCATTGAAGAGAGATAAAGTATAATATTTTATTCACAGCCTGGAGCTAACTGGCTAAGGGAGAAGCGAGCTAGTAGAGAAGTGGCCCATGGCAGCCAATTAGCACTGAAGTAACATTAATAATTTGCATAATCTATAGATTATAAGCTTGCGAGCAGGGCCCTCCTACCTTTTGACTGTCTGTAAATACCCTGTTTGTTGTATCACTATCTCCTTTTGTAAAGCGCAATGGAATATGCTGCGCTATGTAATAAACAGTTTTAAAATAAATAAATAAGGTACTTGTTTCCTATCTGGGCGCCCGCTAAGTTAATTGCGCACCATGCTATTCTCCGTAGAGAAATCGGATCGCATCGCATCGTACACATACACGATATTGAACGATGCGATGCGATGCGATCCGATTCGATTTCCCATAGGAAACAATGTTAAATGGCTCAATTTAGCCAAATTATCATAGGAACAATAGTAAATGGGCCAAAAACACCCCTGAACATTGAAATGTCCCCCCAAAAGTAGTTGACGCCACCCCGCCATCAACGTGAACCCGAAGCGTGGCGAGCGCAGCGAGCCCGCGAGGGGCGGCGGTACGCGTCCTCCGACCTTTTCATGCCCTACTATCCACGTCGGCGTGGAGTGAGAATAGAATAGTGTGGCGAGCGCAGCGAGCCACCGAGCCCGAAGCGTGGCGAGCGCAGCGAGCCCCGCGAGGGGACGCGGATACCTTCACAGGTAAACGCGTCCCTTCGCGGGCTTCCCAGGTGTCCGCGTCGCCATGGACACCTGGGAAGCCCGCGAGGGGACGCGTATAACTGTGAAGGTATCCGCGTCCCCTCGCGGGGCTCGCTGCGCTCGCCACGCTTCGGGCTCGGTGGCTCGCTGCGCTCGCCACACTATTCTATTCTCACTCCACGCCCTAGTGGATAGTAGGGCATGAAAAGGTCGGAGGACGCGTACCGCCGCTCCTCGCGGGCTCGCTGCGCTCGCCACGCTTCGGGTTCACGTTGATGGCGGGGTGGCGTCAACTACTTTTGGGGGGACATTTCAATGTCCAGGGGTGTTTTTGGCCCATTTACTATTGTTCCTATGAGAATTTGGCTAAATTGAGCCATTTCACATTGTTTCCTATGGGAAATCGAATCGGATCACATCGCATCGCATCGTTCAATATCATGTATGTGTACGATGCGATGCGATCCGATTTCATTACGGTGCCGTACGTAGAAAACCTGGGCGCCCAGATAGGAAACAAGTACCATAAATAATAATCTAAAATGATACAGAGCAGCTGACTGGTTGCCATGGGCAACTTCTCCACTGGCTCACTTCTCCTTTTTCACTGCTTCAAACATCTACAGTACCCCTATGTATAAGCCTAAGAAATAGATAAAGTGGATAAGCTAAAGTACCAACCAACCAGATCCTGACATTTTTCAAACACAGCCTGCAACATGGCATGTGAGTTAGGTGGGTATTTTATCTCTCTCCAATGCTCAGTACACAGTCCCCTGTATCTCTATTCATGGCTTAGTAAATAGACCCCTACATTTAAATTACCCAAATATGTATAGCTATAACTTTTAACTGATATTCTTCCTTCCATTTTGCACACCTACAGGTAGGTACATTTCTGGAGACAAATTAAAATTAAAATGAAAGTATATTTACTATCTGTCATTTTGTGGGGATGGCCATATACATTGATGTCCCGTAGGGGTGTGCACAAGCCCATGAGCGACTATGCGCACGCGCACTCCTCCATCATTGAAAACGAGGCCAAATTTGCTGTTCACAGAGCAAGTCTGAATCGGACCCTTAGTTCGATCATTTACTCTTCTAGCATTCCTGTGACTTACAGAAGTGATGCCCCATGACGGCTCAAACTATGGGGTTTATTTACCAACAATTGCTAAAACTTCAGCATCCTGGCTACCACCAGAAGACCGGTACTGAAATGCCAACATCGATGAGAATGATGGTGCCCTCATCATTGACTGCCGTCATACCGAGCATTAGTATAAGGTGAGTGTTGGCATCAGTTAGGTTAGGTTTAGGCACTAGTAAGACTTAGGCTTAGGCAGCAGGGGGTATGGTTAGGCATTTATAAAAGGGTAAGGGTTAGGCTGCAGGGGGGAGGGTTAGGATTAGGTGACAGGGTACTAGGGTTAGGCATTAGCAGGAAGGGTTAGAGTTAAGCTATTGGGGGAGGAATAGGCTGCACAAAGCATAGGCGAAACTTCAGGGCGGTCTAAGGGGGTGCATCGGACCTTCGCATCTGCCTGTTGGAGCTGGGAGCAGAGAGCTACTGACAGGGGGGAGAGTGGCACATCAGGGGCACAGAGTTTCCGACAGCATAAAGAGACCTTGCAACCCTGGCTGCCTCCTATTTAGAGAAAGATGCTAGAGGTGCTCCTTCAACTCTAGCATCTGACACGGGAGTGCAGGGCACCCAGTGGTACCAGGAAGTGCAGATTCTGGGAGCAAAGTTACCCTACAAGCAACCCCGGCCAATAAGCATTTAACCCCCCCCCCCCCCCCCCCGTGGCAACAGGCATGTAACTCCCCTTTACAATGAGCAGGTAATCCCCTGTGGCACCGAGCATGTACTACCCTGTGACAATGAACATGTAATACCCCATGACAATGAGCATGTAATCCCCTGTGGCAGTGAGCATGTGATCCACCGAGGCAACGAGCATGTAAATACCCAGTGGTAAGGAGCATGTAATCCCCGATGGCAAGGAGAATATAATACCCCTGGGCAACAAACATGTAATATTCCATGATAATGAGCATTTAGGCCCTTATTCAGATCTGATCGCAGTACAAATTTGTTCTCAAAATGGACAAAACCATGTGCACTGCAGGTGGGGAAGATGTAACATGCGTAGAGAGAGTTTTGTGTGAGTTATTTTGTTTATGTGCAGGGTAAATACTGGCTACATTATTTTTACACTGCAATTTAGGTTTCATGTTACATTTGGACCCGACCATTCCATATGCAGGGGTCGGGGAACCACTCATTAAATATTCACTGCGCTGGGTCCCGCTCATTAGATATGCACAGAGCGGGACCTCAGTGCTCACTGCTATCTGTCAGCCAGCGGGGGGGTGGGGGTGCACCAAACTATTTCTGTAAACTAATTCACCCCATCTGTTTTTTATGGGTGAAATGGTTTGAAAGGTACAAAAATGGTAATTAAATGGTAATATACCGCTTACAACATGTGATGTGAAAGGGGTTTAACTTAATTTGACCATTTTAAGAAACGTTTTAAATAGGGTCTAAGCAGTTTTTGCGGTATGAAAGCAGCACAATTGTTTCATCTGGAATAAAAGCAGCCAGGTTGGCTCAGCAAAGGGACGAGTTGCTGAAAGGTTGTCGGGGCCCGGTGGGCATGATAATGTAATTGTGTCATCATGGCACTAGCCCCACTACACAATAGAGAGAAGTCAGAGGGGAGTGGAGCCAGGATGATGTGATTCATGCCCCCCCCCCCCCCCCCATCCATTTTCAATTTGCCCCACCTATAAAACAGCATTGTTTTACCAAAGTGCTCATAGTTTCCTTTAATCTTATCATTTTTTTTCAGCCATACAGTACTGTACAAAGCAAATTTAAATGCAGGGGGTGGTACTTACAGTAATTGAAAGATGTACTCAAGGAGATAATCAATGCTGACAGTCTCAACTTGGACTAATTAAGGAAGGACTGATTAGCAAACTGAGCTAGAAATATATAACTCTAGTAAATGTCCTATTAAATATTGTATTATGTCTAAATAATCATTAAGCATGCTAACTTTTCGTTAGAAGGCATAGGGGTCCTGAATAAATGTCTGTGTTTAGAAGCTTCATCTGCTGGTGGAGTTACTAAGCTCATTAAAACTTAGTCTGAACTTGATGCCACCTATCTGGGCACACTAATGAGAAATGTGTGACAACACGTGTGAAAGGTAAGTTACACAACCAATTGCAGACTACACAATTACCACTGCTTATTTTTACCTTATGACTCTTGGACCTCATGCTTTCATCACTTCCCACACATACTGTTTTAGTCTACAATAAAATTCAGTGCTTAATTTAAATAGAGAAATGGAATTTGTATCACACAGCGCAGAACTTTTGCTCTATAAAGGATACCTTTTAGAATGTTTTTTCTTATTGATGTATAATAACATTTTAAATACTGCACAGTAAAATGCACAGATGTAGATCCAAATAAAAGTATCCACTGCAATTAACTCAACCAGACTTGACTATCATTTTAAAACATTATCACAAGTTAAAACATTCACGCAGCCTGTAAAAATTTAGAGGGTGGATTATAAGGAGCAGTAGCTACAGTATGCCCCACATTCATTATGTATCTACAGCGAGTATGGTCATGGAATAGTACCGGGAATGGGTTAATGTCAAACAGCCTACGTTTTTAACTAACACACACATGTGTGAAGTTCCTCTGAAAAAAACAGACTTTTTCTGTACTTCTGCAATCTGTGTCCCCTGGGAACTTTCGGTAAACAATGCTTTTAGATGAAACATGGTCTTCCCCTTAGGGAAAGAGTAGAAGACACTAAATAAATAATCATTTTGCTGCTGAATGACTGTGAGCTTTACTATTTGGCCGAGGAGCCTCCAGCACAACCTGGGCTCACTGTTACTCAGTGGAGGATTTCCCACTAGGCAGGTGAGGGACACCTTCACTAACTGGGATTTTTGCAGCTGCGAGTTTTATTTTCTTATTGCTGCACCAGCGGGAGACTGGCTGTGACAATGATGTTCTGCCTAGGGGTGACCTGACCCTAATCAACTTAAACTGATAAATGAGAAACTATTGGGTCACCCAAGAAATATACAATAAAACGTAAATTTTGTAAATTGTTTTTAATCACAAAGTTTATATACATAAAATAAATTCACAATAGTGTTCAGTTCTTGTATGAAACATCCATTTGAGCAGATATAACAATCAAAGAGAGGTATTTGCAGTCACCTCCTTGATTCACGCAGATGTGGATTATTGACTTGATAACCAACACGTTTTTTCTTAAGACTTCATCAGGGGTAAGGTCAAGTGTGGATATGAATAATGGTAATGATTAGTTAAAAATAATTTAATTCCATCAGGTTTCACCAATTCCTAAACATATGGGCATGTAATCATAGATGTGCACATAATAAATATTATATACACATATGCATTTCAAACAGGTAGAACATGAACAAATGGCTCAAAACTGTGGCACTGGTATCCAACATTTCAATCTTCAATCAACATTATCATCAGGGTGCTAAGGGTTTTCCCCGATGAAATAACCAGTAGTGCTCTGAAATGTTAATTGTTAAATACATTTGTTACATTTTTCAAAACCCAGTGTGCCCTAATGTTCACAAGACTAGCTGCCAAACGTTGTACTACAATGAGATGCACTTGACTATCATTTAGTAAATGATTACATTAGCTGCTTCGTATACCACAGAAAGTTTATAGGAGATGGCTTCATTATGCATACTGGTAAGTCCCAAAAATGACATATAAATTCCTTGATGTCACAACCACACTCCCTTCAATCACCCAGAGGGCTGCTGAGTAAAAGATTACTTATGTTATGTGGGCAAAGAGCTAATTATTCTGATTTTCCGCTTCTCTATGATTACAGAGTAATATATTCACACTTGACTTTTTCCCAGATTTTTTTTCCTTAATCAAAAACTTAATTTACTGAAACTGGTAATAACACGAGCGGAGAGGCCCCAAATCGGTTTAACACAACAAAGGAGAAATGAAAGATCCTTCAAAGATGATAATACAAAGGTCATTAGATCATCCATTTTCTATGATGTTTAATATGCACTCCACATTAATAATTAGCATTTATATTCTACCCAACAGAGCAAAAAATCTCAGATCCATAGCATGCATGCTGATACAAATTACCATGCTGCAGGGTTAATGTGCTGAATCACTATAAATACAGCAAACTGGGCAGAAAACTTTTTTTTTTTTTTCTCAAATGATGTTATTTAAAATTAGAACTCTTCTTCCTTGGAAGTAAATTTGTTGTGGTAAAAATACATGTATTTAGGTACAATATTTTATTGCCTACATTTGATGTTGTAGGGGTCTAAAGCTGGGTAGACATCAAAAGATTTGCCTGTCATGAAAAACAGACAATGGTCAGTCAGACAAATCAGTTAAATCAATTTGATTTAACAAATGTATCCAAGCAATTGTTTTTGTCTGTTTTCCACCATTTGGGAGCAAATCATGATTGTCATTTGCTCCTATGCATTACACTTTTTTGTCCACCAGACAGGTTGGGTTGATGAGTCTTTAGGTGTGTACCCAGCATTAATAAAACTTGTCTGAAGTGTCCAAGAGAAGCTCAAATAGTGGCCAGTCGCCCAGCATTGCGAGTCCCCCAGGAACCGCTGCCGAACAGAAAGCCCCCGCCTCGCACGCTGGGTATGTTCTCAGGGTGTTCAAATGGATGTTTAACATGAACATTGATTCACAGGCTATGTGGAAACACGCACATCATTCGATGGTCCTCGACCATCGAATGATGTGGTGGGTGCACACATATCTAAAGGTCACCTTAGATATGCTTGAACATTCACCAGAAAGTGGGTGGGCAGCTGACATCCGGTGATGTCAGCTGCCCGCCTCCAGCACTCACGTCACGAGCCGATTACCATGGGAATGCCCATGGTAATACCAATTACCATGGGAATGCCCAAATATTTTCATGGGAACGCCCATGAAATGCTGGGTGTTCCCATGGGCGTGACTATCCGCTTCTGCCTCCAGTCTTGAGTACGTGCGCATGGAGAACAGTCTGTTCACCACGGCCGTACGTACCCTGCGTATGCACATGCGTAGAAATGCGCCTGCACATATGCCCAACATCGGTCCCTCGTGCGAATGATTCAGAATAACCCCCTAAGTCACCATATTGACCACTTCCTAGTGACATTAAAAGAATGTGATGGATCCATAGTAACATAATTGTTCTCATCCTCCACAGAGGCCACCTACATCTCCCCTTTGGAGCACTATTGATATAAACTTTTGAGTACTTCTAGCTGAAAGTCCAGCTCAAGGTTTACCAACCAAGGGGTACAGCTATTATTTGTAGATTTAAAATAATAACACAGTATATACACCTCTGCTTGTAATTATTTGTGATTGTATTGATGTATGAGTAATCCTCAAAATTTGTGTCTACTTGATAAGCTTGAACTTTCCTTTTTATTGCCTATTTACATCAGTAGTTTTGATGCTACTGATGACATAGGCTGATGACATAGGCATAGCATTATGTGAATATATATTTCTGATGATATGCAGATCATCTGGATGATCGAATCTCAGGTAGCCATTTCATGGCACCGATTCAAAAAGTACAGAATGTAGAGGCCGAGGTGACAACTCTCTTGATACTTTTACAACATATCGTAGGTAACGAACATGTATTACATACGCTTAAGGAATTAGTGGCAACTATACAAATGTTTATCGAATGTTTGAATTTACAATAAGTAGTATAAAGTACAAGCTTTTTAATAAAAACTATGATTGGTTTATTTTGTTTTCTAAAAATCTCTTGTTTTCAAAATCACCTTTTACGTTGGTTTAGCTGGTCTGCAGTACCAAAAAATTATTTGGTATTTTTAAAAGTATTATACTGAAATATTGTTTTATTTATTATAAATACCCTCCAGTAGCACATCATTTGTAAACAGACTACATTGTTTTTGTTTTGTGCAATTCTATTTGCAATGAGTCAATGGGACAGCTCACCCCGATAAAGGTTAAAAATGTATGATTGAATAACCTCTATCCTGATCTTTACTGAGTTCACGGGGAAAGTAGGAAATATCTACAACAACCTTTATAACTGTGTTTTTCTTCTAATTCACATGGGTCAAATGAGTATACTGTAGTCTAAAATTAGTACTTCGACTTGCGTAGATAAAATCATTAGCAAACTAATTATTCCATTGCAGTGCATGTGTCCCAGTAAAATGGGAGCCCTGTGCATAATTTATAAAGTATATCTACATTATGTAAATTTTCAAAGATTTCCATATGACCACAACAAGTGAGAGAAGCTACATATAGTATGCAAACCCTGATATAAGAAGCAGGAATAACCAAGGACTGAGCTAGAATATAAACAGAGAACCAGTTAATGGAATGTCCGAAGGCAGTTTCTGACTTGTATTTAGAAGAACAATCATGTACTCACTAGGAAATTAAGTAAATTAATATGCAAATCAAAGCTTGGGACCTTGCCAGGCTTTGCCTACCACTATGCTAAAAAATAACCATAATCTATGATAGTTGTTGCAGATGTTTTTTTTTCTATTGAAATAGGTTTCCTACTGTGAATAACTAAAGAGATTATAAAAAAACCCTACAATATCCATATGCCTCCAGGATTTATAAGAGGTGAAGTGTGGAGACATGCAGTCCAAAGCATACCTACACTACACAGCGTACCATGGTCAGCATATGAGGCTAATTTGACGTAGGAATGGCCATCTATGGAGTAACCTCTGATGGTGCCATGTAAACATAAATGGCATGAAACTATCTATGCTGCCTAAATTGAAAGTTTGCACTCATCAATGCTATAACTGCTGTAGGGAACAACTGGTGAGGGCTGATCATGTTTAGAGGTACAGTTTAGCAATGTAATGAGGTGTGTCCTGTGCAGAGCCGGTGCAAGGTCTTTCAGCACCCCAGGCAAAATTTCAGCTTACTGCTCCCACCACCCACACATCAATACAAACTTTCCAGAACGTCAAGTGAAAGTGTGTGGTAGTGGTCTTAATAGTACACCTGATGTCTGCAAGAAAGATGTCTCTCTCTGACTCATCCTTAATTTTGTTAGTCTCAGGGTTGTTCCCCAGTTTCTGGAGCCCCTAGGCAGCTACCTAAAAGTAGAGCTGGCCGTGGTCCTGTTTCACTCAGTTTCTACCAAATGCAGACAACAGATGGACATCAGTAGTGTTCCAATCTGCAATGCACATTACAGTCTGGGTTGCATTAAAGTCCAAGGTGCGATGAGTGAATGTCTCAACACAACCCATCCAACTTTAAAGTCATTCTGTCAGTGTGGAGTCCATCCAGATATAATAATCCATCGTTGTTGGCGCCTGAAGAACCTGCTTCTGGTGCTCCGACCATGGTCTGCTCCAGGTTATGGTGAAGCTTTAACTTACTATACAGTATATGGTACAGTCAAATTCTAATATTAGATAAATTGATCAGCATGGAAAACAAGTTAAAGAAAAATAAAATAAAAATGAAAAGAGTTCAACTGACAATGTTTGGAAACAAATTCCCCATTTAATTTAATCAGACCCAAATTAATGGAATAATCAGCTTACTTAACATAAAGATTGATTGGGGACCGTCCTGACCGATATAAACCTCACTTTATTGATTCAAGGACATTATGCCACCACAATTAAGTCTAGATGAAAGTACTGTAGTTGATATTTATTGGTCTGGAAAGGGTTGCAAACCCATCTCTAAGAATTATTATTTTCCTTTGATATGTTCCCATGGGGGCTTATTTGAGAACCTGTATCTATGCAAACCAATTAGGGAGTGACAAGTCCAGAAATATTAGACTAAGGCAGTGTCATTATCCACTGCTTGTTATTCATTTTATCCTTGTTACACCAAGGTTGTATCAAAGAAATAGAATAATTTATTAGAGAACTTGGAGCCTCATTGCTAATTTAGGGAATTTTTTTGTTTTTAATCTACAGTAAGTTATATATATTTTTTATTCTTGAGTCCTTAAAAAATATTATATTTATATGTTGTACTTCTGCTGTGCTTGTTTCTCCTTTTATCATTTGCTTTTGGTGAGTATGAAATGTATGATTTGTAGCAGCCAGCACTGCAACTTGCTCTGGAAATACTGTTTCTTTTTTCTTATTTTTAAAATAATATGTATCTGGAGAGACGAGGAGAATGCGTTTATTAAGTTGAGTCTGTAATGCAAGCTCAATTGGTATCCTGGATAAATGGTAAGGAATTAAACATAATACTATAATGCTATTTTATAGAATTACTTATGATAATGAACAAGACAACAACAGGACCTCTTTGCCTACTCCACCTTCAATGAGGACAAGAAAAGTTAAATAATACAATGAATGGCTATAAATAAAAGTTTCAATGTAATAAATGTATATTCATTTTACTAAAAACAAAGAATGAATAATGGTAGCAACAACGAGGTGACATAGAGCCTCTTAAAGAAGGGTGTGGTATAGGGTTCCAACAGCCGGGATCCCGACAGTCATTAGGCCGACGTCGGGATCCCGACTGGCCGGACTCAGACAGCATGGCAAGCGCGACAAAGCCCCTTACGGGCTTGCCATGCTACGGGCACGGTGGCTCACCTCCTATTCTATTCTTCCTCCATGGTGGTCATGGACCCCCTCGAGGGAGAATAGCTGGTGGCCATCGGGAACCGGTCTGTCGGTGTTTTTGTAGTTGGGATCCCAATGTTGGGTAAATGACTGTCAGGTACCCGTCCGGTACCCCTTTAAAAAACACCTAAAAGCATACTGTACGATTGTAAGAAAGTATCCTGAATTGGAGCTTTGAAGACTTTTACTAACTCACAAACGCCTCTAAAGATATTAAAGTTTGGCAAACAGCCGTCACTATCACATTATAACAGTGAATATTTGTTTATTTACTTCACAATATTGAACAATTTATCTTTCACAGCAGATTTGCTCCTCTGTTGAGGTGTTTGTAAGAATGGCTACAACCCTTTTATATGACAAAGGGAGGGAAACGTGACTTTTATAGTTGGTGTACACAGATTTATCTTGCCTTTACTTCAACTACATATAAAAAGTGTATGTCAGTGGTGGCTCGCACCTCTGTGGAGGAGGGGGGCTGCCTGTGGGTTTGCTGGCTGTACAATGGCAGAGGAAAGAAAAAGCCATTACGCTGGATGGGATCCAACACCTTAACAATGGCTGCATATTCACAAACCACTGGCTTCTATGGACTGCATAGGCATCGGCCCATAGAAGTTCATAGCTGGTTCTCCGACCCCTTGCCTGTTTACATCCTGCTATCTAGCCACCACCCACTTGTTGCACCTCTTGTAATCTGTCTGTCTCCCCTTCCTACTAGATTGTAAGCTCCTCCGAGCAGGGCCCTCTTCCCTCCTGTTGTTAAAGCCCACTTATCTTCACATTTCACTCACAGCTCTCCTATACTCCAACACTCAGTGACCATCTTCGTCCGCATACTCCTCTCCATCATTGGCCACAAGCCTCTAGTTGTATGTTGATTGAGTCCTCACTACTTATATTTAAGCTGTAATAAGTATTGAACTGTGGCGCTCTTTATTTGTACTCTATTTTTGTTATTTATTCAATGTTATGCCAAGTTTTGTCTCCCTGTACTGTTCCTTTGTACAGCGCTACAAAACACTTGTGGCGCCTTATAAATAAAATTATTATAATAATAATAATAATAATAATAATAATAATAATAATAATAAAATCTGGCTAGTACTGACGATCAGGCAATGAGTGGCTTCCTACAGGAAGCCAGCTCTCTGCTAATTGTAGCCTGATCTTGCAATCCAAGAGGTAGGAAAGTGTGTATGTGTGTGTGTGTGTGTGTGAGAGAGACATTGTTTGGGTGTGTGAACCAAAAAATTGGTGTCACTAATGCTCTTTTAGGCCATGGGCATCAAAAAGTCTAGTTAAGGCTCTAAGTGGAAACATGTGGTACCCACATGCCTGCTTTCATCTTAGAGGTTGCAATCACGTGGTTCTTTTGAAAGTGGTAGTCTGCATGACAAATTTCTTAACATAAACTGGCCTACTCTATAATGAAGGAGTGACCTTCACCCCGACTGAAGGAAAGGGAAATCCTGCACGTCACCAAGCTCTGCCAAGCTTCCTATTATATAGGCAAATTTCCTACTACAAGGTTTGTTTGTAATTAAAGATAAGCAATTATAAAATAACTATGCTGTGTCTCACAGGCCAGGAAATGTTTTTTTTGCACTTAGGATATACTACAGCTGCCTGGTGCAAAAAAACTCAATAAAGATAAATATTATTAGTGTAAAGAAAACATAGTTGTAAGAAAACAGGACAGGACATCTGTTTAATACAGTGAGTTCTGACATTACATGGCTGAGACAGTGGAGGGGAACGAGGATACAGCTACCAAATCCACATCAGAAATACATTGATACTGTGGGCACGATTCAGCCCTGTTCGCTCTGCTGTAAATTCACAGTACGAGCTATTAGCGGTGTGCCCGCATGAACACTGTACGACAGAGAGTGAAGACTAGCCCAATCGCAGGGTGATCGACACCCTGCGGCTGTTTGGGGCAGTAACCGAAAGGACTTCCCCCACTTCACACCGCTGTGGGGAGAAGAGGGGCTTCACACTGGCAAGGAGGTGGCTAACTAATCGCTGGGCTGCAAAAATATGAAGAAGATAAATATACTGTATGTGTTGCAGTCCCAACACTGTACAAATGGGTCTATTTATAAAACAATGTGGTCCGCCACTACTAAGCGGCTGTCTTGGATTAGAACATGTCAGACCTGCTGATATCACTCACTGCCTTTTCTGATACTGGTTATGAGCATTATAATTTTCCCAACTGGCCATGATGGAGGCTGCCAGGGAGTTTGGAAGATACTTGTCCTGCAAGAATTCCATCATAAAAACAAAGAAGCTAATGCCATCTGAACAGGGTGTTAGGCAACAGAGACAAGCAGCTACTTTTTTTGGAGCTCTTTTGCATGGCATATAGATGCAGCCATGCTTATGCATGCAGCGTACGCACTGCGGCAAGGATGCATCACATTACACCAAAGCTTCAAAATAGACACCCGATGCTGGCAGAGTCTCCCTGCACCTGCTTTGTTGAGTCGGGCTGTTTGGTGCTGTATATTGTGACATCGATAGGAACAGTTGCTGATGGGGACAGTGGTCATTAGAGATGTTTTACCATTTCCTTGTGAGTATTAGAAAAAAAAGGGCTTGCTGATTAGGAGACTTTATAAAACCTTATTTACTCTCCCTCTTCAAAATGTAATGTGACCAGTATGTTTAATGCGGTCATTAGGTTGACAGTATCGAGGTCAAAAGGTCAACCATGATTAATAATGAAAAGGTCGACACATGACAGGGGTGACATGCAGTAGGTCGACATGGTAATATTGGTTGACGTGCAAAAGGTAGACATGAGAAAAGTCGACATGCGTTTTTCACATTACCCAACACCCCAAAAAAAGGATTTTACTTGGACATAGAGGGGGAGCGTTACAGTATGCTTAGCGCAGCGAGTCACTGTGCCAAAAACATGGCGAGCACAGCAAACCTTTTTCATGTCATCCTTCTGAATGCCGACCTTTCCATGTGTCGGCCTTATGACTCTTGACCTAGACACCGTCGACCAAACAACCGGTACCTATTTAAATGGAACCTTTCTGTGTGTGTCTCCCCATGTTCCACTGTGTTTAAGCTTTCCCTTCACGATGAAGGCATCATGTACAATCATATTATGTTATATGCATGGAAAGTTTCATTCGACTGAACGTAATTATATGACAAATCTTTTATTTTCCCTGTCAATTCTAGGCCTCCACAGTGTAAGCAAGCCGGGAAATATGCTTTGCATATATGTATAAAAAAATAAGTTTCCTTTTTTATGTTAAATACTCAGGAAATGAAATGCAAAATTGTGCTTTGATATGCAGCGCCATCACCAGAGAATTCTGCATGATTAGCAGATGGCGAGATGCATCTTAATAAGAAAGCCATCCAATGCATCAAACGCTTGGGAAAAAGGGAAAACTGGGTAGATACATGAACATATCTAGGACCTTATTCTGGTCCATTCGCATGGCCCCATTCGTTCACAAGAGGCCGATGTTTCTTGTTTGCGCATGCGCATTTCTGCACATGTGCTGGGTGCGTGCGGCCATGTTGAACAAACTGTTCTTGCGAGTAGAGGGTGGGGGGGGTGGGGGGGGGGGCATTAGCAGATGAGAACACCCAGCTTTCTTGCATTAGCAGATGATAACACCCTGCTTTCTTGGACGTTCCCTTGAGAACGCTGGGCGTTCTCATGATAATTGACAGATATTGCAGCAGATGATGTCAGCAAATGTATGCGCCTTGCCAATGGAAAGCCGGCGTACCACCACTCGTAAGGCGGGGTTTGGTTGACTCGCAAGGATGCGAATTCGCATCCGAATGAATCATCCTGAATACCCCCAGAGTCTGTGTAAAAATGGGGACAAAACAATGCATAGAGTATTTCATGTTATATGATTGTAAATATGCTGTCCACACCTAAAGCTTCATGTATGAGCTGGAGAACTGTCTGCCGCACTTCAATGTCACTAATTTATATTTGAATGTGAGTGCACCTATTTCCAACACAAGGTGGTGCGCGGCGTGGCTATATGCACACATCGGGGGTTATTCTGGTTCACTCGCAAATCACAATCACTCTCTAATGGACAAAACCATATACACTGCAGGTGGGGCTGATGTAACATGTGCATAGAGAGTTAGATTTGGGTGTTTTATTGTTTCTGTGCAGGGTAAATACTGGCTCCTTTATTTTTACACTGCAATATAGATATAAGTTTGAAGTACACCCCCCACCCAAATCTAACTCTCTCTGCACTTGTTACATCAGCCCCACCTGCAGTGCATGTGGTTTTCGTCCATTAGAGAGTGATTGTGCCTTTGCGAGTGAACCAGAACCTCCATTGTAATTTGGGCAGATCAGGTGCTGTAGGACAATCTCATAATGGCCCTTATTCAGATGCAGTTACTAAGAGGCTGAAGTACGCAAACCGGTTGATGTTTACTTACTATGCGTCTGAGTTGCTGTGTGCACTCGCAGCGAGTGACTTGCAATGGCTGTTGCAACAAAAGATTAGTAGCAAAGTAAGTGACAGGCTGACACCGTTTGGGGTTGGTAAAGGGCATTGGTTGGCCAAGCGCAGACGTGTCAGGAACATTTATCAGTTGCTACCTCACTTGCTACATTAGAACACTCTGCATACCAGGAGAGCCGCTCAGCCTGGGCATCCACAGAGGCATTCAGATTCTGCAACATTACACAATCTGCGATGATGGTACCAACTTTTCAGCAGTAGTACACGTCAGACAGAAATGAAGAGACGCCAGTGGGCTTCTCTTCATTTCTGTCCCATATTAGCACATATTATCACATAAACGCAATTGAAAATGGCAAAATATAACAGCCACATCTGAATTAATCAACATGTGCCCAGGTTTGCACAAAACCAGGAAAACTGGATCACTATTTTTGGCTGGCAGGGGGGAGACCTTATTTATAGGTGCAAGCAATTCCCCTTGTGACTGTGGCTTTTTGTATTGCACTAGCCAGCATCTCAGTACTGTTTCTTGAATAGAAAATTGCATCATCAGTAGTCTGAATTAATATGCCGGAACCAGTGAGGATTCAGATGTATGTCTTGATAATGGTCGCAACAAATCTGTGTTTTCATTGCCACTCCCTAGTACCTCCCCTAAACAGTCACCTGCCATCAATCACTCTGCATGTTAATCCAGACTGTGACCACCATCACAACACCATCACGGCACATGCGCAGTGACACAGGTGCAGTCGCAACACTAAAACCATCGTCCAGATGTTTCTGAAACTGAAACTGCTTGCAACTCTGAAGCAGGCCCTGTGCGTTTCATGATCCATATTTTATATGTTGCCACATGAGCAGACAGCTAGCAAACTAAAGCACCATTAAGAAACAAGGCATGTAATGGCAAATATTATTTACCCAAAAACAAATATAAACAAAAAGCCGACATTGAAGAGATTTTTTTTTTTTGCTGTGAGCTTTATCAATGACTAGCTGAAGTACCCGGAGTTGCCTGGGTTTGGTTGTGCAATTAACATTACTTGAACTTTAGCCTTCTTTTGTTTTAAGCTTAACCACTCACCATGTCCTCTACCCATTTATGTTATGCAACTCTGTCATATCTTGCATCCCTGATCTATTTTCTAGTGGCCAGACCCCTTTTGTGGTCCCTGGGACCCCGGTGGTGTCGGGATTGTGGCCATAAATATAATCTGAACCCAATCAATGTCCTCTACCCCCTCTATGTCATGCAACTTTGCCATATCTTGCTTCCCTGACCAACTTTGTGTGGACCCTTTTTTGGGCCCCCGGGCCGCCCACTGGGGTGCTAGAGGTATCTTACCCCACAGTATTTTTTCCAGGTGCCAGTTATGCTGGATATCTTGCTTACCTGACTCACTTTGTGTAGTGTCTGGACCCCTTTTATGGCCTTAATTCCCTCCCCACAACATATTTTTCCAGATTGTAAATCATGGGCGGGGGACAGTGCAGGGGGAGAGCGGCTCCGTCTGTATGTAACTGGCACTAAATATGTGCAAGAAAATTATTGCTTAGCACAGTGGTTCCCAAACTGTGTGCCTAGGCACCCTGGGGTGCATCAGGACACTTGCAGGGGTGCCTTGGGTTGGTGGACGAGGATCAATTTTATATTATTTATGGTCAATGTACCAGGCAAAACCAGTGCTGATGGCTGTCAATCATAATATATGTGGACAAACAGAAGCAAATCCTGTCCCTCACCACATAACTGTGACATATAAACACAATGCACTTAATTTAATCTTTTTTCCCCCTGAGTTTCTTGATAAGAAGCATTTGGCCTAGGGGAGCCTTGAAAATATTTGATGCTCTAGGGCGCCGTGATTAAAAAAAGTTTGGGAACCCCTGGCTTAGCATTCAAATTCAGTGTTTGTTTATGTTTATGTTCTAAAACCTTGTTTCATGCACATATAAAAAATAGTTTGATGTGTTTATACCACATAATGCAAGGTACCTAATTATACCTCATTGAAATATAAAAATATTCCAAAATACGGAATAATCCGTTATCCAAAATGCTTCTGGCCCGAGCATTTTGTATAAGGGATATTCAACCTGTACATGTCACTCTATACTCATTATATACATTTAGTCAGTGCATTAAAAAGCATAAAAGTCAGAATAAAAAATTGAATTAGGATAC
Organism: Crinia signifera; assembly: GCF_055691185.1. Classification (NCBI taxonomy): domain Eukaryota; kingdom Metazoa; phylum Chordata; class Amphibia; order Anura; family Myobatrachidae; genus Crinia; species Crinia signifera. Next base: position 62,892,745 of record NC_139218.1, on the reverse strand, counting down.
ATGGTTGTCAGTGCCACATATGCTATACCTCCAGCTACTCATAGCAAACACATCTGGTTAAATTAAACTATATACAGTGTTTTGGGAATTGTACTCATGGTTTAATTAATAAACTTCATAGTTGCTGATTTTAATCAAGTCAGATGTTGTTATGCAAATCAAAATGAAACACTACTAGAAAAACTAATATTCTCAATTCATTGAGAAAGAACCAGGATTGCATGTACATGTTTCTGGGGGCTAGGCAAGCCCCTGGGTGATGTAACCGATGCAGGTGGTGTGTGTGTGTGTGTGTGTGTGTGTGTGTGGGGGGGGGGGGGGGTGTTACTACAAGGCAATGCCCCGTCCATGGTAAAATCCCTTTACTTGAGGCCATGCCACTGAGGCGGTATTATTGGCTACACCGGACATCACTGACTCCGGAATCTCCACTACACATAGGCCAATAAATTGTGTAAATTAATAAAGTGGTTCCTTTGCATGCACAGATTGCTAGAACTCACTATTTGGGATATTTACAGAGCTGAATCGCATACAGAATCATTGCCTTTATCCATATTTCCACTAGTGATGTTTGCGGTTTTAATTCATCAGAATTTTTTTTGTTTTGACAAAACAACCTTTAAGTGTTTTGGCTTGGATTTGGATTTTGGCTCAGATAAAATAAAGCAAATAATTTCTTTAAAACAAATGCTAAAATCATGTAATTTCTGACATGACATTCGAACCTCAAATCCAAATTCTGAAACGTGGGAAAATCCGAACCAGGACTCTGGATTGTATATCCACAAGAGAACCAGGGCGAGGTTTGGATTGGGTCAGAACGACAAATTTGTGTGGATTTGGAGTTCTGGATTTACCGCAAAGCAACATAAGTCACAGCTTAGGGCTACGCATATCCTAATTTCATGGGTATTTAATGGAGTTTATTAGTTGGCGCCGTAAGCCACTATTTTGCAGGCGAGGCTTAGAAATTCCAAAGGATATGGATAAACGAACATATACAAGAATTGAAGGTGAGGATGCTGTGTGTGTGTGTGTGCGGGGGGGGGGGGGGGGGGTTAGAGGAGGCAAGAATGGGTGCAGGGTTAGAGGAGGCAAGGCAGCAGGGTTAGAGGAGGCAAGAATGGGTGAGTGGCCTGTGTAGGGTGGTAATAGCAAGGGGGGGGGGGGGGGTGAGTGGTAGAAGCATCTGGTCCATGGAAATAAAAACATGCCTCGATGGCAGTATGTCCTGGAGGGGGAGTGAGTGGTTATGGCTGCTGTGCGCTGTGGGGAGGTGAGAGGGAGCAGAAGCCAGTCCAGTTGGGTTTGCTGGCAGTTGTGGTATAAGTGGCGGCATGTCAGAGGTGGTAGATTGGTAGCCTTATGTTGGGGGTGGAGGGGGATTTTGGAGTTATGTATGTGCCGGTGGATGGTGATAATTCTAAATGAAGGTTTCTAGGTAAATTAGACACTGGTTTGCACTCTAGTCTTACAACGTTCCTGCTGAAGGTCCTGACAAGATAACTCATATGGTGTTTCAAAATATTAATCACACTACTATTAACTTTTCTATATGGACACTTTAGTGTTGGTAATCGGCATGACATTAAATCATAGCTTTCAACTTTTTAAACATTTAATCTATCAATTAAATGAAATGAAGGAAATGAAAAGACAAATAATAATATGACATATTAACCCTTTGAGTGCCAACATCTATGTGAGACATGTTCAAAATGTCCACTAAAAATGCCAGTGTCGCTCACCTTTGCTATATTACTTCAAATAAATGATGTTGTGTAAAAATGGATTATATTTCCTATATAAGGTAAACATTACAGGTCATTATGATGAATAAAAATGTTTTTGTGTCAATTTTTCACACCTGTTTTGACAAATTCACTTGGCATTCAAAGGGTTAAAAAGTGGGAATAAAAATAAAATAAAAATAACCATAAATAATTCCATACACTAGTGGTTCCAGATTTTTTTTTTTAATATTCCATTTTTATTAAGGCAAATAGCACATATAACAATGTACATCTGGCAATTTGTCAGATAGTCTTGCAAAGATTGAACAATGCGAAATGATACATCCATAAACGTCACACAATATAAATCTGTCAGAACTCACTGTAAACCCATATAGACTGGGGACTCATAAAAGACTAGGACAAGAGGAGGGGGGACACGTGGGACTGATGAGAATGCCTCCAATACATCCGGGTATTAGCATCACTTAAATAGCCACTTTTAATGAATAGGATTTTAACAGTATACTTGGAAACAATGTAGTGCCACTTAATACAATGCCAAGATAATATATTATATAGAAGCAGGTGAACCAGTTGAATTCAATAGCGTGACGTCAGCTACATCTTGAGGGAGGATGTGCAAGCCTCATCTCACTCGGTACTCGGCCCATTTAAATCACTTCAAATGGATGGAGGTGGCAGATGAAGATTATTTACAGTTTTCCCAAACTTTTTTGAATCACGGCACCCTAGAGCATCAAAATGTTTTCAAGGCACCCCTAGGCCAAATGTTTCTTATTGAGAAATTTAGAAAAAAAATATTAAATTAAGTACATTGTGTTTATATGTCAAAGTTACCTGGTGAGGGACAGGATTTGCTTCTGTTTGTCCACATATATTATGATTGGCAGCCACAAGCATTGGTTTTGCCTGTTACATTGACCATTAATAATATGAATTGATCCTGGTCCACCAACCCAAGGCACCCCTGCAAGTGTGAGGAGGCACGACAGGGTGCCTAGGCACACAATTTGGGAACCACTGCCCTACACAGTACATTATGTTAACATCAGCGGCGTAACTATAGCGGGGGGGGGGCGCTGTGCATGTGGGGGCGCCGGGGGCTGCGGTGCTATAGTTAAACCCCCCCCCCCCCCAATCCCCTGCAGACTTACCTATCTCGCTGGTCCCGGCGGCTCCGTTCTTCTGCTGAGGACCACCACAAAATGGCCACCCCCATATAGCACACAGTTCTCTGAAACTGTCTGCTGTATGGGGGCGGCCATTTTGTGGTGGTCCTCAGCAGAAGAACAGAGCGGCAGGGACCAGCGTGATAGGTAAGGCTGTGGTGGATTTGGGGGGGGGGGGGGTTGCATAGGCGGCGGGGCGGCAGGGCAGGGGGGTAGGGGAGCTTGGCGGGGCGGCAGCGGGGGGGCACCCAAAACGTAACTACGCCACTGGTTAACATATGTCTTATCTGTGAACAGAGTAACATAGTGAGGTTGAAAAAAGACATTAGTCCATCAAGCTCAACCTATAACTGATCTCCTGCGGTGTAAATGACCTGGATGAGGTTACCGTCTATTCATTCCCAATGACCCAATGTGTCTGTTCAAACCGATTCCACTATAGTACATTATAATTAATCATTATAACCCTGGAAATAATTATCTGCTAGTAATTTGTCTAACCCATTTTTAAATGTATCAACTGATCAATTTATCCACAGTATTTGTATATTTGGTAGGCGGTCCTGTGTTACTAGGAGAGAGGGAGGTCGGCAAGTGCCGCCATGTTATTCCATAACAGTACACATTTTGGAGTAAATTTAGATGTAAATATAGCATCTCTAAAAAGAGATTAAAGTTTCATTTTTTCTTTAACACTTTAAATGAACTTGGTAACTATGAATGTAGCAAAGAAATAGGATTTGTTTTCATTTAAACTGTTGGTATAATTTAGATTTAAAGGGACACATGTTTGTGATTGTAGTAGGTGAGTAAAGGTCGTTGGCAGGTATTTGCCTTACCTGAAATCAGAGCAACTTACCCAACTGGGCCTTCTAGAGAAAACGTAAACCAAAATTGGTGCGTGTGTGCCCAATAAAGGTTTATGTGCTCTCATTTAAACGGAATGAGGCATTCATGGAGTTCCCTTGAAAGAATTTTTAATCATGTATAATTATAATTTATTTGTACAGTATAGTGCAGTAGAAACAGATATATATATATATATTTTTTTTTTTACAGTATAACTAATGCGGTACTCCTGTCTCAGCCAGAGCAAATGCATTCATACATACATGTATTCACTGACCTCTTTTCACAGTAGCGAGTCATTTGAACAATACATTTTTTTTATATATTTTGTTTTGCTTAAACAGTACATTGGTCAATCCTCTTTCCATTCATATAGTCCTGAACTTTTGTTGATTAATCTACTTTTAGCTCTCATTAATACATTTTATAATAAAATCGACCGAGAAAAAAACAAAAAAAACCCTCGCAATTCTGAATTGCATAGTGTAAAATATGACACAGTTTTGCACATACAGTCTGTGCGGACAACCATAATTCTGCTCAAACAGTTTTGCACATGCTCAGAATAGAGGGTTTTTGTACCTCGGTATAGAAATACATATACATTATGACTGTCCAAACAAATAAACACTGATGATGATGATGATGATGATGATGATGTCACCAGCACTACATAGTACTGATACTGATTGGCTTATGACAAATTCATTTTTCATGGTAGGCGCTTTCTACATTGCTTGTAAAATATTGTGCATGGACATACATATATGTGTCATACATGAGATGCCGTTAGTTGAGCATGTACTGTATGTGACTGTTCCTGACCTGCATTATTTTCAATGTATCATTAGCATGATACATTGTACACAATTGTGTTTTTATTTTTACTACTTAATGCCCTTTTCCCACTGCAGCTCTTAAACGGTATATTGCCGTTTTTCCCCCACAATTTACCATTTTAAGGCTGCAGTGGGAAAGCGCCAGAGTTGAAATACCGGTTAAAGTTAACCGGTATTTCAACCCGTTTTAAAAGCAGAGTCCTACACGTTTAAATACCGTTTTTAAGGCAGTGGGAATGCCTCTTAAACGGTATTTAAAAATCCCACACTAATTCCCCCTCCCCTAGTACCTTTCCTGGAAGGGTACCTGCACCGCACTTCAGGTCCCTCCCTGTGGCTGGTGATGGATGCAGGGCAGCAGGGTGGGGTCCATTTGGGATCCGGGCAGTCCCTGGGGCTGACGATAACTAGTAGTTCCCACTATGCGCATGTGTATTGAGCGCCATGCATATAAATGAGCTGCTTATTACATATCCGCATATGTAATGAGCAGCTCATTTATATGCAGGGCGCTCAATACACATGCGCATAGTGGGAACTACTAGTTACCATCAGCCCCAGGGACTGCCCGGACCCCAAAATGGACCCCACCCCGCTGCCTCCCCACTGCCCTGCATCCATCACCAGCCACAGGGAGGGACCTGAAGTGCTGTGCCCATGCCATGATGCCGGACCCCGCTGCCCGGATCCCCCACGCAGGTAAGTGCCAGGGGAGGGGGTGGGTGCAGGGTAGGTACCAGGGGAGGGAGGTGGGTGCAGGGCAGGTACCAGCGGAGGGAGGGGGGGTGCAGGGCAAGTACCAGGGGAGGGAGGGTGGGTCCAGGAAAGGTACCAGGGGAGGGGGGGGGGGGGTTTATGAAAGACAGGCACTCTTTTTTAAACGGTTCACTGCGATGGGAATAGCACTTAAACGGTATTTAAAACGGTATTGTGCTGCAGTGGGAATGCTAATACCGTTTTAAATACCGTTTAAAAATACCAGTACTTAAAACGGGTCTGCTGTGGGAAAGCAGCATAAGACATTTTATTTTACATTGCAAACTTGGAAGTAAACAATGTTAATCTCAATGTGAGAAGAATTCACAGTAATGGTGTGTACACACGGTGAGATTCCCTTGCTATTCGACTTAAGATTCAAGTGCTATACAATCTTTGCTATCTCTGTACTATTTACATACAATTCATGCAATCTGCATTAGATTTGCACTGTATAGTCATTGCTGCCTCTGGGTTTCAATTTGTGCTGTCACGGGAGCTCGCATCGGGATTGCAAGGTAAAAAACCTGTGCGATCTACATCCGATCTGCATACTATTTAGTCAAAATCTAATGTCAAATCTCACCTTGTGTACACAGCATAAGTGATAGATATTGGCCCAATGTTCAGTACTGATAATATCATCCATCCAAAGCTATATATTGTATATTGAAACCATGCATTCCAGTAATTCAGAAGTGGACACAAATATTACATCTACGCATGTTTTCGAAGACTGACTGCACATGTGTCCCAATAGTTACTGCACAGAGACGCAGGTCAGAAATGCATTAACCTCATGCAGATCCAATAGTTGGTGACTGGGGGTGGATTTGGGTAGCTAAAGTTTTGGAGATGAATTGGAAGACGCAGTTCCATTGGCACTGGCAGCTATTTACCCTCGGACATTTTGAGCAACCATACTGTAGGTTCGTTCTAATGTCCGATGGTGTGTCCAATGTACACTCAATCGTGCAATATTTTTAACAGCACAACGGATTACAGCAGTAGCCAGTGGGAATCTTAATAACCATCTCATGCAACATTAGCAAAAATCTGTAAGAACACACTTACTTTTTCAGAGCAAAATTCTGAGCACATCTCTGCGGTGAGATTGAGGAAGGAGGCTGGAAATATTTGTGTCCCATTTTCTGGAGCTCGGAAACATCCTCGATAGGTAACATTCCTCCCTATAGGGACATGAAATAGGAATCTGATTAAAAGAGGCCCTGAAGTGTCTATACTGGTAATTAGTAAGTCAATGGCTTTATTTCAGTCTTGCCAGATCCAACTGTACAGAAAGAATCAACTTGAAGTTTGTTTAATCATTTATTTATTGAAGACTAATTGAATGAAAATTTAACATTATTAAAATATAACCAAGAAAATAAATCCTTCTTTATAAATATATGGCATTGTCATCTTAGCAATTTTGAATTGTCACTGTACACAGAGCACTGGCTATAATACAATCCATTGCCCAAGTGTCTACAGTCAGAAATAATAGCCAATGTGATATATTAACCGCATATTAACCGCATATTAACCGTTTGTTATTGTGAAAACACTTAAAAAAAAACATAACTGTATCAGTATCAGGAGTTACAGCAACAATATTTGTGCAAGAATACAAATCACCAAGCAGCCCAACACTGTACATAACATTTTTTTAATTATTTATTTTCAAATCTTAGCCAATATTTAAAATTTTCTGGGAAGATTGCTTGATACTTAGTGGGAATTTACTAAGATTGGAGTTCTACTACACATTTGAAATTTCTATGGGCAACTAATCAGATGCTATTATCTTCCAGAAGGTGCTAAATAAATAAGTAGATTCTGATTGGTTGCCCATAGCAACATCCCATGTGCAACAGAACTTCCATCTTAGTAAATTTCCCCCAAAGACACAACTAATTGAAATTGGGCAGCTTAGTGTTGCAATTATTAGGGTGCTGCCTTATAAAACTGAGCTCCAGGGTTCATTTCCCTCCAAAGTCCTACAAGTGTGTTTGTATGTTCTCTCCATGTTCACATGGGTTTTCTCCAGAAACTCCACTATCCGGCCACATTCTTAAAACACCCTGGTGCGTTAATTGGCTGCTGACAAAAAAAAAATCCCTTGGTGCATGTGGTTGGAAATGTCGTTGTCTATGTACTAAGAACTGGAGAGCGATAAACTGACAACCAATTAGCTTTTAATGGTCAGTTTTCAAACACAGCCTGGAACATGGCAGTTAGGAGTTAATAGGCTGGTGCTTTATCTCTCTCCACTTTAACTCTCTCCAAGGCTTACTAAATAAGACCCCTAGGTAGAAAGTGCCTCTGGGGCACATACTGATGTGAGGCATAACCTACCTCCTGTTAATTTAACACTGTCATGCTGTCCTAGCCGCGGATCACAGTGTCATGGGGGGGTGGACACAGTTGGGGGAGCTGGAGATCATCACATCTTTGCAGCTGTCATCTCTGAATAGATGCGGCATCTATCAATGCAGGGAGTAAAGCCGGTAGCTTCTCAGGGAGCAATTGGTATGCCCCAAAATGATGAAGCATGGAGATGTGTGAACTAAACCATTCTCCCTCTACCTAAGTTATGCCTACCCCTCGCATGGTTTTGCCTCCTTGTGTGTGTGTGTGTGTGTGTGCACTATTACATCAATAATTGTTAATAAATGAGTTCTGGGAAACTTTGACATTGTTGCAGTAACAGGTCTGTATTCTTTTATTCACATGTCGGACATTTTATGGGGTTGCAAAGCTCACGACTATTACTCCGCATTACCTTTTATCAAACAGACCTCACATAAAAAAAATTCAAATATAACAAATTATAACTTCAAACGTTGCAATACAATAGTTGACGTAGAATGACTGAACTTTGAATGGCATAGAAACAGTTACACCAAGATAACATCAAGGTATCTGGATGGCTGATAGGCAATATCAAGGTCGACAGTCAATAGGTCAATACAGATGAATCCGGCCTTACTGTTGCTGGCAATCCGCCAGCAGCACGGCGCTCCAACTGACTGAGACGCGCGTGCGTCCCCCACGCACGCGCGTCTCAGTATCCGGGCGGCGGGGCGGCGAGGCGGACGCAATACTGTCTGCCTCCCGCTCGAGGGGGCTGGGGGGGACCCGAGGGCACTGTGGGGGGTGCGGTCGCCCGGTGTGGGCACCGGGCGACCGAGGGCAGCACCGTCGGAAGGGGACGAGTGCGCACCTCGTGCGCGCGCGTCACCTTACGACATACAGATGGCGCGGGGCAGGGGATGGCGGCTGGCGTCGCCATCGCCATCCCCTGCAAAGATGAATCCTGCTACATCTGTACCACATGGCCGACTAACATATGGTCAGCATGGCCCAAAGGTTAAACACACGTGGAGTGATGCACCTGGCCCAGAGAATGGTGAGCAAGAGGACATGGTACACTAATTGGCACCAAAAAAACCTTGAAAAGCTCATGTCAATCTTTTTCATGTTTCATGTGCACTGACACATTTGCACAGTGCATGTGGACCTTTTGGTGTTGACAGAGACAGTGACAACCTAATGAACCACACCCTGCATCAGCATCCTCTGACATTTGCTTTCTGTGAAGACCAGAACACTATTTCGGAATCCCTACTCCCTGCAGCTAGAACGCCTCCTCCCCCCTGCAGCCTTACCGCCATTGTCCCACGTTGGGGGGGGGGGGCAGTTGGGAGTCCCCCCCCCAGTCTGAAGAGAATAGGGCATGCACACAGTGTCTATTCAGAGTTGCAGAGCGTCGGAAAAATGGGGGCGCAGCCTTAGGACCCGTCATCTCATGAGGCTTCGCCGCACTTGTTTCCCGATCCTATGACAGAAGAATTTGGGAGGTATGTAGATGGCTGAGGATGCGAAGACACTGAACAGACGGCCGAGGGAACACAATACTGAGTACAACATAACTGCCTCTGCAGCCATGCTCTGGAGCCCCTCAGATTGGCGGGGCATGTCACAGCTGTCCCCCTTGACCCTCCTGTTGATGAGCCTGAGTGTAAATCCTTCCCTGTGCTTCAAGTGCGAATCCCTCCTTTTCCTTGCAGCCCACATACCCCCTTCGTAATCCCACCGTACTTCTGCAGCCTAAAACTTTTTGTAAATGTGCTTTAAAAAATATAACCCTGCTTTTTTGAACCTCAAAGGAGAGGTCTGGGAAAACAGAGATTTTGGACCCTTTGTACTACAATGGACCTTTTGTACGAGAAAGTCGCAAAATTATATCCTGGAAGTTAAGCATTTTAAAGATCAGGGTACGGGGTGGGGCCCCTGGTGGATGGGGCTTAGCTGGAACTCTATGAGCCCTTTAGACCACAAATTGCCATGACAAAGGAGTGGAAGTATAATTATCAAGCAACAGTTGTTCCACAAATTTAGATGTTTCATTCCCTTCCATCCTCTCAGGGAGACCCACCAGCCTTATGTTGTTACGGCATAGTCTGCCTTCCACATCTGATAGCTTGAGCTTAATGTCCTGAATCTGACCCGCCATATCGTCCACTGAGCGCATCATTTTGTTGTTAGAGACCCGACTTTCGAGCTCTTTCATCCTGTCTTTCAAGGCCTATACATCTTGTTTAATCTGGCCTATGTCGGCCTGTAGATCATTTATTTTTTCCGTCAGCCGTGTCTCATTGTTGCTGATAGCATCCAATATCTGCTGCAGTGTGGTATCTTGGGTGGCAGCTGGTTAGAACCTTTTGATGTGGTGGTTTGAGGGGTGGGAAGTGCAGATTAGGACATATTGCCAGCCTGAGACCTGGCATATTTTTCCAAATGTGTGGCCGCTGATGCTGTGCCAGTTTTACCCATGATGTGCAACTGGGATGTGCTTCACAAATAGTAACTTCACACAAGTTCCTCAGCTTATAAATGGTGAAAGAGACTGTATCGAATCCTGGACCCAGTGTCTCAGTTTATTCAACTACCATATGCAATAAAGTCACCCTTGTTGCAACAACTACTTCCAGCCCAGCACAAGGGCGCTGTGATCCCCTTTACCGGATCTATGTAGGAACACTATAGTGGAATAAATATGGCACTTCTTTACAGTACTCCAGTAACTTTTCTTTTATATATGGCACTGATATCAGCCAACCACCCGGGTCACAATTTGCAATAGTACTCATGCCACTGGACACCCTTACAGCAGGGCCGTCTTAAAAGCAGTGTGGGCCCCTGGGCAAAACAATGCACTGGGGCCCTTACCCATTATCCCCTCCTAGGGGTGGGGGGGTGCTATCAGCAGCAGCTTTGATGTCCCACGGGTGGCAGGGGGTGCTCTATCTTCCATTTAACATGTAGGACCTGGAGCAATAACTTCTGCTAATTACTCCTTTACTGCACAGGTGGTGGAAGGGTGAACACTAACCTGTGGAAGGGGGCACTGAGCTGAATGAAGGGTCCCTTGTAAATGACTTCCATGGAAGTAGGGGGTGTTCTATATGCAGGAGAGAGTTGGATAACGGAGTGGGCTTAATATTCATCATTTTCCGGTGGAAGGGCAGCTTGTTTGACTGTAGATATCTGCAGATAGATTTCTTAGCCTTAATTCAATAGTATAAAAACATAGAGTCCCAACTTTCAGGAGGTGCTGGGAACTTGGGGATCAGAGATCAGGAGCCAGAACAATCCATTGACAAAAATATAAAACTGTACACCAGACGTTTGGAGCTGGAGCAGGGACCGGCTGCTGGAAGGCTGATATCTCTGGTTGTGGGCATGATAGAGACAAGCCGCTAGTGTCGACAAAAATATACTCTTAGAAAAACTCTAAGTCAGAGAGAACCTGAGAAATATGACTGGGAATTGCAATTAACTGCTGATTTGAAGTTGGATATCTCTAGTTCCCCAGGGCCGATTTTCAAAATTCTGGTATCCCTGGAAAAAGGGGATCCTCAGCTATCAGGACAGGGCCCCTGGGCAAGTGCCTATTAAGCCCATACGAAAAGACAGCACTGCCTTACAGTCCTGAACGCTTACAGTCAGGTGTCTGTTAAAATATCCAGCAGCCAACGAACCCGCTGTGTTACTCCGTCTCCTTTCTCCTTCATCAAACACCAGCAGCAATACACGGCCGCCCGGAGTCCCGTCACACACTGGCAACACGCTGCCTGCGACTGCTGTCACACGCACACAGCCGCGTCTACAAGATGGCGCCTGAACGCTGCTTCGCACTCCTGGAGCCTGATATCAGCACCCGCGAACGGGTAAACTCATCCGGGCAGCCCGCTCCTGCACAGTAAACACCGGGGGAGCTGCTGCCTCATGCACCTCACGCCTGCTCAGCTGTGGCCCCTCCTCATCACAATTTTTTAATACACAGAATTGTGACTCGACTCTTCTATTCTAAAAAATAAATTTTATAAAATAAATCTAAAATTAAAAAAACAAGAGGAGAAAAAAAGTATCCTTCCTGGTCCCCTCCTAAGATAATAGGAGGGGGACAGTGTGGAGCTTGAGTGTGCACCCCCTCCTCTCTCCACAGAGCAGATGCCAAAATCTGCTGCACATCTGCGATTCTCTGGGAACATTGCATAATAAATAAACATGATGTATAGTATAAAAGCGATTAACCAGATACCAAAAAAAAGCATATATTTAAAAACATAACACATAATTTAAAAATACATTTTTATATAAATATATAAAACAATGTAAATTATAATAGGAGCCAACATGTTCTTCCCTAATTTATGTATTTTTTATTTTAATCGATTTTATTTTTAACTAAGGGAAGATCACTGTCTGCCAATCCTGATACTTCTAAAAAAAAAAATAACTGTACCCAATGATCTGTAACCAGCTACGGCTGTGTGTTTTTTTTTTTTTTTTGTGAGACAGTGTAAGACGTCAGAGAGAAAGAGAAAGACCCAGGGGTTTGTTACATGTTCCATCTCGATAACAATGCCCTTAGGGAGACGTGTGGTATTTTATTTTAGAAAAGATCCTTCATCCGAAATCTGCCTCAAATTTGTTTTTCTTTCCTGGCGGAGGACCAGCCTGATTAGCAATTACAACAAGCTTTATATCCTGATATTTGATTACTGGTTCAAATGTCATATGCTGACAAAATAAGTAGAAAAACACAAGCCGATTCCCTTCACCCTACCTTTTGTATTGATTTTCCTTCTGATCTGCAATGAAGCAATAAGAATTGGAACTTCAAAAGGAGAAAGCATTAACCGTGTTAGTGCTCAGCTTGTACAGAAATTAAGAGAAGTTGAATTCCATTTAAAAAAAAATGGTAAATTTAACAGAAATGTTACAAAAAGGTTTCTGTGTTTATATTCTACAGGCATTCATTTAGGCTTTGGTAAAACATTTCCTTTGCTTTATGCAACTTTTATACTGTATCTGAAAGACTTTTAAATATGTATTTGTTATATTACCAGTTCTAACCTGCTTACTCTTTTACAATATGGGAAGTGTTTGATTCTTTATAAATTAGCGATACTAAGGGGTTTATTTACTGATGAGTGTTCTATTGAAGAGCGGATGTTGCTATGAGCAACCAATCAGAATCCACTTCTTTACTTAGAACCTTCTATAACCTAATACATAGAATCTGATTGTTTCCCATAGCAACATCCCATCTTCAATAGAACTACCATCTTAGTAAAGATAAGATGGGTGTTCTATTGGAGTTAGGATGTTGCCCACAGCAACCGATCAGATTCTATTATCTTATAGAATGTGCTAAATAAATAAGTAGAATCTGATTGGTTGCTATGGGTAACATTCCATCTTCAATATAATCAATAAATGTACCCCTAAAAATATAAATACTATAAGTATTAATATCTTTATTTATTGTATGTAAAGTTCTGGCTAAGCAGTCTCTCCAAGGTCAAAACTGTAGGAGTTCTAAGGACAACTGATATATAGTAACCTGGGGCGGATTGGGTGACGAAACAGGCCCGGGAGAGTGTGCGGGGGGGTGGCAATATTCCTGGGTGTGGGTGGGGGAGGGGCGGTGGCGGTATGCCCGGGGGGAGGGGGTGCTGGCGGCAGCGGTATGCTGGGGGGGGCAGACCGGCGGCTCACCTGCTGCTGCTGTTCTTCAGCTGCCGGTAGGAGAGGGAACGGGAGCAGGGAGCCTGGGAGGTGCTGCGCGCCCATGCGCAGCAGCCCTCCCGCGACCATTTTTTATTTGGGCAAAGTGCTGCGGATGCTCTCGGCGGCCCGGCCAGCCCGGGGGGGAGCGCGGCCGACCCATTTTAATGAGATTTGGGCCGACCCACCGGGAAATGGCCCGGTTTCCCGGTGGGCCAATCTGCCCCTGATAGTAACTGAACCCAATAAACAGGGCACATTATAACATGGACTCACCAGTGCCAATCTACCATCCACCCTTTCTATGTATAAGTGAACAGCAAAACTAGCAGTGTAGTGAGTGGGGTACAAAGCAACAGGGTATGGGGTAAGCAGGATCACAAATGAGCCAGACTACCAGCCCTAATTTTGAGTGACAACGGCCCCTTAAGCGATAGACTTTGCAGCGTCTACACTTCTGAACCCATCACACAAGGCTTGACATTTGTCATAGAGACCCTGCTGATGAAATGTTGTCTGTCTTCCATTCTCCTAACAAAGGCAGTTTCCTGTCCTGCTGCCAATTATCTTAAAGGGGACCAGAAAAATGGCATGCAATGAGAACCATCAAAGAAAAGCTATAATAAGAAAATAGAGTGTTAACAGCACAGGCGGTGTAATGGTTAGCATTAGGAATGCCAATTTCGGGGCATTTTTTCCATCCCGGAAATCAGGATTGAAAAATGTTCAGAATTGCCATCCGCCCGCCGTTCGCCAAACTGCCACAAGGGGGTGTGCGCGCATGAGATGCTCGCTTGTCCTGTTCTGATGAAGCCCGCACCCGCCCATCTCCCTGAAGTGGAGACGGGTAGTGAATCCGCTCCCCGATGCCGTGTGACTGGGACGCTAAGGCTGGTTTAGTAAAGGGTACGACCAAAGGAAATAAAAGTCGCTAAACATACTGTATATTGTTATTTTTATTATATCCATAAAGTAAATGTTCTATTTTACTGTATAGGAGTACTTTTATGTTTGATATACTGGATCAAATATTTTCAATATAGCCAGCAATGACAGCAGGGCCAAGCCAGATCACCTGGAACATTAATAACAGGTATTGCATATCTTATACGAAAACTATCACTATAGAGTTGGTAATCATGGATTACCGCCTCCCAATAATTATTCCTTTATATCAATGTAATTTATTACATTCACAGGCATATATTTCCTAATAGTTACTATGAGGAGCTCTGCTACCAATTTATGGTAAATTAACAGTAGGGAAATGAAAGAAAAACTCATATATTATAAGCCAAGTCCCAAGCATTCCAGATATAAGATCCCAAACTGGTAAAATGACACTACTGAGACTGACACACACTGCACCAGAAGCAAAGAGCAGGCTTTATGGGAAGAACAAAGTGTCACTTTAGCCTCCTCTACATTCCATAGTTCTGCAGGAGGAGGAGGAGATGTCTGAAAAGGGAAAGCGCATCAGTCTACATTGGGATGAAGGAACCGTGCATGGAACGGAGATACTAAAGTAGATGATGAAACCTTGATCTGGGAAAAGAGAACATACTCTCCTTTTCCCACCTCCCTTTTCTATCAGCTGCCTTGATAAGTAGGGATGTGCACCATTCTTGATTGCCTTCATAAAGACCAATAATCCGTATGTTACAGTTATGTCTCCTCTATTCACACATCCAAAATGGGTATATACATTAAAATGACACCGTTGAACATTATTTATTTATTTATTAACAGTTTCTTATATAGCGCACACATATTCTGCAGCGCTGTACAGAGAATATCTGAACATTTTGGGAGCCAATTAGCCTACCATTATAATTTTTGGATTGGGGGAGGAAACCCAAACATCAACAGGGAGAATATACAAACTCTGCACAGTTAAGGGCCCCATACATCAGCAATTAATTGTGACAATTTTCAGATCTGGAGATGATTGCCACAATTAATTTTAGATGTGCGGGCTCCCCCTTTTGGCAATCCCAATCAAAATCGCCAATCGATTGCTTAATCAGGTTTTTAAACATGTTTAATAATCTGGTATTATCTGCAGATCTTTTTTATATGTGTGGGCATTCCCAATTCGTCTTCTTCATCTATTTACATTATGAACAGCTGAAATGACAATCGATTGGGGCAATTTCCAGATATGAAGATGCAATCTTTAGATGGAAAAATCTGCCGATCACTGAAATAAATCTGTAATGTGTGGGCAAAGTCAGATAGATTGTAAAATCCATTTATCTGGCCAAAAAATCCCTGGATCTGGAAATCCATAAACTGTGATTGCTGATGTATGGGGCCCATTAGGGCCATGGTGGGAATTGAACCCATGACCTCGGTGCTGTGAGGCAGTAATGCTAACCATTACACCATCCGTACTGTCCCACATTATCAGAGTGGACTATAAACTAGGCAATTAGATTTTGTACTAAATGTATGTTTTCAATGGAAAAATACCAGTAGTCTGCTGTAAAATACAGTATAATAACCCATATAAAGTTACGAAGGTCAATTTATTTATTTTATTTACAGTACATAGCGCATTGAGTCCTGCTGGAGAAAGTGTGCTATATAAATTAAACTTACTTACATAGCTGTTGTTGGTTGTTTTATAGGAAGAACCACTATTGTTATATAAATAGGCCACTTATTGAGAATGGAAAATAACTCATGTGTAATGGATGGATAATGTAATTTACTAGCCATAGCGACTGGAATCCTCTTACCGTAGATCAGTGGTTCCCAACCCTGGTCCTCAAGTACCCCCAACAGTGCACGTTTTTTAGGTCACCCGGCAGGTGCACAGATTATTCAGGCACATTTGAAAAGATCCACAGGTGGAGCTAATTATAGCACTTGTGATTCTGTGTGGAGACCTGCAAAACATGCACTATTGGGGGTACTTGAGGACCAGGGTTGGGAACCACTGCCGTAGATGATCCAGTTCATTTACCAGATGCCATATTTCTGTATCTTCTTATATCTATTTTTCGGTGTTTCATTTCTACGTCATATGTATGTATTTTCTGAAATCTCTCTCTTCAAGGCCCATTTACCAATGGCCGCATTTACAATACAATTTGGGCACAGTGGGCTTGATTCAAACTCGCTTGATAGGCAGCGTAAGCTGGTAAGCATCCCACCACCGCCGGGCGCCTGCCCCCTCCCTGCTGCACACACCCCCTCGGTAACATGCGATGGGATGTATCCGAGAACATCCCCTCACATGCGGCAGAAGGGCAAAGAAATCATTCGATGGTCATCGACCATCGAATGAGCTTTCTCCCTTTTGGAAATAAAAGTCTGTCTAAACTGACTTTTATTTCTGACGGAGATGGATGAAAAGGGGGCGGGCACTGACATCATGTGACGTCAGCCACCCACCCCGAGCAGGCATCGAACAGCATGCATACCCAAGCATTTAAATCTGGATGCCCCTAAAACACTGGGCATTCCCCTGCTCCAGTCCTGTGTCCACCCCCGCCCACCCCAAAAGCCGTTCGCTCCCGGTGGTTGCACATGAGCACATACCCCCTACCAGCGGACACGGGGCCGAATTCAGATCTGACTGAACGGGTGTAAATAGGCCACAATATTACATTGTAGGGATTCATCATTTTTGCTGCTATTCCCAGAACAAGGGTTTTGTCAGGGACATAGTCATAAATATTATTTTATAAATGGGCCTCTTTCTTTCTTTGGTCAAGATATAACAGGCCTAAAGAGTGGAGAGGTGAAAATGTTTCCCATACATACAACCAAACAGCTACTAACGGCCATTTATCAAGTACATTTGCGAACTGATAGACAAAGGCTGATCAATTGATCGCTTCTCCACTGTTCAAAGAGCTGCCTTCAACTGTCTCTTGTTCTCCCCCTCTCTCCCCCCCTCTCTCTCTCTTCTCTCTCCCTCTCCGTCTCTCTCTCTCTTCTCTCTCTCTCTCCCTCTCCGTCTCTCTCCCTCTCCGTCTCTCTCCCTCTCCGTCTCTCTCCCTCTCCGTCTCTCTCCCTCTCCGTCTCTCCCTCCCTCTCTCTCTCTCTCATATTATTGCTGGGTAATTTTCAGAATAAAATGACTGTTACACCTTTGGTGTTTTTCCACATAATATATTCATGAAATCCATTGTTTTAATAACACTGCAGTAACACAGGGGATTAGGTGCATCAGACACTTTATATTATCTATTTGACATTTGATCCATTATTTTATGCTGCAGACATTAATTACTGTAAAATCTCATCTATGTGTCAGTAATATGTCTGTTCATTCTAAAATATAAGATAATTCTGCAATCTTGGCAGTAATGAGTCCAGAAGATAAGAAAACATCAGACATCAAGGCTTGTAGGGCAAGTCAGCAATTTTTTTTTACATTAAATAAGTGCTTGGAAAAGGAAATATACTGGCTTATACTTATGGAGAACAGTAGAGTCAAATTGGTCCAACACAAATAGATAAAACTAATGAATGTTGTGTATGTAGACAAATTTTGTTTCACGCACAAAATTCTTTAAAAAATTGTATAAAAGTTCTTCTAGGCTCTGTACATAAGGGGCCTGATTCTGGTTGGTTTGCAAAAGCAAACTCCTTCTTTAATGGACAAAACCATGTAGAACTACAGGTGGGGCTGTTTCTGTGCAGGGTAAATAACTTTAATTTTACCATGCAGTACATATATTAGTTTGAAGTACACACCCCGTCCAAATCTAACACTCCCTGCACTTGTTACATCAGCCCCATTTGCAGTGCACATGGTTTTGCCCATTAAAGAAGGAGTTTGCTTTTGCAAACCAACCAGAATCAGGGTCAAGGTGTATATGGAGCATAAATATATTCTGTGTTTAGCCTTGGGTCCTGTCCCCAAGATATCTCATTATGGTATGCACAATAAGATCATATCGGGGGAATGTATCACCCGGCTACTGAAGGGAGCGGTGTTCTGAAAGTGTGGTGTTCAGTAATACCGCCGAGATTTTCAGTAGCTGTCCTAAGCAGCTCATTGTGTGTAGCCAGTCCATACTGTATGTATGGAACTACATTACCTAGGCCCAGACACTTACCAGAAAGCATACTCTCATTTCACTACATCCCAAATAGCAATCTTTTTCATCTCTTGCCCTACAGTATTGCCATGGTCAGTCACTGCCTGTTAGGAATCTATTTTCATTACCTGGGCCTTTGTAGTACAGGTGTTCACTACTGGGGGCTGCTGAATGGACTCAGCTCCTCTTGCTCTGGACTGAGGACCTGTACAATGTAGTTAACTTGCCTCAATGGCTGCACCTGGTCTTCAGCTGTTATTAACATATTGTTGTATCATGCTTGCCCTATTATGTTTGATGTTCTGCCTGTGCTGGACTCTGTGTAAGGACTCCTTGTTCTGAATCTCTGCATCAGATTATTTTGTTTACACTACTTACAATATTCTGAACACATGCTGAATCATTGTTCCACAGCACTCAGCATACCTACCTATAGTAGTTCAACTAGTGCTATACTGAACTGTCACTCAAGCATTGTTCCACAGCACTCAGCATACCTACAGTACCTTCTGTATTTCAACCAGTGCTATCTTCTTGACCTGTCGTTCAATCATTTTTCCACAGCACTCAGCATACCTACCTACAGTCGTTCAACTAGTGCTATACTGAACTGTCACTCAAACATTGTTCCACAGCACTCAGCATACCTACCTACAGTCATTCAGCACTCAGCATACCTGCCTACTGAATTTCAACCAGTGCTATCTTTACCTGTCGTTCAATCATTTTTCCACAGCACTCAGCATACCTACCTACAGTCATTCAACTAGTGCTATACTGAACTGTCACTCAAGCATTGTTCCACAGCATTCAGGATAATTACCAAGTATTTCTGCTTCAAGTCTCCAGTAGACCAGCATTTTCCTAGTGCATGTTTTGTATTTATTTGTGTATTCTGTAGCCTGCAAGGCCTTCACTTATCACTGCCTTCACTTTTGCTTGTGTTAAATAAATATTTTTTTGCACATGCAATTGGTTCTGGATCAGTATGTTGATTTATGCATTCTGTGAACTTGTAACTACTATTGGGCAAACTATGCCCACTACATTTAACATGGGGTTGTAATTTCTATTAGGGTCCTGCACACAAAAAATTGCATTGCCCTGACCCTTCAAAAGTCTTGTAGCACCATAATAAAACAGCACTGTTCCTGCCCGCCCCACCCCAAATATCTTGAGGCCTTGGAGTATGACTGTTGCCATCAAAATAACACCAGCATAACAGGATCATGGTTTCTAAGAACCCTTCATCTAAGAGGGGAACATTTTCCTATAGTTATGGAGGTCGATAGTAGGGAAATATAGGGCGCTTCTGTAGACTTCTGATGATTTTCCGGAGTACATATAGGATCTATCCCTTTGATCCCCGACAATTGTATTCTTTCTTATTTTTCCTACATTTGTTCTGGTTTGTTTGACAACCAGTTTAAAAGATTTAGGAAATGTAACTTCAGAGATCTGCTCATTTTTCCGATTTGCTTTAGGAAGCAGGAACCTGGTTTGTGAAGTCATCTCCCAAAATATATGGCCGTTTGAGTAGCACTGGCTATGTGATTAAATTAGAAAAGTTTACTTTTCATTTAGAAATATTTTATATGGCACTTCAGCTATTTCACATATATATAAAAAGTAATTTACTCGTCTAGCCACCAGCAGGAAGTATGGGAAATAAATTGTAAAAAAAGTGATACTGCTTCAGTCAAAGACTAGACGAGCTTCTAATCAGGTCAGAATTTACTGAGAGGAGAAACCGTCTCTCGAAAGTATCTGTGCCTGGAAATACTACTTTATTAAAAAAGAAACATAAAGAAACTATTGCATCAACATGTGAGGCTAATGAAGAGAACATTACTGAGGAAGGCATTGAGAGCATATGGCTAAAATGAGTTAGGTTTGCTGTAGGTGCACAAGGGAATGATTAGTTTACAGAGATTCTTATGTTCTATTAAATACAGTACTCCACGTTATTTATTTATTATTTATTTTGTTATTTGGTATGCCAGTTTTCTAGATTGCTGCTATCTAAGGGCCAGACTCCTAGGTGGACACTGTTTATATTCAATTGCAAATGACCAAAGTTGTGGTCTGAGCAGTGGCGTAGCTTTGTTTGGGGCGCCCCCCCGCCGTTAATGGGGGGCGCCCCCCCTCTCCCCGCTGCCCGTGCCCCCAATGCCCCCTCCCCCCATTGCCGCAGGCTTACCTGTCCGCCGCGCGTCCCGGCTCCCCTCCTGGCTTCAATTAATTCTATGCAGACGGACCACGATAAAATGGCCGCCCCCATACCGCAGACAGTTTCAGAGAACAGTCTGCTTTATGGGGCAGCCATTTTATCGTGGTCCGTCTCCATAGCATTGATTGATGCCAGGAGGGGAGCCGGGACGCACGGACACTGGACAGGTAAGCCTGTGGGGATAGGGGGCGGGGGGATTACTATAGCACCGCAGCCCCCCCGGCGTCCCCATATGCACAGCGCCCCCCCGCGACCGCGGGGGCTGCGGTGCTATAGCTACACCACTGGGTCTGAGCATGCATTGTGCTTATATATGTGATGGGCATGGTCACGGTGTGGATTTAGATACAGTTTGGTTGACAGCAAGCAACCATTTGTAGGAGACAATGGGGAGTTGTGTCTAAAACTCAGGAGTATCATGACAGTTTAGCTTTTTGGGGGGGGGGGGGGTCTCAGCAGCTACTGCATCTACAGACATAGTGTGTATGGTCATGGTGCATCAGTTGCAACAGTCATTTAGAGTAGCCATAGAGTTACTCAGGGTTCCAATGATGTGACCAATGTGTGATGTTGTGTCAAATCTGAGAAGCTACCAGTGGGCATATCTTTACAAAATATGGCTCCGGTAATAGATCTGCTGTGATGATTTGGGTCCAGTGGTACCAAGAGGGGAGTACAGTCACTAATCACACCTCCATACAAATCTCCCTTTCCCATCGCTCTCTCTTACCAACAGAAGCAGTGGGTCTCTTGGATCTTCCGGAGGATAAACATTGTACGGCATGAAGCAATGCTTCACAGTGCAACAAATTTTTTGCTCACTTTTTATTCCACGGGGCACGACCACCGAGGATTCATACTCATTGCATTGTAAGCCCACAAGAGCAAGTGTTTGCAGTCTGCTGTGTCATACTGTGTCCAAGATGCATGGGGCAAACATGTAAAGTTTATCAGAAGAGTTGTACATCAAGGAGCGGATTTGGTGCGTTGTCAATTTGTATATTATAATGTTGGATAATGTGTTCTATATTGATACAGTGATTTCAGAGTTATCAGCTACTAGGGAGTTTAGCACAATCTACTTCCATAAAGCATACATTAGCCTGTGTAAGGTACGTGAATAGAAGCTAATCTGAGAATAAGGACATTTCGTTTTCTTAAAAAGTACATTTTTGCATTTAACTTTAAATAAAACTGACACATCTCATAAGTACTTGTTGTTATGAGGTTCAGCGCCAGGTCAGCAAACTCATACTCAAACTGTATTTATACATTCTACAAAACTTACTCTGCTTGACCATTGATTGCAGCTCCTCTAAGTGGAAGACGGAGAGACGATTAACACCTCCACAGATGGATCCTTTCTCTCCCTTGCACTCATTGTTGCATTCCTCTTCTTTGGCTTGGTGCAAGGGCAGGCTGTTCCCACAGTAACATTCAGCTCCATATGCTAAACCAGCATAAAGATATGTTCTGTTTAGAATATAAAAATAAAACAATTTAATTGACCAGGTATTTACAGTATTATTTTACAGTTATAAAGCTCAGAATAGTGAAGACTCACACTTCGATCAATACATAGATTCAGCCAAACTATTTACGGGTGCGATTTTTTTTGCCATGTCTAATGTGCACATTCATGGACATATGCAAATAGTTGCACCTGTGATCCATAGGTAATGCATTGTGCGATAATTTGAAAGCTAGCGTATGTACTCCTTGTCGCAATATGTGTGTAGGTATCACAGCAACAATAAGGGGGTCTACATCTGTACACAAAAAATTTTCTGAAGCAAAATAAATGAAATTGTTATTTCATCTATTTTGCTTCAGTTTATTATTATTTCTGAATGATGCTTTTAAAGATTGTCTTCTGTGCTTCTCAATATTATTGTAATTATACCTGACTATAGTTTTGATCAAAATATGAGTACTTTGCACAATATGAGGACATTTCCTGTACACCTGAGTCCCCCACCGAATTAAGAAGATGAGTATAAATTCTGATCCAGAGAGACCTCAAAATTCACACTGCTCCTGAGGAAGGGGTTAGCCTAACACTGAAACGCGTTGAGCCTTTACCAGCACTCTCATCTTTGTTCCGGACCAGCACCTGCACCATTGAAAACTTGGACCCTGCAGTCTCCGTTATCTGCTTGTGAAGTGCCATTTGGTTATATACGGAATACATCAGACGGACCGCCAATCCAACCTAATTCCAGGGTAACCATTATATTCCAAAACTGGGTATTACATGGAACTGTTTTCATTTAATAAGCACATTGTGCTCACTTAACTGACTTATTCCAATAGAGATTGAATGCATTTAGGTCTCAACTAAGACTGCATCATACTCTCTACATACAGAATTATTTAGCAATATTGATCTTTTTAACATGTCTCATGTTTTATTTTATTATTGTCCATTTGAGCTGAAATTTATTTGTATTTTTATTAAATCCTAAATCATTTTTCACCTTTTATCTTATACTCAGAGGGTACTAACGCTCTGCCCCTCTAGAGAAGCAGTTTAGGTTGCACCCACAGTTACGGTTCTTTATTTTTAAAAAAAATATATAAAGGTTGAGTATCCCTTATCCAAATATCCTTTATCCAAATTATTCCGAAAACAATACATTCCAGAAAGTGTAAAAAGCTAAAAGCACTCCTGGGGACATCTGTAACAGCATTAATGAGGACATGATATGCAACTGGCAATAAATATGTTCAAGAAAATGATTGCTTGGTATTTAAATTCAGTGCCCGAGATAGTACACAAACTTCGTTTCATGTTTTAAAACCTTTTTTTATGCACAATTAAAATATATTTGTGTCATGTGTTTCATGTGTTTGTACAACATAAATGCAAGATACATCATTGAATTACTAAAATATATTGAAATACGGAATAATTCGTTACACACAATTCTTCTGGTCCTGAGCATTTTGGATAAGGGATACCAAACCTGTACTCTAAAGTTAATGAAATGAAAGACAAAAAAAAAATGTTTTTGAAGAAATACAGTGGTGCTTGAAAGTTTGTGAACCCTTCAGAATGTTCTTTATGTCTGCTGAAATTTGTCATAAAACTACCTCGGATTTTCACACAAGTCCTAAAATTAGATGAAAACAACAACAACAAAAAAAACAATTAGACATGCTCAAATTTTAATTGAGTAAAATGATAAAATGATCCAGTATCACATATCTGTGAGTGCCAAAAGTATGTGAACCTTTAGGCTTAGCAGATATTGGATCACAATCAGGTGTGAGTAAACAACCTGTCTTTTTAATAGAACAGGATCTATCAAAGCTTAGGAGTAGGGAAGGAGATCCCCCTAATTTTTTGGGGGCCACAAATAAGAAAAGAAGGAGTGTACAATTGAAAGATAGCCCTCCAAGGTAACCATACAGCAAAATAATTCACACCTTGTATAATGTGATACCGCTCTACAAATACATACACCTGCCCTGTGCTCAAAGTGATGATGCTGGGATTCCCTATGAAGAAGGACCTACTGTAACAGTGTTGGATTCCTTATTATAGTGTGAATTAGCCAGTCTGTATAACCTAGTGCTGATAACTTTAGCATGGGGACCTAATATTTGTGAGCTCCTGTTTTTTATGGACAAACGGGAACTAGCAGAGGCCATATATGGAATAAATCAGCTATAGGCGGGACCCAACACAAAAGTAGGCAGGTTTGGCAAATACAATAGTAAGTATTAGCCACAACAGTAGACTACAACATGGTAGAATCATAGCAAATGAAGGAGGATGCTGTTACAATTGGCGGAGCCAACACCAGTATGTGAAGCCATAAACAAGTAGTCAGAGTCAGCACCATAGGTGGTCCAGTCCATGCCTTAGGTAAGTAGACCATTCTTCCCGGGGTATTATCCACATTAAGCACTCAGTAGCTTCATATTTATTTCTTGCGGTGTAATAAAATCACAGCAATCATCAATGTAGCTACTATACAATACATATAGAAAACTAATGAATACTGTATAAAAGCAAAAAGCTTTCCAAAAACATGTTGGGGGGATTCTGGTTGGCTTGCAAAAGGAAACTCCTTCTCTAATGGACTGCAGGTGGGGCTGATGTAACATGTGCAGAGAGAGTTACATTTGGGTGGGGTGTGTTCAAACGGATATCAATATTGCAGTGTAAGAATAAAGCAGCCAGTATTTACTCTGAAACAAAATAGCTCACCCAAATCGAATTCTCTCTGCACATGTTACATCTGCCCCCCTGCAGTGCACAGGGTTTGTCCATTAGGGAAGGAGTTTGCTTTTGCAAACCAACCAGAATCACACCAGTTATCTCATGTTACAGTTTACCAACAACAATAACCACTATTACAGAAACTTACTGCATGAACAAACGTATCCAAAATGGTTATGCAAACCGAGTCTATTGGCAAGACTATTTATGTGTAGGATGCATTTATATAAACATTGCTTTCTTTAATCTGCTGATGAGAGAGCATACTGTAACCTCTCTATTTTGGCCACACTAAAGAATGGTTAACAGAAATGTTCCGTACAAATGAGTGTATTCTTATTCAGGGATAGAACTAATAACGTCACTAACAATTAGAGGGCAAAAAACAGTCACGCCATTCTTGCTTGCCTTGGCTATTGTGATAGAAATAATAGTTTCACAAGTTCCATTAATTTACTGTATAATAAGTAGTAACCAGGGCTATTTTTCTGCAGGCTCCAGCAGGAACTGTGGCCCTTATTCTAGTTCACTCTCTGACAAAATATTTCGTAGATGGACAAAACCATGTGCACTGCAGGTGAGGCAGGTGTAAAACCCCACCCAAATCTAATTATCTCTGCACAAGTAACACCTGCCTCACCTGCAGTGCACATGGTTTTGTCCATCTAGGAAATATTTTGTCAGAAAGAGTGAACTAGAATAAGGGCCACAGTTCCTGCTGGAGCCTGCAGAAAAATAGCCCTGGTAGTAACAGTCTCATGTCTCAAATATTTTGACTGCTTCATACATCAACCCCATGGACTTTAAGCTTCTTGGCATAGCTGCTTGTATAAAACACCCACTCAATTTCCTGCCTTCCCCCAACTTCCACTGTAATGACTCTGTAGGGTCACCAGCGTGGGAAGACAAAGCTGTGATCAGTTAGCTTGTGTAGTGCCTTGTAGCAGCCCAAACAGCCTCAAAGCAAGAAAGATGCAATACTGGGAAGAGAGGGGAAGTGAAGAAGCAAGGTGGAGGAAGTGCAAGGAATGCTGATCCATGGCTAAAGAATCATACTTATGTCTTGGGTTGGGGAGCTGGCACAGATGAGTGAACAGAGCAGATACAAATATTTATTTCAAGCAAATTGTCACACAAAAAGAACACAGCAGAACTTTGAACCAGCTCCCTGCCAGGAAAACCAATTTACCCATACCCTGTGGTCAAAATATGTTAATCTTGGCCAAGTGGGCAAGTAAACTTTTTTACAGGCAGATGTTCAAAAACTCTGATTTAACAGAATGTTAATGCATATAAATGAATATATACTATGCAATAAGGCAAATTTCTTCTCAAATGGACAAAACAATGTGCACTGCAGGTGGGACAGATGTTACATGCATTGAGAATTAGATTTGGGCGAGTTATTTTTTTTCTGTGCAGGGAAAATACTGACTGCTTTATGTTTACACTGCAATATTGATCTCACTTCGAAGTAAAACCCCACCCAAATATAATTCTCTCCGCACAAGTTACATCTACCTCACCTGCAGTGCACATGGTTTTGTCCATTTGAGAAGAAATTTGCCTTTGCAAGTGAACCAGAATAAGGCCAATATGCATTTATTTTGCAGTGGATCTTTTTTTGCGCTTAAGATATTTACTTTTAGGCCCATCATATGACATATCTGTTCCTATTGAGCTTTATTATCGGAAAATGTGCAGAGCATTGATAACACAACTGCATGTTTGAGGCAGAGAAGCAATTTTAGCACAGGCAAGATCAGAACTGGACCTTTCAAGTATTTGTAGGATCAAAGTAAAGCTAGCCGAGTTTGTAGTTTATCTATCTACAGTAGTAACAATATTGATTTGAATATTTGTGTTGAGTACTTTACATTTTCAAATATGCAATCTGCAGATTTTTGATGCTAGTGGGGACTTTACTCTAAACCCCAATCTAAAGGCATATACATTATTTACCTTTCTGCACAGGCACTCTGACAATGACTTATTGTCATTTTCCTCAGATCGTAAAATACTGTAGCTTTCAGAGTCCTTTCTTCCACATTATCTGTAAAACATCCAATATATGTACCTAGAATGAGGAAAATTGTAATTAGTATACCATATATTATAGTCAAGACACTTAGGCTATAAAATCACTGTAATGATAATTATGATTAATATATTTTGTCTTGTATTTAAAGCTGAACTACAGTACGTATGGAGGGAATTACTATAGCACCACACATTCTCCAGACTTGCTACATGTAACCATTTTTACCTGATCAGTCTCACTTCCTGAAGTAAAACCATTTTGAAGGGCGTATGAGTAGGAGGACCAATAAGAAACCACAATTAGTCACAGTCAGTAGCGGTTTTTACCTATGGGCTGCAAGACTGCAGCCCCCCCAGGTAAAATCCGCCACTGTCTCTGACTAAATGAAGCCAGATGCAGTCTGTGAGACTGCTCTGGCTTCAATGTCACTGGCAGTGACTCCCTATTGGAAGTCCGACCAGCCAGACACTCAAGGCAGTCCCATTCGGAGGTGTTCCCTCCCTCCGGCATACCTGTGCGCAAATGCGGGGTAGCCCCCAAAACAGGTTTTGTGCATGCGTAGTACCGCGGACGATACTGCGCATGCGCCTGACCAAGGAACCTGATTAAGCGTCCGGGGGCTGCTGCAAAGGCAGCCCATGGAGGCTTGGGCCAGCGCATGCGCAGTATTTATGTAGCTACTGTGCATGCGTTGGTCCCATGCAGGGGACTGGCAGGTGCGGGGAGTGCGGCAGCGGAGGGGGGTGCGCATTGCGGCAGCCCCCCTCCTCCAAAAGGGCAAGAGCCACTACTGGTCACAGTGCAGCTTCGAACTGGTACTGTGGGCTGAATTCAGGCTCCAACCGAGAAACCTGGCAGATCATTTAGCCCATGGTAATTGACTCCAAGCCTCTTAACACTTTATTGCCACCATTTTCATTCAAGAACATTTTTCAGTTTTTCTCCCGTGGTTCCTACTTTTCAGTTTACCCACATTTAAGGGATTCAATTAATCATTAGAATTCATGGTCTGCTTGAATTTCATTTGGTACTTTAGTGTGTGTGAAGCTTTGTAATGCAGGACTTGGGGTGTATCTAAAAACTTGTGTCTCCTCCATAGCGCAACATGGAAAATGATTTGCAATGAGCGTCATGTGCTATCCCTCCTGGCCAATGAAACGTATAGTGTTCCAGCCTATGACACGCATAGGGGGTTATTCTGGCAGCCTTGCGAGTCCACCAAACCCCGTCCGGCGAATAGACGCATACCAGCCGCCCCCTCGAAGTGCGGGTTCGCCCGCACAGGCTTGCGAATGGATGTTTTGCATAAACCTTTATTTGCATGCCTCGGATACCCGCCCACATCTCCGTTTCCGACCATCGAATCATCAACTTTTAAATTACTTACATATGCATGCACGCTGGTGCGGATATGGCCGGCCAGCTGACATCCGGTGATCTCAGCTACCCGCCCCCCACACCAGAGTCACTGCCTGATTACCATGAGAATGCCCAGCGTTCTCATGGGAACGCCCATGGAATGCTGGGCGTTCCCATAAGGTAAAGGGGCAGCCGGCGCCCCCCGCCCATATCCGCCCCCCCGCAGGCCGCCATGGGTTCGTGCACTCTGCAAACCGAAAGTTCGCTGTGGGTGCATGCACCATACGTCTGCAAATGCGCAGAAACCCGTCTGCGCATGCGCAGATGTGCAACATCGGTCCAGCATGCAAATGCACGCAGGACCGAACAAACGTGAATAACCGCCATAGTGTGCTCAGCGTGTTTCCGGTACCAACATCTGGCCATGCCGTAGAACTACTGAATAGCCAGCACCAATCCTAGATGGGGTGAAATTAGCTGCCGCATGTGCTGCGGCATGATTCTAAACGTGTTAGATGGGAGAGTCTGACTATAGAATCTTTACTATTGTTACACATATGTTTTTACCCGTTCCCTTTTATACACCTCTTTGTCATTTCCAGGTATGAAGTCACACGTTCTACTGACAGCTGTCAGTGAATGGCTGTGGCTGATTAATCAATCTAAACACAATTGGGTGGGGTAAATCTGGAGGATTAGTGGCATTAGTGGTCAGTATCCCATTATCATCCTGTTGGATCACTGCTGCAGTTATACAGTCTTGATAAAGGCCCATTTAGGGATTAGGGATATGGATTTTATCTGAATAAATCACTTTTGCATCGATTGGTGAGTACCCTCCTTAGTGTTTATCTGAATACTGGACTCCACTACTACCACTACTGTACTTGGATATCCCCCTTGGGATTTCTCTAATGGTGCACCCCATTACTATATTCACTCTTGGATGGGAGTGCAGACCCCCCAAAAAAATCTATCATAACAGTCCCCATGGCAACCACATAGCTTGCGTGCCACACAGTTACCTCCGGGACGCAGACGCGACGTGCTTCCTGTTAGAGCCCCTGTCCTTCCGGCGGGGAGACGGCGTGGCTACAGGTGATCGGCGCTGGACGGCGCGAACCCTAATCTACTCACTCCTTTATAAGGTAAGCACTTTACAGTTGGTTTTGTTCCCACTAGCACCTTGACAAAGGGGTACATACCCCGAAACATTGGTCTCTTTGTTTGCACGTCTAATACAGCACGTATTTTAAAGTCTCCTGAGTGCCATCCTTTATTCCTATCGTATATATATATATATAAGAAAGGGGAGTTTGTGACCCTATCCTGCGCTTATTGGGTGAGCAGCACAACTCTAAAGGCTCCGCCGCTAATGGGAGTCTAAAGTGAAGAATGAAGAGAAAAGGTGTAGAGGTGCGCTCGAAGGTAGTTTCACCAATCCACAATTGGGAAAATATAAAACATTTATTACAAACAGTAATACAATTAAAAAGACTTTCATAAAAAGCTTCTCATTTGGAATTCATTATACAATTTCATGGTGTGTCATTGTCATCCAATATAGTTTTGATCATAGGTGTTGAGAGATCACGCAGAACCCTACGCGTTTCGTCCACTAGGGACTTCTTCAGGGGTAATACACCAGGATCTATGGATATTATGTACTTTGGTTCGATACACACGAAATTATATTGGGTAGCTCTTTTGGGAGTTATTAAGGTCACTGTGGTTAATCCGGTGACCTTGTGATACTCAGTGGTAGGTATAATGGAATCGAATCAAGAAGCACAACAAAACACCTCTCCGACAGAAAACCTATTATCCAACTGCACAGTCAATTTCTGAATCTGTAAGCCTTAGTCTTACTCAGCATAATATATATAGGCTTTGGAAAAAATCACGGCACTCCAGGGAAGTTTTTCAAAATCGTGTAATGAAAAGAACCACACCAACTTTTCAGAGCTTGCTGCTCCTTTTTCAAGGTGAAAACATTTTCCATCAGTGATACGTCCATTAATTTTTTGGATGTTTTGATTACACAACAGGATAGAAGATTATCTACAGCCATATATGTGAAAGGAACTGACAGGAACACATTGCTCCGCCACGAGAGTTGTCACCCGTTGCCACTGCGTAGGGGTCTGCCCTATTCGCAGATGCTCAGGGTGCGACGGATCACTAGTGATCCACAGGAGACGATAAAACAACTTGACATTATGCAGGCTAAATTTGAGGAAAGGGGGTATAGGCGTAGTGACCTTATTAAAATCAAGGAGAGGGTTCTACTGATACCCAGGGAAGTCACTTTAAATCCTCCGGAGAAGTCTGATCAAGAAAATCAGAGGATCCCTTGGGTCAATCAGTTTGCCAGTGACAGTCAAACAGTTACCAAAAAAGTGAAACAACATTGGCCCCAGATTACCACTGACAAAGACCTACATGGTCTTAATAAGCTCCGCATCATGCCAGCTTATAAGAGGGGCAGCAATTTAAGCGACTTACTGGTTAAACTTGATATTAATAACCTGACTAAGAAATCTGCTCCTATTCACTTTATGTCACGACCAATGGGCTGCTACAGGTGTGTGGGTTGTACTACCTGTGGGTCTCTTCTAACAGGTAGTTACATTACCCATCCCCACACAGGTCGTAAGATACCCATTAAGTCGGTGGTCACTTTCTCTACCCGCTTCATTGTATATGTTCTGTCTTGCCCCTGTGGTCTTTACTACATGGGCAAGACAGAATGTCAATTTAAAGAAAGAATGGCCAACCACCGCCATGCAATACAGCAGGCTATCTCTAGTGGCACTAGTGATCAGCCGGTGGCTCGGCACCGTGTTACCCATGGTCATAGTGTTGCTAGCTTACGTTAAAAAATTGTGGACA
Organism: Crinia signifera; assembly: GCF_055691185.1. Taxonomy (NCBI): domain Eukaryota; kingdom Metazoa; phylum Chordata; class Amphibia; order Anura; family Myobatrachidae; genus Crinia; species Crinia signifera. The sequence continues at coordinate 62,861,483 of NC_139218.1, read as the reverse complement.
ATGTGCCCCTCCCAATAAGGGGTGGCAACAGGGGTAAATTGCTGTTACAGGCGGAGGCAAGGTGGATCCATGTATTGGACACCATTGCCCCCAGAGGGCTCAATGAGCAACATGGTTTGCAAAGCTTTTTATAGCACATGAAGGTCTGTATCACTGACAGACTCACGCATATTGGTACAATAATAGTTGAAACAAATGTCTGAAATTTACTGCCCATATGGGAACCTCCTTGCTTTGTAGTAGATGTCAAGCGCAATTTGTATATATAACACTAAGAATTATTGTTAATAACTTAAAAGCAATTTGAATTATCTGCGCTATCCCTATGACATAGCTGGGATCTCTCTTTTTAATATTTTTTCCATTTTATTATTTTTTTTATATTTTCACTTATATTTATTCACTTATGGATATGTATTATTCTCGTATTTTTTGAATCATGGTTTTTATTATATGCTTATTTATGCATGTATCGTATATACAGGTGTAACCCTCCTTTATAGGAATGTAGATTACTCTAATGTCTGACTGTGCCTCCACCCCAAGCTTTGGTGGTATATAGATATTTTTATATTTCAATAGGGCGGGCTTGGGGAAACGCCCTTTGAATTATCCAGTAACCAATAAATTTAGTTACCTAACAATAATATTATGAATGTGTACATAGGCAATTCCACACAGCACAAATAGGTGAAACAATGGCATAAATAACCCAAACACTGTTTTATTTGACTGGAACTGAAGAATGATAGTCAAGCTCTGTCAGACTTCTTGGATGCCTCCTTTAAATACCAAGATTATACACTCCTACCTTAGTTGGCTACAACCAATAATACATTGTATTACATGCACAAGAGAAATGATACTTCAAACGTTTGCACACATTTTATATCAACAATGAATCCTTATACAGTAGTAATGAACTATAAATTATTATTGCGCAATAATATGTTTTTTTTCCTGTGTACACTAGTTAGTCAAAGAGAAAAAAAACCTAAGCTTTGGTTTATTTTGTAGAGTTCCAAAGGGAGTATGTCCTGAAGTTCCTTAGATGATAAAGTTCCCACCCGAGTCCTGTAAGGTGAGATGTTAGCTAATAAAAAGTTGAAACTTCAACAAAATAATTTTTGTAATCCTCACAGGGAATAATCGGACAATTAAATACTGAAGGATTATAGAAATCTGTTCCCTCCGGTAACTTTAATAACCATCCATAGGTAGCTTCCTTCCTTGAATGGCGCTTGTATTTAAATTATACCGCCCTTCTTCTCCCAGCGATGTGATATATCAGGTATTTATATTATAATAATAGCAATATTTACATCCAAGCTCCCATATTCTCTTATTTCTTTGGATGTAACCAAGGTAACCTTGAATAAATCTCTATGATGCGTACTTTGACAGTCTGCATTTGAATCTGCACTGTCCTTTTTTTAGGATAAAGCTGCGGCTCAATATAGCAGAGTCCAGGTTTTCTATAGTAAGTGATACTCAGTCTCTATAGAGTCTATGTAAAAGTATACTGTAAAGTACTTAGTATATATGACAGATGAAATCTCTCAGCAGGGATGTCCTTTCTCTCTTGCTCTCTACAGCTCACCCCAATTAGGTGTCATAGAACAGGTATGTACTGCTAGAATACAACAATCAGCTTGTAACTTCTCCTCAGCAATCCCTTATTAACTGCAACCAGGTATGTCAGGGATCATTTATCCACATTTCCTCAGTAGTCTTTACCAAGTATCGGGGTCTTGTATTTATTGCCACTTATAAAGATACAACGTCTCGACTTCCGCTTCCGGCTGAGATGAAGCAGCAGCCTTGAGAGGGAGCTCCGTTACTCACCGCTTCACAACCCACGTTTACAAGGCTTTTGCCTCCGTTATCAGACACCGACCGACTGTCTGACACACAGGGAGCAGCTTGTGCCGCATGGACAAGTACTTCTCCGCGATGCCGAAGAAGCAGAGGCAGCGACAGGAGAAGCGGCACCACGAGGCACTTCCCAAGATGGCGCCCGCCAGCAACACGGACAGCGAGTCGCGCTCCCTAGCTTACCCGCAGACGGCTTCACCAGGGACGGATGAAGACTCTTTTCCCCCCCTGCTCCAGAGCCAGAAAAAGCGATGCCAGGCGGAGACACCGGCAGCACACTCCGTTGACTCGGATCTGGCTACAGATCAGGTACCTCTTCCTGCGCAGCACAGCAGCCCCATTAGACTCTTCGCTCCCTCACTGATGGAGTTTACGCCATCACAGACTCCTCGACCACCATACACCCAGGGGGGAGCCCCATCTGAGCTCACACCGGCAAATGAAATGCATGATGAGCCTGACAAGCCCATTACTCGCAGGGAACTCACAGAGGCTATTCAATCTGCCATGGGCCCGCTTTTAAAGGCACAAACAAGAGATATCAACCAACAGATACATGCACTGCAGCATAGAATGCTAGAGGTGGAGCACAGGGTGGGGGATTGTTTCATGGATGTAGCAGATTTGAAACCAAGGGTGAAAGAGCAAGAAAAAACTATTCTCTACTTGCAGAATAAACTCCAAGATCTGGAGAATCGCTCAAGGAGGAATAATCTTCGCCTCATAGGGCTCCCAGAATCAGTGAAAGGGACAGACCTAGCTTACTTTGTGAAACTTACCCTGCCAAAATTATTGCAAATACAAGAAGAATGCAGAGATCTTGTAATCGAGAGGGTGCACAGACTAGGGCCCCAGCGTAACACTGATAATGCACGCCCGAGAGCAGTAATCTTCAAAGTTCTCAATTTTTTACACAAAGATCTGATCTGGACTTCTTTCAGAAAACAGAAGGGTCTGGAGTGGGAGGGACACCGACTCCTGATTTTCCAGGATTACTCGGCAGAGCTGAGCAAACAGCGGAGGGAGTTTTCACAGGTGTGCTCCACACTGATAAAAATGGAGAGGAAATTTGCTCTGATGTACCCGGCACGTTTAAGAATTTACGAGGGAGACACTTTTAGAGATTTTTTATCTGCTGCCGATGCATCTGCCTACCTGGACGAATCCCTAAGGGTTGAGAACCAGAGAAGATCCCCGGCCTCTGGAGTAACCAATTGAGAGGTGACCAAGAGAGAACCTCCCAGCGAGATTCAGGACTCAGAGACCATTCTTTCATCTGTGAAATATACCATCTACTTCTGAGAACTGATACAGACTGCAGGGACTCTAAGGTCCCAGGTTCAGTATTGACGTTATGTTTCCCCTGCAGAACTTAAGAGATGTTGGTTATATTTCAGTTTATGGGCCTAAACGCATACAGGTGATACTGAAACCCCAAGCACATCTCATTTGGAGGTAGCCAATTATTAGCTTTTGTGGTTTCAAGTTGAATTGTTAAAGCACAGTTATGCGGGCACACATAGAGTTAGCAGTTGTGTCTGGTGCTGAAAGTTAAATCAGAGCCACATTGTGACGGTGGAGTTAGGAGCTGCTTATTTGAGATAGACAACGCGAGGGCGGTTAGCGCCCATAAGAGACACGGAAGTCATAGGTTTTAAGGTTGCATCTAATATATGGATGTTATGTTTTTATGTTTGTTTTGTTATCCCCCCCCTTCCCCAGGTGTATATCGATAATCTCCGGGATACCGGATATCGGGGCATTTTGAAACCGAGCAAGTATGAAGGCGTATGTCAAATAATGGTGTTGGAGACAGGCTTGACTCTCTTGAAGACTAGGGACCCATACACAATGGTGATAATGTTAACTTTAAGGATTCTAAAGTTTAGCTCAATATGTCTTTAGTGATAGGCAGTTGGAACGTAGGAGGAATACATTCCCCTATTAAACGCAAGAAGCTATTAGTTTATTTACACAAACATAAGGTGGACCTTGCTTTCTTGCAGGAGACGCACCTCACGGAAGGGGAAACTTTCAAGCTGGGCATTTTGGGTTGGAGGGTGCTAGCGGCTGCCCCCTTCAATTCAAAAGCTAGAGGTGTGGTTGTGTTAGCTAGAAAAAATGTGGATATAGAGGTTTCTGAAATTACAACTGACCCTGATGGGAGATTTGTCTCTTTTATGGCCAAATTCAAGGGTAAATCTTTCTTATGTATGAATGTTTATGGGTCGAATCAATATTCTAAACCTTTTCTCATGTCTATCATTAGGCATCTCTCGAAAACACCGCAGATCCCAAAACTAATATGTGGTGACTTTAATTTGCTGGCATCTATACATCTAGACAGGCAGCCTAGACCAACCAAACCAAGGAAACTCCCTAAATTCGGAATTAAGGAATTCATGAACACTCTCGGTCTAGTGGACAGTTGGAGGGTTCTTCACCCCACGGACCAGGAGTACTCGTGTCTATCCGCTGCTTCTGGTTATATGTCTAGGATTGACTACATTATGATTTCCCAAGACTGGCTCCCCGGGGTAGATAGTGTAGAAATGGGACCGATAGTCATTTCAGACCACGCCCTTCTGACCCTCAAAATGTACTTCTCCCCCGAAAGGTCAAACCTAATAACGTGGCGATGCCCTTCGGGCTTATCATCTTCCCCCCAGTTAAGAAAGATGACATTAGATGCATGGGATAATTTTTTAGCGGAGAACAAACAAAGCCTAGACGAAAACCCACAAATCTTTTGGGAAGCAGCTAAAGCAACCCTGAGAGGGGTCATTATCTCAGGCACAACAGCTATTAAACGGCAGATAGCCAAAGATTATATAGAGGCCAGAGAGAGGTTAACAACCACCTTTCAGAGATATCAAGCTTCACCTACACCTACTTCAAAACAAGACTATTTCATAGCAAAGGCGAAAGTAGAGGGTCTGGTGGAAAAGCAGGCACACGTTCTCACCTTTAAGCAACAAGCGAGATTCCATAAATATGGAAATAAATCGAGTAAATTGTTGTCCTCCCTCCTACATGGCCAGCGACCCCCTTCGGTTATTCACCCCTTGAAAACTTCCAATCACACCCAAACTTCCTCAAATAGCCAAATTGCTGAAGTTTTGAGGGTTTTTTATACAAATTTGTATGCTCAACCTACCTCTGACAAGAACAAAGAAACTTCCTTTTGGGAAAACATATTAACACCCAAACTGACTTCCTCTCAGGCACAATCCTTAATAAACCCCATAACTCATACAGAAGTCTCGGCTGCAATTTCAAATTTGAAACCAGGGAAGGCTCCAGGCCCGGACGGCTTTACGTCCGACTTCTACAAACTTTTAGCCCCCAAACTGACCCCCATTTTAGTAACGGTTTTTAATGACATAGATCATTCAGGCGCTATCCCAAAATACTTTAATTTGGCCTCTCTACGCCTCCTTCCCAAACCTGGCAGGGATCTGTCTGATCCTGGGTCCTACAGACCAATTTCCTTATTAAATCTTGATTACAAGATTTTCACGAAAATTCTTGCGGAACGACTCAAAGCTATATTACCCTGTCTGATTCACGAGGACCAGACGGGATTTGTCTCAGGTAGGCACCCAGTTGCTAACATTAGAAGAGTGCTTGCGGCCGTGGGGGGCTCCCGGTGCGCCATGCCGAACGCCATCCAGGGCATATTGGCTTTGGATGCAGAAAAAGCCTTCGACATGGTGCACTGGGATCACCTTTTTAACACCCTGAGGCGGTTTGCCTTCCCAGAAAAATTTATCGCCTTGCTAACGACTCTATATAGCAACTCGGCATCTAGAATTCTCTGTAATGGCCTGCTTTCGGAGCCCTTCAATATTTGCAGGGGCACCCGCCAAGGATGCCCTCTGTCCCCATTGTTGTTTGTTCTGGCCTTGGAACCATTGGCTACTGCCATACGGGACTCCCCTCTATTTCAGGGTATTCAGGTGGGACAAGTAGATCTTAGACTCTCTCTGTTTGCCGATGACATGTTGCTTTTTCTGTCCAACCCGCAGCACTCGATAAGTGAAGCCCTCTCCATAATTAAACAATTCAGCAGCTTTTCGGGGTATAGGATAAATATAAACAAGTCAGAGCTATTAATGATAAGGGGGACTCTTCCACCCGGGTTTGCCTCAGAGGAGGAGGGGAGGGCAATCAGGGTCCAAAAACACCAAATCAAGTACTTGGGCATACAAATAACAAATAACCCCAACACGTTGTATAAGAGTAATTTTGACCCGGCAATTAAGAAAATAATTGCGTCAATGAACAATTGGAAAGACCTCCCGCTATCTTTATTGGGAAGGATGGAGGTGATTAGGTCGGTGCTATTCCCCAGGCTATTTTACATTATACAACTACTTCCTTTTAGATTAACCAGAAAAGACAGCAAACTGCTTGATAAGGCCTGCGCAACCTTTTTATGGAAAGGGAAGAAACCACGGATCGCTTTAGCCAGATTAAAACTTCCTAAGGAGGAGGGCGGTATGGGCTTCCCCGACCTAGAACACTACTCGAGAGCATTGCTCATCAGGTTTGCGATAGGCTGGTTAACAGGTAACAACACATACTCGAATTTCTCTTTAGACAGTGCATTATTCTCCCCTTGGAACCCTAGTGCCCTGCTCCACTCTCCCAGGAAGCAGATTCCGTCGGATATCCTGGGCCACTTCATGTTTACAGACACATATGAAGCTTGGTGTCACTTTGGTGCTCTAACTGGATCGGACCCTGGGAGATCGGAGTGGATCCCCATTTGTGGTAATCCTCTTTTTCCCCCCGGGACGTGTAGCCCGATCTTCACTCGCATGCAGACGAAGGGTCTAAGCTTGGTTTCCCAGGTGTTTGATCCGGGGGGGACTATGATACCTACCGAGACTCTGCAGAGCCAGTATGGCCTACCTAAGAGTAGCTTTTTTCCACTACTACAACTGAAGCATTACGCTTCTTCACTAGACATAAAGCACATCATAGCGGCACAGGGATCTATAATACATTTAGAGATTCAGAAATTCTTGATAGGGAAATTCAAACCTAGAACACTTTACAACATCCGCCCTGACACAATGATACGGAAATTCAGAGAAATAACGACAGAGAGATGGAGGGTAGATATTCCTCTGATAGATACTGAGGCTTTATTTAAGTACTGGGAAATCACACTCAAAACTCTGCAGACTACAGTTCTGCAGGAAATACATATCAAAATAATTTACAGGGCATACATTTCCCAGAGTCAAAGGAAACATTATATACCCGATGAACCCAGCGAATGTCCCAAGTGTGGTTCCCAGGACGCCACTTTTTTCCACAATCTTTGGACCTGTAGAAAAATAAAGAGATTCTGGAATAAAGTACTGTATCAACTTGGCAGAATACTTAAACAAAATATCACTCCAGATCCGGTGCCAGTTTTGTTCAATAACTTAGAATCGTGGAACATTCCCTCCTCTTCTAATCATTTGATCCCTTGTACCACGATGGTTCTAAGTGTCGCTAAGAAAATTATTTTAAACCACTGGATAGATAAACGAACTCCTAGATTTCAGGAGGTCTTGGCATTGTTGGTTAAATACATGTACTTAGACAGATATAATGTGCAGTCCGTACAAAAGACCCACGATGGATCATTTCAGAAGAAATGGGGGCCTCTAGAAGGTCTACTATCTCAGGGCTCTTTGGCTCAGTTGTACCAGGACGTTGGAACCTAGTCGGTTTAGCTGACACCCTCAAACTCAGGGGGTTAGCCATCTCTGAGACACATTCGGACAGACTGATGTACAACGCCTAGAATACTTGTTATACTTGTTCTACTTGTATGCTTAGTGGTTATACTTAGACGTGTAATCTTACGGATATACACCCCCTCCACCCCCCCCCCCACCCTTCCTCTTCTCCCTTCCCCCCCACCCCGCACCCTCATACCCCAAGTATCTCTCTCATATTTCTCCCCTTCTTGTTTTCCCCCCCTCCCCCCCCCCCTTTCTTCCCCAGACGTTCAATATTGCTCAGGTAAAGGTTTTGGCTTAGATCTATTCCAAGAAGGTAGAATATATGTAATCTTTGACTATAAATGTATCTGATGATGTGTGGTTTACTGCTGTAAGCCATGACCTGTCTACACTGTTTTGATACGAATGTCTACATTGTTTTGATATGAATGTACCATAAGAAAAATGGAAAATTCAATAAACATATTTGAAAAAAAAAAAAAAAAAACAACTGGACCCAAATCCACAAAGTCTGATATATGAATTGTCCCGGACCAGATCTCAGGACCCCAAATTCCTACAGGACCCACCGGTAACATCACCCCCCTCTTTATAAGAACTCTCCACTCCAGGAACTCTTTGCTCATATTGAGCCAACAGCAAGTGAGAATCTACACATAGTGAGTGTCTGAGACCTGGTATTGTCAATAGGGTTCCAGAGGCCAATCCAGGAACGGGACTATGTTTAACTAAATAACACCAATGTGAGAGACTGCACCTATCCATTACAATATCATTTCATGCATTTTATCTGTTTTTTATACTATTATGACTATTATTAATCCAAATAAATATTCATTTATTTAAAAAAAAAAAAAAAGATACAACGTCTCTTTTTAGCTTGCAACTTTGCTCAAGAAGTAAATACATTCAACTGCAACCTAATTTAATTGAGGGTCCTAATCCCCCTATGTGCAGTATCAAGTAGATTATTTAATAAAGTATTTTTCACCAACTGATAGTGAGTATTTATCTGGTCACTTGGGATACAGCAGAAATGCTTGGGGCCGCAAGCTGTGTAATATAAGGCTCTGGCTCCCTTTACTCGGCTGCCTGCTCTGTCTCCTCAGCTCAGCTCCTGACAGGCAGCCACTCCCCCAGACTCTCTGACAGGCTGCTGTTGTGGCTATTCCTTACTGTACTAGGCTCCGCAGCACAACCCACTCCTGCAGTAAGGGCTTTCAGTAAGTCTATATTGATGACAATTAGTGCTCAGTTGTGATGTACACATATATGTAGGAGTGATGTGTGCTGAACTCTATCACAACCTGCAGGCTCACCACTCCAGACAATTCCTCCCCTCCTGGGTTTATCTCTGTTCTGCTCCTCTGTCACTTTTTCTCCTCCTACCTCAGGCCTGACACTGCTTAATCATGAACAGGCCTCTACTATCACTACGGCAACTGCTCCTGCTCCTGCTTCCCCTTCTGAAAACTGGCTCACCAAGACACTGCCAGCAGATCAGGAGGATCTCTCAATTCACCTGTTCCTTCACTTCCACTGTCCCCCGCCGCTGCTGCTGTTTACAGCCAGCTACTTTGCAAGCAGCAGCGGGGACAGATAAGGTGTACAACTCTGGCCAGGGGATCAGCAGTCTCTCCGACTCTCTGTCAGCTGCTCTATTTATACCCCTCTCCTCAGCTGGCCACACCCACAACTCTTTCCCGCCTTCTGCCTCCCTCTCACTGCAGCTGACTGGATGATTGACAGCCTCACAGTCAGCTATTCAAATGAAGTATCTAGTACTTTCTCTCACTGTCATCAATGTACATAGTAATTGATTTAACCCTAAAATAACTGCCTCTAATGTATATAGGTATTTACATACCCTCCAACATGACCCATTCCATTAGGTACAAAATGCTCTGTTCCTGGACTTCCCTGCCAGTGGCAGTTACAGATGTGAGCCTGCAGCACAGTCCAATATTCAAAAAGGGGAGCCACACCAGCTGCCATCCCAAACATCACTGAGAGTTGATGTGACCCCCCCTCTTTGAATATTGGACTGTGCTGCAGGCTCACATCTGTAACTGTCACTGGCAGGGAAGTCCAGGAACAGAGCATTTTGTACCTAATGGGATGGGTCATGTTGGAGGGTATGCATTTATACACTACGGCCTCTCCCTATGCCACATATATACATGTTGTATAATACATGTTCATAAAAATAAATATACATGAAATACATACTGTTAACTCATATATTTACTCATGGATTTATTATTTAACCCCTTCATTGGGTTACAGTTCTGCTCATGTCAATTTAACCCTTTATGAGGGTTACACAGGTGTCTCCCTGGCAGGTGCCGGCAATGCGGGTCATGAGGCGGAAATCATCTAGTCTCTGAAGTGTTCCTGCGTTTCACAGGCCGGGGCGCATCTTTGATGACGCATCCAGGAAGTGAACGGAGGATAGGAGACGTATGGATGAGACGCCGGAGACGCCGCGCGGACACCTGGACCAGGTGAGTAATCCAGTTGATTGCAATGTGGGGAGTGACCTTTTGGGGTATATAACATGGTGTGTGTGCAGTGATGGGTCGTACCCTGAGGACGAGCCTGCGGCTCGAAACGCTGGTGTTGGTTATCACCTTGTGCTTAATAAAGCAGTGAAGTTTTCATTCAACTGTCTCCGAGTGACGCCTTTGCTATCGTGTATGTTTGGACCTCGCAGTCTGAGGAGGGCACCGGAGCAAGTAACCAGTATCGTAACCAGTGGAGTGCCGGACCTTGCATCTCTCTCTCTCTATATATATATATATATATATATATATATATATATATATATATATATATATAAAAAAACATAATTTGTCTGGTACTCTCGTCTGCAGGGATAGTGCTGTGGTGCCTTCCGCTCAATCTTATGTACCAATCTGTGTAGAATTTGTCCGGTGTAGGGGCCCCAAAAGGAACAGGCAGCACTCAAACAGCTTAAGGAGTATATGTATATCCAATTTATATCAGATGTGTAAAAGAACAAGCATTTGCCAAATATATATATATATATATATATATATATATATATATATATATATATATATATATATATATATATATATATTGCTTGGAATGCCAAGCACTTCCTCCGAAACAGTAGCTGTGTGGGTGCCCGCACTGGGGGGTATTAGATAGTTGATCGAGATGTGCAGCACTCCAGTCAAAATCTTTCGAAAATCAGCTTTATTTAGAAACAACAACGTTTCAATATCAGGTCCTGATGAAAATATCGACCTGATATTGAAACGTTGTTGTTTCTAAATAAAGCTGATTTTCGAAAGATTTTGACTGGAGTGCTGCACATCTCGATCAACTATATATATATATATATATATATATATATATATATATATATATATATATCTCCTATATATTTGGCTACATCTGTCACTCAAAGTGGGTGTCTGTGTCTATAACGCTCTGTTCCTGGACTTTCCTCTTAATGTGTGATTGCCTTCATCTGTGCTGAACACCTTTCTGAGAAATTAACCTGTTTAAAACAGGTGATGGCAATCATACATTAAGGGGAAGTCTAGAAACAGAGCATTGTGTCCCTCCTGGAGAGGGTCATGTTGGGAGGTATGTGACAGAGAACCAGCCCAGTGAGCCCACAGACAGTGCCAGACACCCACTGCCTTCCCATGTTGCCCAGCACTGCTACTCCACGGCCACCAGGTGAGCGCCCCCCTCCCGCGGTTTGCGGCAAACCCCCCCCCGCGCCCCCCCCCTCCCGCGATTTGCGGCAAAAATACCCGCTCCCCCGCGACCCCCCCTACCGCGATTCGCAGCAAAAACACCCCCGCGACCCCCCCTCCCGCGATTCGCTGCAAAAAGAACCCCCCCACGACCCCTCCCGCAATTCGCGGCATAACCACCACCCCGCGACCCCCCCTCCCGCGAATCGCTGTAAACCCTCCCCCCTGACCCCCCCCCGGCGGAAAAAAACACCCCCCCGCGACCTCCCTCCGGCGATTTGCGGCAAAAAGGACCCCCCCGCGACCCCCCCTTGCACGATTGGTGGCACCCCTCCCGCGATTCGCGGCACCCCCCCCGCAATTCGCAGCAGCCCCAGGATTAAATGGCACATGCAAAACACTGACATGGCTATGGTCGACAATGAAAAAGGTTGACATGAGTTTTTGAAGATTTATTTTTAATTTTTTTAATTTTTTCATATTCATTGTCATGTGTCGACATGGACACCAATGAAGTGGCACACTTATGTCAACATTTACATGTGTTGACCTTTCTGTGTTGATTTTTTCTTGTGGCGATTCGCGTCACACCCCCCGCAACCCCCCCTCCCGCGATTCGCGGCAACCCCCGTGACCCCCCACCTCCCGCAATTCGCGGCAACCCCCCACCGGAACCCCTGTGAACCCCGCCCTCCCGCGATTCGCGGCACCCACCCCCGCGACCCCCCCTCCCGCAATTCGCAGCAACCCCCCCCCCCCCCCGCAATTCGCAGCACCCCCCCCCCCCCCCCCCCCCCCCGTGATTCGCGGCAGCTCCAGAATTAAATTGCACATGGAAAACACTGACATGGCTATGGTCGACAATGAAAAAGGTTGACATGAGTTTTTGAAGTTTTTTTGTCATTTTTTGAATATTTTCATATTCATTCTCATGTGTCGACATGGACACCAATGAAGTGCCACACTTATGTCAACATTTACATGTGTTGACCTTTCTGTGTTGATTTTTTTCTTGTGGCGATTCGCGTCACACCCCCCGCAACCCCCCCTCCGGCGATTCGCGGCACCCCGGCACCACCCCGCGACCCCCCCCCCTCCCGCAATTCGCGGCAACCCCACACCGGAACCCCCATGAACCCCGCTCTCCCGCGATTCGCGGCACCCACCCCCGCAACCCCTCCCGCAAATCGCGGCACCCCCCGCGATTCGCGGCAGCCCCAGGATTAAATGGCACATGCAAAACACTGGCACGGCTATGGTCGACAATGAAAAAGGTTGACATGAGTTTTTGAAGATTTATTTCATTTTTTGAATGTTTTCATATTCATTGTCATGTGTCAACATGGACACCAATGAAGTGGCACAGTTATGTCAACATTTACATGTGTTGACCTTTCTGTGTTGAGTTTCTCTTGTGGCGATTCGCGTCACACCCCCCCGCAAACCCCCCTCCCGCGATTCGCGGCACCCCCCGTGACCCCCCACCTCCCGCAATTCGCGGGAACCCCTGTGAACCCCGCCCTCCCGCGATTCGCGGCACCAACCCCCGCGACCCCCCTCTCCCGCAATTCGCGGCACTCCCCGTGATTCGCGGCAGCTCCAGAATTAAATTGCACATGGAAAACACTGACATGGCTATGGTCGACAATGAAAAAGGTTGACATGAGTTTTTGAAGTTTTTTTTTTCATTTTTTGAATGTTTTCATATTCATTCTCATGTGTCGACATGGACACCAATGAAGTGCCACACTTATGTCAACATTTACATGTGTTGACCTTTCTGTGTTGATTTTTTCTTGTGGCGATTCGCGTCACACCCCCCCCACCCCCCCGCAACCCCCACTCCCGCGATTCACGGCACACACACACCCCCCCCGCGATTCTCGGCACCCCACCCCGTGACCCCCCCTCCCGTGATTCACGGCACATCCCCCGCGACCCCCCCTACCATGATTCGCCGCAACCCCCGCCCCCGTAACCCCCCTCCCGCGATTTGCGGCAACCCACCCCGCGACCCCCCTCCCGCGATTCTCTGCAATCCCTCCCCTCCCGCGATTCGCAGCATCCACCCCCCCACAACCCCCCCCCTCCTGCAATTCGCGGCACCCTCCGCGACCCCCCCTCCCGCGATTCGCGGACACCTAAGTTGCAATACAGGGCATCTTTCATACAATTCTAACCATATTTCTCATATACAAATGTTCACAAATTAAGGGGGCGCAGCCCCTTACGACGGTGTGAAGAGCGCCCGTAGGGCGCGATGAATCACCTAGTATATATATATATATCCATCCTGTACATCCCTCTTAGTTCAATGACATTCATAAAAGTGATTGTCACCTTTCCAAAAAAAAAAAAAAACATGCCAAACATATCAACAGTTACTAAATTTCCAAAAATACATAAATGTTACATATTGTGAATAAAATATAAATTACTGTATAATGTCATATTTTTTTCCAATAATTTTGCCAAACAAATGTATCTTCCAACTCCAGATTTCTAGACTTCCATTGCTTCATATGGCCTCTACAACGGCTATATTTAATGCAAAATTAGAATACAAAAATAATCAATTCTGAAACTTCAGCTTTCAGTTTTCGAAATTATAAATAATTTTAATTGTGGCTTTACTCAGACAACATTTCTGTGTTACTCACTTCCCCTAAGAGATGAAACACATTAACCATGGTTATTAAACTATAGACCATGCTGTGTATGGTAAAATGAAGAAGTAATAAGGTTCTAAATTATTAAAACATTATTCAATGTTCGTTTACACAGTGTACTTCTTAACATATCAGAAAGTCACAACACCAAGGATTATTAAATGATATAGTGTAATAGGAAACACATGCTGTAACCCACAGCAACTAGTACAATATTAATATCAATTAGTGTGCTTGCACTAGACTGCTAAATGCTTATAAGGGATTGGTTCATATGGCTTACATGATGTATATAGTACCAAGCATTTAAATAACATATACTGTATGGGAGAAATTTATTAAGATGTGAATTCTACTTCACATGTGATGTTTCTACGGGGAACCAATAAGAATCTGCTTCTTCTTTATTTAGCAACCTCTAGAAGATAGTAGACAATATCTGATTGGTTGCCCATAGCAACATGTGAAGTATAATTCACATATTAGTAAATTTCGCCCATTATGTTTACAGTTCATACAACTTTACTTCCAAATAAAAAAATGCAATTTATGAGCATTGTGTTCACCAAGAAGAACAAGTGGTGCCTATACCTGCCACTAGTCTGTTGTGGACAGCCTGGTACTATGAAAGCAATATGATATAATGTGACCACATCAGAAGATGGCATGACCACACTTTTTTTTTCCCAATGCCAGAAAGTACTCAGCATTCTATATGGAAGAGTTTCCAAAGATCTGTCATTGGAGTGAAGGTTTTAAGCCACAGGTCTTCAACCTGTGGTCCTCCAGATGTTGTGGAACTACATGTCCCAGCATGCCCTGAAGTTTTTTTAGCATGCTCTTATAGGAAAAAATGTGGCAATGCATGTTGAAACATGTAGTTTCACAACATCTGGAGGGCCACAGGTTGAAGACCCATGTTTTAAGCATAGTTATACAAGAGCACACGTGACTTCATTAGTATCTCAGTCAATTTGATTGAACCATTTGGACTCAAGAATAGATATCTGGCATTTAATGTACAGACTAGCATCCCAACTACTGCTGGGAAACCAACACTGGGAACCGGACATCAATTAGGATGCCAGCACCAGCATCATGACTGCCAGGATGCCGAACACATGTATACTGGGGCGGTTTAGGATTACCCTACGCCAGTTATGCGTATGTATTCCATGTATGGAATGGCTAGCCCTGCCCTTCTTCACATGTAAAAAGGTCTTGTCTTCTGGAAACACTTGCACCTTAGTAGATATTTAGGCAGGGCTGGACTGCCTACCTCGTACTACTAGGGCTTAAGACTTGATGGGCCAGTTCGACAAAACATAGAAACCTCAGCTAGCCAAGCAAGTAGCTTTCTGGTATTATGGTCAGCCACCAATATATAGAGACATGGGTTCGTTCTGTGAGGCCAGGTACCCTTGATTCATGACATGCCCACTTAAGCCATGACTACCCCCTTCATGTGCACTGTGGTGTACATGTACAGTACACTGCCAGGACTAATTGAGAACCCCAGTGCATTCCTGTATCTAGATACACCCCCATAGCTAGAAGGCTCCAATCCAGATTTTGCATGAACAAGTGGGTATTCGTTCCTTCTAAACTTTCTCCACTAAATTAATTTTATACAATAGATGTGCAATTAACCGGGCAATGCATTGGGATACAGTTGAAGGTAATTTTGCATATTAAATTTATCCAGAACTGTGGTGTTTTATGGTGCCATACAGCATAGAAATACTTTGGTGAATGCTACAACAAGTATTCGGTTAAACGACTATGGCCATGTTCAATAAATAGATTTTTATCACTCAATGGATGTTCCACAAGCCAAGACAAAGGTTCTTCATTTACATTACCACCATCCTCATCCATGCTGCCCTTTTTGTCAGAAAGCAGGGATCATAGATGACAAACAAAATCTGTCATATTGCGTGAAAATGAGCATTGCTTTTCCTTCAGACAGCAAATCTTCCAGTAGCTGGAAAATTGCTGCTGACTTGCAGTCCAGGTAAAAATCACATCTCCTCTTTATCTATGTGTGTAACCTAATAATGCAAAGTTTCTTGGGCACTTTCCAAGAAATTGTAAGTGTATTGTCACTGTCAAAATAAAAAATATAAAGTCAGTGTACATTGCAATATCTCAATATATGATATTGTGCTATACATGTTCTTATATTTCAAAGACATAACCATTTCCTACAATCAGTGGCGTAGCTACGTTTTGGGCGCCCCCCGCCATTAGGGGGGGGGGGGCGCCCCCCCTCATCGCCGCCCCGCCAAGCTCCCCTACCCCCCTGCCCTGCCGCCTCGCCGCCTATGCAAACCCCCCCCCCCCCCAATCCCCCACAGCCTTACCTATCGCGCTGGTCCCGGCGGCTCCGTTCTTCTGCTGAGGACTGGACCACCACAAAATGGCTGCCACCATACAGCAGACAGTTTCAGTGAACTGTGTGCTATATGGGGGCGGCCATTTTGTGGTGGTCCTCAGCAGAAGAACGGAGCCGCCGGGACCAGCAAGATAGGTAAGTCTGCAGGGGATTGGGGGGGTTAACTATAGCACCGCAGCCCCCGGCGCCCCCACATGCACAGCGCCCCCCCGCGGTGGCGGGGGCTGCGGTGCTATAGTTACGCCGCTGCCTACAATATCTTCTCATGAGCCATGTATCAAATAAGCCAACTACCCTGGCTTTGCATGAAAGCCCTCATAGGAAAAAAAAGCCATCAATGACTTGGTCATGGTCCATACAAAATGTGTATTTGTTTTCACCCAAAGCATTGGTAACTAATGGAGTGCACATTAGTAAACCTCTTTGCTCCTTTGATGATGCTACCACGTGTTACATTAGATAACTGTGATGTTAACATTTTAAATATTCATTTCCTGTTAGAGCCCAAGTGCACTAACTACCAATGGCTGTTATATTACACTGATTTCAAACAATATTCTGCAATAATAACAAACTAGATATCACAAAAAATTAGAACATGTGATTTTTCTGGTCCAAAACGGGCAAAATCTCATGTTTACCACAAATTGCACATGTAATGCGCGACCCCCCAACAAAACGCACTTCAAAAATCACATCCAGATGTTTTCTCATTTAAACCATCAGAAATGCAAATGTAATCCAGGGGGGGGGGGGAATAAGCTGCTGGCTGTTGGAGCCCGGTTCTGGTTCCAAAATATGGCGGACCATCCATGTTTTTTGTCCAAGCTATTTTTGGAACCAGGACTGGTCCAAGAACATAGTGGTGGTTTCTTAAATACGGGGAAACCCCAAGAATTTTTTCCCCACATTTCGGAAACCAGGACTGGCTGAAAGAGCCCACAACATTTTTTCTTTTAATTTTTGTCCACATTTTTTTAAAAAGTATACATTCGCCCACAGCCATAGGCGTGCGCACGGGGGGTGCCGGGGGTGCACAGGCACCTCCTAATGACCGGCATCCCCCGTGCGATTGCAGTGCCTCCTAGTGACAGACAGCCGCAGCCTACGCACCTCGCTCCAGTCCCCGCTGTCCTGACGTGCTGACTGAGTGACGGCTGAGCCCCCCGCGCCGCATAGCAAGGCAGCCAAGCAGCGGCGTAACTACCATACAGCAGCCACCGTGGTGGCTAGGAGGAGCCAATAGCGCGAGGTCAGTGGGGAGCGCCGACAATAAGTGAAGTGCTGCTCTTCAGTCTTCACATCCCCTGTGTTCATTCATTGTGTGAGGTATGCTGCACTGCCTGGGACGGTGCTGTACTGAGCTCTGTGAGGACAGCTCTAATGCGGTAGCTGGAGGGGGAGGGAGAGAGACAGGCGCCGGTGGGGATATACTACTACAGGGCAGTCTCGCTCCTCTGCCCTGCCCTGCCCTGCAGTGTGCACCCATCCTGTCACTTACAGATGACGTCTTTATTAGTGCGCTGACCAACGCTGATCGGAAGTCAGCCCCGGCATCATCACATGCTGGCTGAAGAGAGACCTTGGCCTCTTCTCTCAATTAATCTGCCAGTGTGCAAAGCGTGCCAGTGTGAGGCAATATTCACTGGCAGGCACATGATCAGCCTGCCAGATCCCCCCAGCAGCAGACAGTCTTGGTCAGGAGGCTGTGTAAGTGTGCAGTGCTGCTGCAGGCATGCCAGGAAGAAAAAAAAACACCAACAGCAAACACAGGTCAGTGCTCCTATAACATTGTCTATCATTGTTCCATTCCACGGTCTCCCACCAATGCCACCATTACTGCCCTCTCCATGCCAGCCCAGTGTCTTCCCCCCTTCCCTCCCCAACCACCTTAAGGCACCTACCCAGTCCAGTCACAATTCACCCCATCCTTTCATTCAGCTCATTGTCACCTTTCTTAGGCCAGGTGTCCCCTCTCCCACCCCTATCTCACTGCTCCTCCTTTCCTACTAGCCCATTTTCACCCACAACCTCACCGACCCCCTATCTCATTGTCTCCATTTCCATCCAGTTCAGTGTATCCCCTTTCCTCTCCACTGACTTTGCTGCCCAATAGGCAGTGATGGACATGCCCAGTAGGCGGTGATGGACACGCCCAGTAGGCGGTGATGGACACGCCCCTCAAATAGTGCACCCCCTAAGAAAATGGGCTGCGCACGCCTATGCCCACAGCGCAGTGCGGGTATCCGGACAGCTGGGGGGGGGGAGGGGGGGGAGCTCGCTTGGCTCTGAATATACTCAGCCTAGCTAGCAGGTCTGAATCAGACCACTAAGTACCTTGGGCTTCCTAGTGTAATGAGGCTAAGTATATGAAGGCGTGTAAATGGAAGTTTCATTTTAGAACATTAATTATACGATATATCGGTGATACTTATTTTTCTTGAGTGATACATTATATTTTATTCTTGGATTAGCCTCTGAATTTTATGAATAGAGATTAATCATCAAGGGGAACAGATGAGTATCTATAGTAACCCTGTTAGGACAACTTCTTGTTGTTGTTGTTCCTGCAACTGAAAAGTGCAAGAGTGTCACATTAACAGAGTAAAGACGAGAGTCAATTCCGGCAACTCTGAGCTGTCATGGAATTAAATCCTTCAGAGCTAGTTGGTAGACATATGCCCCTTAGCAAAGCAGGGTACGCTTGTTAAAATCCACATAACAAGCTGCATTTACACAATAAGTACAGTACATAATAAATTACCAGGGAGGACTTTGTACTTTCTCAGCTATTCTGTTGGATATGACCTACGTGTTTTAAAAAATGAGAACTTGAGAAATGAGAAATGTTAAATAACTTTAGATGTGTGTTTTGACACTTGATGGTAATAAATGTTAAAAAATAGCTTCACAGTGTGTGCAGAGACACTACTTACGGGCTACAAATTGTGCAATATACAATGAGTAGCACTGCCAATGAAAATGTATTTATTGGCATAACAGGAGTATCTGCTGCCAATAGAAATATAGCAAAGATAAAAATGTCAAAATTGCTATTATAAATAGTTCACAAAAGCTTTAATCAAGGATAAGACTATAAAAATAAGGGCAAGTTCTAAATAAATAAATAAATAAAAAAGTGACCTACACATCTATTGTACTCCAATAAACTGTAATGTGAAGTAACATTAACATTGTACAGTATATGGGATGTATGTGATAAATAGGGGGAGATGTACAGTCTCCGATGTTCTAAAGAGAGAAATATGGAGACATTGCCTATAACAGCCAATTAGCTGATGACTATTATAGAAGGTGCTAAATAAATGACAGCGAGAAGCACATTGCTATGGGCAACTTCTCCACTTTTTCTCTTTAGAAGGTTTCTCACACAGACATATCAATTGTATAGAGACAAAGTGAATGAGTCACTGCATAAATCCCCCCTCCTCCCCCCCCCAAAAAAAAACAAAAAAAAAAAACAGACAAAATACTAGTGAAATCAATAGAATAGAAAAGCAATGTGTAACATCATAGGTATAGTGGCAGATACTCAACAAAAACAGAAAGTACCAGAAGAGCAACATTTGGGTGAATGCCATCTTAGGATGCTACTTAAGGTGGCCATACACATGCAGATTTATCTTCAGATCTGTCTGGTTGGAACAAAAACATGGTTATGGATGAGAGCAAATGACAGTTGACCATTTGCTTGAAAATGCTGGAAAACTGCCAAACTGTCACTGATCCATAACCATGTTTTTGTTCCAACCAGCCAGGTCTGAAGATAAATCTTACTAGTGTATGGGCACCTGTATACCCAGCTTTATGGACCTGCAAAATTGGAGAGGATTAATGAGTGAAATGCATATGAATGTGTGACCAGCACATGTTTTACTGGAACTATTCACTGCAGCATTAGGCTATCTTGGGACTGTATGAAGTATGAGTCTAAAATGTTGCAATATCAAAAATATTTTAGCACTGTTACCCCCTGCATAATGCTAAGTATGCCATTTTTTCACATCTGGGGCATGGCCGAATGACATGGAAAACTGTCCCTATCCACTAAGCTGTCAGCAGCATCTTGTTCCTATCCACTAAGCTGCCAATAAGAGGTGTTCACTAAACTGTGCTGCGATCCCAGGAACCTGAATTAATCCTTATATGCACAAAATTACATAAAGATTGATATCTATTATGTTATATGCAATATGGCTGTTCAGTAATGTTATTCTCATGCAGGGCCATTTCTAGACAATTTAGCTCCCAGGGTGAAGAAATAAAAATACCCCAATACATAATGTTAGGTACTTATGTAATATCTGGGCTCCCGTTTTTCTTATGAGACCGCGTCCGCTCGCAACGCTTCGGGCACGGTGGCTCACTGCGCTCGCCACACTATATAAAATCAACTCCATGCGTAGTTGGATAGTAGGGGTATGAAAAAATGGGGTGCATTTAACATGGGAGCCCAGATAATACATAAGTACCTAATGCTACTGTGAAGAAATTGGGCGTGCACCGAAAAAGGGGTGTGGTTTAATAAAAAATGAGTGTGGCTTAATATAAGGGGCGTGGTCTAGTAGGAAAACATTACCTTACACCTCACTTTTGCAACCTGCATGATCAAACATTGGTTACCGAAGGAATGGTCATTGTCCTCCCACACTTAAGTTTCCCGACTGAAGGCCACACAGTGACATAAAAACATAAAGGCCCACACAGTGACCCAGCTACTTAAATCATTATACATTTTTTCTCTGTAATGCCAATTGCACATTATGCCACACACTGGGATGCCAATTAAACATTACGCCGGAAAACGTGATGCTAATTACACAATACGCCGCACACCGAGATGCCCATTACACCCCACACTGTGATAGCAATTATACAATACCCCCGGGCCCCCACACCGTAATACCCATTACACATTACGCCCCACACCATGATGCCCACTATGACGCACAACATGATGCCCATTACACATATGCCCCCACAGTGCCAGATATGCCCCGACAGTGCCAGACACATATATGCCACCACAGTGCCAGATGTGCCCCCACAGTGCCAGATATGCCCCCACAGTGCCAGATATGCCCCCATAGTGCCAGATATGCCCCCATAGTACGATATGCCCCAACAGTGCCAGCCTGGTATGCCCTCACAGTGCCATAAACACATATGCCCCCCAATGTGTCCGAATATGCCAGCAGCAGCACAACTCATCGTTGTTGCTGCTGCTGTCGGAGAGGAGAGTCCATGTCATCCTCCCTCCAGTGCTGGCTGGCTGTCTGTCTCCTCTCCTCCTCCGCTGCTGCTTCCCTTCGGAGGGGAGCACATCGCACGACTCTCCTTCCCGTCACTGTGTCCATCAGCCAATCATACCTTGCAGGATGGCTCCTGATTGGCTGCCGGCCCATGAGCTCTGATTGGCTCGGGGCCTATCAGCCAATTAGGATCCGGCCCACAAGCTATGATTGGAGAAGGAGAGACTTGCAAAGCGATCTTCTCCCTGAAGGGAACCGGTGGTGGCGGGAGAAGCTGGCGGGGTACTTGTGGAGTATCACGGCTCCCAAGACCTTGATCGTATGCTAAAAAAATCACATCGCATCCGATCAAATCGCATGCGATGCGATGGCACCCGATTTTGCACTGAAATGCATCAAAATGCATTGAAATGTGTAGTAAACTTGTGAAATGCCCCCAAATGCCATTTTTCATAGTGTACCCCCCCCACTATCAACGTCAACCCGAAGCGTGGTGAGCGTGGTCAGCTATACGCGTCCCCTCGCGGGCTTCACAGGTATCTGCGTCTCGCTGCGCTCGCCACACTTTCTATTCTCAACTCCACGCCGACGTGGATAGTGGGGGTATGAAAAGGTTGTAGGACGCGTACCGCCGCCCCTCGCTGGCTCGCTACGCTTCGGGTTGGCATTGATATTGGGGGTGGTACACAGTGAAAAATGACAGTTGGGGGCCAATTAACATGTTTCATACTAATTTTAATGCATTTGGATGCATTTAAGATCAAAAAGTATGCCATTGCATCGCATCACATAGTATGCCATCGTATGGCATCCGATGCGATCGCATACGATTTTTGACCAGAAATGCTCAAAAATCGGTAAAAATCGCATCGTATACCATCGTATGCCACTACATATGGCATACGATGGGAGCCGTGATACTCCACAAGTACCGCTGGAGGTTGCCCCGGCTCTTTTAATAGTGGTGGACCAGCCGTGCGGCACCCCAGGCGGCTGCGTGGCTTGTCCACCTCTAGAAACGGCCCTGTTATCATGAGTATCTTAAAGCATTATAATGTATAGGCGCACTGGGCGCATGCACAGGGCCCCACAATTTTAGGGACCATTAGAAGGGGCGGGCTGGTGCCTATGGAGAATCATTTGGGAAGCAGATAGAGAATGCTGTCCAGCATTCTCAACCTGCTCCCAGAAGCCAGATAGTGAATAGCTGCCGTCAAGCTGATTGGTGATGGGTGGAGCTATCAAAGTGCTGACAGTCATTCACTGTATGGAGGCATGTGGAGAGAAAGTGCGGGACAGCAGGAAGGATAAGTATTTTTTTTCTTATGTAATCCTGTGAATTAGTGGTAGGGTAGGTTTGCATTGCATTGCCTTAAACTGGCCATACACCTAAAGATTTATTGTACAATCTGGTTGGTTGGAACAAAAATCTTGAAATAAAAAAAAGTGATCATTTGCTCCCACACACTAAAAAACAGACAACAGTCAATCCCACAAATTGGTTAAATCGATTGGATTCAACCAATTTGAATGATTGTTTTTGTCAGTTTTCTGGTATTTCAGAGCAAATGGTCAATTTTCATTTGCTCCCATTCTCCCATACACTACCAGATTTTTGTTTTAATCAACCAGATTGGACAATACATTTTTAGCTGTATGTCCAGCTTTAGGCCTAAAATACTGTACTGTTAAGATGCCTTATTTGTCATTCTGAACTACAGTAGTAAATTAGGGGGGGGTTCAAACTACAGAATTTTCTCTATTAATAACGGCCACTCTATCTGCCTCAGCCATGTTGACATCATCAACTTTGACCTTGTAAATGAAAAATAGTGAACATTCTGACCACACACCCTACTAGTAAGATGAGTCTCTTAGAACTTCATAACACTTTTATCAAAACAGGTGTAGTATGGCGGTCCAACAATTAAGATACTGACAGTCCGTATCCCAACAGCGGAATCTCAACTGCCAGTGCTCCAACAGGGAGGTGAGCGCAAAGAAGCCCTTACAGGCTTGCTACGATCGCCTAGCCCCTGTTAGTGAGGATCCCGACTGTCGGGCATTTAAACAGTCGGGATTCCGACTGTAGGACAGTGATCCGGCACCCTATCAAAAAAACTGGCTCATACAAAGTAATTATAGAGTTGCATTTCCTCTTCTTAAAGCTTTGTACATAATATCTTCAAAGGAAATGTAGCAGTTTTAATTTAAAAGGTGCCAACCCCTCTAACTGACAGTCACACCTAGAGTCAAGTGACTGGAGTGTCAGTATCACTACATTTCAAATCAAACCTTGCATGTTTTTCCCTTCTATGCAATCAAGATGTAGAGAAGCCTTGGGAAAACAAACACATCTAAAATAAGCTTTATGAAATTTAGCAAGAGAAAGTGGGCATCACATCAGATTTGATTGAACGTCTTCAAAAATCACACATGGCACAAAAAATGATCCAAGTACAGAGGAGACATTTATCTAACAATATACCCAGCAGAGCATTAACACATTACTTTAGCAAACCGAATATTGCATAAATGTCATTTTAACAAATATATCAAATGGACCATAGCAATGCTGCTTTAAAAATAAATGGTGTTTAAATTGATATAAACTGATAACAGTTTTATACCCTGTATTTCTATTATACGCAGTGAGACTGTGACTTTGCATATCAAACAAAAACAGAGTATTTCATTTTACTAGTCTATAATGAAATTGAAAAATATTTTAACAATATACATTTCATTTCTGTACTTTATTACATTGATAAATTTGTATTAGGACAGGATTTTTTCACAATCCCTAGAAAAATGACAAGCACAGAGTCATGCTGGGACATGATGAAGGGTCCTCCGATGAAATGCAATGGTATCGATCCATGCTAAGAGGCTTGGCTAACCATTACTACATGGTCTGGGCCACTTCAGTGGTAGTAGGAGTTAGCAATAAAGGTCAAGAGCTGGTTTCTTGAGGACTGGTGTGATGAGAGCATATCTGCAATAGGAGGGGAATGAGAGGATGAAGAGGACAGTGAGGTCCATAAAAGATTAAGGGGCAGGAGGAGGAGTCTTTCAGAGGAATATGCATAGGCGTGCGCAGCACATTTTATTAGGTGGTGCACCGCCAAAGGGGTGTGCCTAGCACCACATATTGGGCATGTATAACACCGCCCATTGGGTGTGTCTAACAGCACCAATCAGGTATGTCTACCATCATCTATTGGTACTCGCTACAATATAAAACGGCTCGCAGTATAGTAATACATGCAAATAAAGTAAAAAACATATATGGATATGTAGTGATATGACAATGGTCTGGTACAAGTAACAATGCAAAACACACATAATTGATTGATGGGAATACAGTTCTAAAAAGCAAAAGTCTTTGGTAAAAGGTATTACTGGTAGGGAGGTGTTCATAAGGGTGGGCACAGCATTAGGGGGTGCCTGTGCACCCATAAGACTCAATGTGCGCACACCTATGGGAATATGGATCTAGAAGACAGAAGGAAACTAAGGTGCCCTTACACGGTGCGAGGGTGCCTTGCTATGCAATGTGTGCATCCCATCGCAGAGCACAAAGTCTGTGCAGCACATTTTTTTTAAACTAGATTCAGATCGCATCGCACACGAAACGCATGCAATGCAATGTATGGGCACCTTTAGGGGCACCTTTATTAAGCCTGATGAAGTGATAAAGTGGGCGGTGATGATAACGCAGCAGCCAATCAGCTCCTAAATATTAAGTTACAGGCTGGCCGGGTTTACATTGACAGTTAGCAGCTGTTACCATGCTTAATAAAACTGCCCCTTTGTGGGGCGATGACAGAGAGGGCGAGGGTGTGGGAATTTGAATGCAATGAGAGGAGATAAGGTTAATTTTTTTACTACAGAAGTTGTGTACAATAAGGGAAGAGGGGAAGGATGGCAGAGGTGGGTAGTGAAAATACTGTACTGTAGTTGATGGTGGTGCAGACGTGACTGCCTACGTTTCGCAGGGCAAAAATTTGACATTTAAAGTAGGTTTGCTTAGCAAGGGCAGCTGTGGAACAGCAGCTGTGGAACAGTAGTAGTCGAGGATACGCTTGTAGTGCAGGAAGACAGTGTTGGGTGTGTTTTACGTTTAATAGGAAATTAATCAGACTATTTAAATGTATCTATCTCACATAGAAATGCATATTTATTTTTATTACATAAAGAGTTTTTGTGCTGCCAGAACATACACGCTTGCAGACACCCCTCACTACCAACATGCATAAGATTAAGCACAATACATTCATTTTCTTTTCACAACATTCTCCCATATTGATTCAATGATTTCTCATCATTCCGTTGTTGGCAGTTTTCACAGCAGAATTAAAAACGGCAATAATACTAATCGCAAAACATGCCAAGTTCTGCATTGAATATTATTGCTATTTTAGATCATGTGGTTAAAACTGGTGAGAGAGGGCAGCTTTGGAACTATACTGCCTGGTGTCCCTGGAACAATTATTTGGCGGTTAAATTGACTAAAGCATCTAAAAAATGAAAATTAGGTGATATTGCCCAAACCAACCAATTAGATTCTGTCTATTATTTCTCTATTGCATCCTAGAAAATGATAAACGCAATTTGATTGGTTTCTATGGGAAACATCACCTTTCCTTTTAAGAAGCATAGTAAATTTGGTACTTGTGTTGTTTCACAGCGGCACTGCCCGTGGATCGCATCGTATGCAAATCGCATCATCATGCCACCGAGCCCGAAGCGTGGCGAGCAGAAAATGAGCCTGAAGCAAGGGGACGCGGAATACACATCAAGTAATACACATAATACTTGACAATTAATCAGCGTGCGCTCGACACCTTTCGGGCTCATTTCCGGTGTGCGCTCGCCACGCTTTGGGCTCGGTGGCTCACTGCGCTTGCCACACTTTTTGAATCAACTCCACGTGGATAGTGGGGGTATGAGCAGGTCGAGAGGACACGTACACATAGTGGGGGTGTGCTGAATCGCATCACAAACTACACAAGTACAGTAAATTTTCCTCTTTGAATGAATATTGCAGCTACGGATATGATACATTATGAAACCACTCTTGAATGCATATCATCCATAACACATAGAAGGAGAAGATGTGGTCCATATTGTGTATCTCCCACCAGTGACCTCAGACTACCCATTAAGCAATGGGGCAGGCTTACTGGGGTACAGTACCCCAACCCCATTGTTGGTTGCTCACTGTTGCTTGTATTGCCATCACCTTGACAAAGGTCCGCATCAGGACCGAAACGTTGGCAGGCTATCGATTGGATTAAACTCTGGACTCATACTTTCATGAGAAGACTGAATATACAATGATATATGACAAAAATAATTATACAGAAAATAACCATATCCTTTGTTTTTAAAATCACTGGGTATAAATTATATTAATTAGACTATTACACCCACCTTTATTTACAAGTGTATGCTTCTGTAGTTTTGATATTGTGCCTTGCCCAGTTTCTCGATCATTCACAAAATTATGAAACCATCTTCTTCTTAGCTGCCTTAACTCTGAGTTCCGAGATATCAACCAAATTGGCTGGTCTAGTGAAGCACGCCTTCCATTAGTCATTGTATGAACATTTCCATCCCCCATTCCTTTTGGATTCCAGTATGGGGATTGAAACATCCTTCGGTCCATATATCTATCATCAGGCATCAAACTATCAATTGCAGATCCCTGAATACTGGTAGTTCCTCTGTTGTTTTGCTGGATCACCAAATAAGACCTTTGTAAAAGCAGGAGACTTCCAGCCATTAAGTAAGCAATGGTGAGGAAGAAGAGGAAAAACTGAGCCCGCCTTAGAAATTTCTGTAGACTAAAAAAAGGTTTGGCCATGCCCTCTGTAAAACAAACTAATAAGAAAAAAAAATGAAAAAAAAAAAGGAGAAAAAATGGGAGGGGAAAGGTTCCCCAACGAAAAATAATGCTTTAATTACCTATGGATTAAAGAATATATTTCGGAAGCCACAATGCATGTCCCTTCAAAGTTCCAAGGTAACATGACCACATTCTGCTTATGTATGACATCTCCTTTGTAAATCCAGCACAGTGTATCCAATGGTCTGTTCCATCATTTGGGATAGTTTCTGGAGTGTGATACAGTTTCTGAAATGAAAATTAAAAATAAGATGATTGCAAAAGCAGTACATTAGTGGTGGTATTGGAAAGACTAATTGTACAGTTTACACATAAGAACAGATGATACATGAAAAACTTAAGTAAAAGTAAATTCTCCAACAGTTTATTTTTATATTTATAACTAGATCTAGAGTACTTAGTTGTACAGTACAGTACATGTGAATGAATATGCAATATGTGAAATCAGCAAAACAAATTCAGAAACAGATAAAATACCAGCCCAAATTGAGGATACATCAGGAAGACTTGTCCTGTGTATGAAAGTTTATATACTGTTAGTCATTTATCAACTTATAACTGTGGCCCTTATTCTAGTTGATTCGGACGGATGCGTATTTTGGACAGGAACCGAGTGTTCTTAGCCCTGCCTACCGTACGGATCGCTCACACCGTCCGAACGCGGTAAGACACCGAGCATACAGACCGCGAGTGGATGTTTCATGTGAACACCTCCTCCATCTATGGGAGCCCCCCCCCCATTCTCCGATGGTCGCCGACCATCAAATGATGGACCGAGCGGTCAGGCAGCACCAAGATCTCCAGACCACTCGGACATTTTTCCCTATGAAAGCAGGGATATTGGTGGGCAGATGACATCCGGCTATTTCAGTTGTCCGCCCCCCACACGTGCGTCACGGCTGCATTACCATAGGTACACCCAGCATTTTTCATGGGAACACCCATGAAACGTGGGGTGTACACATATGGTAATGAGCCCAAACAGCCCTTCACCTCTGCACATGCACAAATACCAAACATCGGCCGTCCGACCGCACACAAAGTCGTCCAGTGGATTTGTACTAAGCAGATGAGACATACCCAGAGGAGACATTCACTGGGGGGGTGGATAGCGTACTGCCAATCCCTGCACTAGAGCTGCCGATCCTCTTATTATGTAGCACAAGCAAGAAGGGAGGAGGGGTTGCAGGTGGATGTTTGCTGGCAGGTGGAGGTGCAGGAGAGGTTGGGGCTACAGTACATGTCTTATTGCTGTCTGCCTGGAGGCTACAGCTTTGGGACTGGCCTGTCCAAGCCATAATGAAGTGTACAGAGCCTGAGCCTGGAGTGACACTATCCTGATGTCGATGTAAATCCACTTGTCACTGCTGCTGCTGGGTGGCTCTGCAGACATGGTTATCTGTCTGTGACTGGATGCCGGACTTTTGTGCCCACTTGCATACTAAAGTATGAACCAAGACGGTCTAAACAACAACAAAAAATTGTGTTGATGCTTTAAATGTTGAACGTGTACATGTTGAACTTAAGCTTGTGTCGACCTTATGTAATTGACGACCTCGTCCATTCTTAGGTGTCAACCTAGTCACTGTCGACCAATAGTACTTGACTTATTGACTGTCAACCTAGACATAGTTGACCCCGAGACCATATAACTTGGAGTGCGAGCTGGTTATAAAGACCATCAGTGTACATTATATGTATACCCAAGGCTGGACTAGGGTAGTGCAAAGTGTGCCTCACATACATCACTGCAGAGCAGTGGGCACTGTTCATTAACTTAACTTGAGTCAAACTGGTATGTAATAACACTGTCCTTTATTACATTTCAAAATGCTTACATAAACTGGGAGTCACAGCCATATCCTGTATCATTGCAATCAGACATGCCATTTGTCGAGCGATCTGATCCTGCACAGAACGGTATATAATTCTATTTGAAACTCACCTTGTAGTTTGTGAAAAAATAAGCATTGCTGCTGAGCAGATCTATGTAGTGTGTGGCTGTACACTACATAGATCTGCTCAGTTACTATGCTGATTACTTGTTACAAAGTACAAGTAGCTTTATATAGTTAGAAATCTCACAGTTACTTTGTTAGCTCTATGAGTAAGTGTTTAAATGAAATTTAGCAGGTAATGAGTTTGAATCCTAGGCGTGGCAGTATATTGAAATGTGTTATTTATTAAAGGTGCAAAAGTGGATAAGTCCAAATACCTTTTCCTGCGGTGTTGTGTAATACATGTGCATGTAGGATAATATAGAATATGTGGAAAGGGTTATTATAGCATGGGCTTTCTCTAGGATAAGTTTTGTCATGCCCCTTCACCATGAGGGCATGTGCCTTGTGTCCCTATTTTAAAAAAATTAGGGGGGGGGGGGGGCGTCAGTTCTCATTCTGGAACAGGGTACCAAAGTCTAGTTATGGCTCTGTGTATGCCACATTCATAGTAAGAAACTAGTTCACTAAATACAGTAGATCAAAATATTAGCATCTTGCCAACTTTAATAATTTATGCACATCGGAATAAATGTGTGTCCTGTAAAGTATAATTTAACCTGATTTAAATTTTACTTCTGCCAGAGAAGTAGACTAATAAATAAAGCAAAGCCACAGGGTATATATAAAGAAGTAGAAGATGAATATGAAATATTTTCAAAAGAGAGGGGGAAAAAATGATACCAAGCAGCAATATGCAGACATGAAGATCAAACAAAAATGACTGACTGTTACAAATAAAGAACAAAAGTATATAACAGGGTGAATATGGTAAGACGGCTCTCCTTAGGTTATATAGATATAAGGCTTGGATATCTCAAGTTTTCATCTGAACTTCAGTCATGTTAATCTTATCAATTATAACAGTATAAATTATTTGGAAACTGGAAGTCAGACTGAGATAATGAATGTCATGCCAAGTATACATGCTGGAAAAGGATTTATAAGCGCCTCAGCTGTCCCGATTTGGTCCAGGAAGTTTGTCGGTATATCCTGTTATTGGTGCGGTTAGTAGTTTTATTGAGATTTAAAGCTCCATTGACATGGGATCACACCCCTTCTGGCAGTGGCGTGCAGTGGGGTGAGGCTTTACCTCACCGCACGTCCCTGCCTTCTGGTATACATGTGCACATTTGTACCAATTTACAGGGCCGAAACTAAGGTTTTTGTTACCCAGGGCAAGGGAGTAGTTTGTGCCCCACCCACTGTCTCTTCATCAGCCTGTACAGCACACTCATCCCCCACCCCCTATATCTATGCCTGTGTTACCCCTCCCCATACCACAAGGGTGTGGTATATTTCCCCCACAGTCGGGATTCCGACAGTCATTACTCAGACGTCGGAATCCCGACTGCACAGCGTGTGGAGTGCAATGAAGCCCCTTGCGGGCTCGCTGCGCTCGCCACGCTGTGGGCACCTATTTTATTCTCCCTCTATGGGGTCGTGGACCCCCACTAGGGAGCAGTCGGGATTCCGATGTCGGAGGAATGACTGTCGGAATCCCGACTATCGGGGAGCCGTCCGGCACCCTACCACAAATGACCTGGATCTTCTCAGTGGCAGCAGATGCAGGGGCAAAAACACTTTTTTGTGCCGAGTAATAGCAGTACCTCTATGCCTGCGCGGCAAAATTGTCGCTCACATGTGTTCATACATTCAAATATAAATTGCGGTGCAAAAAATAATTGTATTTCCTAAATAAGGTAAACAATACAGGTCATTATGATGAATACACATTTTTACACCTATTTTGACAAATTCACATGGCACACAAAGGGTTAACCCAGTCTCCCAACTCCTAAATCTGATAACGGCTAGTACCATGTTTCCCAGCATCTCCAAGAGGTTACTTTGACAGTCTGACTCATCACAAAGTAGAACGATGGCATGGGAGGGATATCTTCTATCTGTCAGATGGTAGTCACAATTCAACATACTTAGGGGAAGGTTTAACAAACTTTATAAAGCGGACACTTACAAAAGTTGCCTATAGCAACCAATTCACACTCTACTAGATACATGAAAGCTAGAATGGAATTAGTTGCTATTGGCACCTATTCCACTTGTCCACTGTAGAAGGTTTACTAAATCTCCACTTAGAGAATTCCTCTCAACACTGTGAGCAGTATCTGTTGTGAGAGGTGAGAGGAATATTAAGTGCAGATTCAGCTCTACAATTACATCACCACTGAAAGCGGAAACTTATATCATACTAAGTGCAAATGTCATAGTATTTAAATGCTTCTACATATATTTATAAATGATTCATACTAGATCACCCTGGATTTTCTGTTTAGTGGCACTTGGCAACAAAATAAAATGGGTTAATCATTATAAGTGCATTAACATGAGCTTAGCGACTGAATTCTAAACTAGTATGCTTTCAATCACATAATGGAAATCTCCAGCTACATTTGCCACGGGAAAACAGAGCTGTAAACCCTGATGTTTTAAAATGAGAGGAACATTTCGATTAATCAGCTGGGGATGTGTACACATCTGTCTTCATCAGTAAATCTAAAGTTTATTTTAAATGATTTGGACTGGGTAATGTTTTCTTTTCAAGTTTGCTTTGCCGAGACTGTTAGCATATCTGTTCCTCACAGGGATAGAATTGTCCATGCAAAAAAAAGAGCTTCTTTGTGCTTCGGGGAACCTTTCACCTCTTGTTGGAAATAAAAGCCGGCATCATGCCCGGGGTGACTGGGACCCCTCCCTACGTCCAACTCTATTGCCTTTCTGTGAAACTATGAAAGCTTAGAGGGAGATTTTTTTCCAGCATAAATGCAGTAGAGAAAATGGCTCTAGCTTTTGTGTAACTCATAGAGGGATCCTGTCTGTAGGCTGCAAAGAGGCTATTCATTTTATCCAGAACAAGAGCGCCACAGATAACGAAAGGCTGCTTTTTTCAGCTTTAAAGCAAGGTGGATTTCTTCATGTCAGTGATAGGATATTTATGTGGTATATCTCTTACCGCTCTAACAGGGAAATAAAGAGACTGCATTGTGAACTAGAGAAAGGAAACATTTTCGGCATGGGAAGAATGTGAGTAAGAATTTTCACAGACATAAAAAAAATAATAGTTCTGATACAGTATTGGGTGTATCAAAAACATGTTATTTTAAATAATAATGAATTATTATGCTCCCCCAAATCTGTGCACCCCCCTGGAGCTGATTAGCGACTTCATTTTCAAAGGAGCTATGAAGAAGATTTATACCACCAAATTACCTGAAGGTCTGTATTGGGAGTCCTAGCCAACACCAAAAAAACCTGGGTTGCATGCCAATGTGGAAGGAAGTTTTCAACTTACACCCTGCTTTTGAAGGGATTACCCCCCAAAATTCTCCCATTTACAGTATGTGATTTCTAGTTACTAGCCCGTCAAAATAATGGAACATCATAACAGTAATGTCACTTCCGGCGGATGTGCACACCAAACAAAGTAACACTGGAATTGGCCTGTCTGGCACCATCTAGTTGCTATCCAAATGGCAACATTGTTACAAGTTCAACCAAGTTTTTTTTTCCTAAAACTCCATCCATACTACCTTACATTCAAGTATTACTGTAACTAATACAGAATAGGAAGTGATGTGGGAACTCTGAGTTCTAACTTCCAAACCCACTTGATAAAACTCATACTTGCTTACTTTCTGGGTTTTTTTTCTCTCCAGGTGAACCCAGAAAGGAGATGAAGCACATCACATTGGAGTGCGGTGACTGACATGTCATCGATCCCCACTCCCAAAATGAGAAAAAGCCTGCAATTCATAGTTTATTGGGAAACGTGTGGGGCTAAACTATGTAATTTCCATTCTAGTCCAACCTACTTAACTATGTTGCAGGGTTTTCATTGTTTCTATCATCATCCTGTTAACTTCAAGAGGAACTGGGCAAAATGTGTATGCGTGTGTGTGTGTGGGGGGGGTGCAGCAGATCACCTACTCTACTGGGGCTGCAGAGTCTACCCTAGAAATCGGGAGGGTAGGCAAGTATGATGCAAGTTCTCTAAAATATCTACATCAATGAATAATAACCAGATTGCTTAGGAGAAACTTAAGTATGCGCTTGTTATCGTCATCAGGGGATACGGTCATTAGGTCGACAAGAATAAGGTTGACAGTCATTGGCTCTTCACCACTCGGTCAACATGCTGAAAGGTCAACATGGGTCTAGATCGACATGGGACAAGGTCGACAGGTCATTAGGTCGACACAATCAGTATGTCGACACAAGCATTGTGTCGACATGGGGCTTTTCACTGTTTTATGACCCCACATGTGCCACAGGCGGTATTTCATGCCCACCATCCACTAGGGCATGGTGGGAGAATACAATTGTGTGCCGAGCACAGCGAGGGGACGCAGTGCACTTTATCCTGTGTCTATGTCGAGTTGACATTCGGGTAAAAGTAAGTGAAAAACCCCATGTCGACCTAGCCCATGTCTACCTAATGCTTGTGTCTACCTAATGACCTTGTCACATGTCGACCTAGACCCATGTCCACCTAGTGGTGTTGGCCTAATGTCTGTCGACCAACTTCGATCAAATGACCCATACCCTTCATCAGAAGGCAGGAGAAAGCAACAAGAATTTGAATAAAGTTCTAGAAAATTTACTAAAGCTTTTAAAAAATGAAAAGAGGTGATGTTGCCAATAGCAACCAATCAGATTGATATCTTAGGATGCAATAAAAAATGATAGACAGAAATGATTGGTTGCTATGACCAATATCACCTATTTTCATTTTTAGAAGCATTAGTAAATTTACCTCTAGTACAGAACCGGCCCTAGCCCAAATGACGCCCTAGGCAAGATTTTGGCTGGTGCCCCCTAGCACCGCCACTAGTTCCGCCTCTGACCCTGCTCCCCTTTCCCAGCACCATCAACCCTCATCATAGCAGTCATCATTTTGGTGCTCCTACCCGCAATATTTTAAATAGAAACAGTGCACCCATTCGGTGCGCAGCCCAAACAGGGATGTGTTCTTGCTGGGAAGGGGCATGGCCACACAATAGTACCCCCAATTCAAATTATGCCACACAGTAGTGCAACTTTATTCACATTATATTATGCAGTAGTGTCCCTTATTCACGTTATATCAGACAGTAGTACCACTTTACCTTATATACATTACTCCTCACATTATTCACATTATACCCTTAGAAAAAATCAGATGTCTGATGTCCCAGTGATAATAACACCACAAAATTATACCATCCTATGCAGTCAATACCACTGTGGTCTTTCTTGGCTAAAAAAAAAGAGTACACATGTCCAAATAAATCCAGCTACAGTAGCTACAGTCTTGCACATTCATGGATTACTGTATTTCCTACTGACACGTGTTGGGTTTAATCCATATCATGAATAAATAATACACAGGGATATATTGCAGACAAGTCCAGATCCTCTAAAAGTGATCAGCCATGTCTAATGAAATGTTGCTAGAATCTTGATGAAGCTTTCTGTTTGCTATATGTGTAGAAGGCTGTTAGAAAATATAATTTACCAACAGTTGAACAAACCACGTTACCATAACTGTGTAAATTTAATTTCTAAAATAGGATGTTGTGCATATAGGACACATTATATAACCTCATGCAATGAATGTTTTTTGTTAATAAAAAAAAAAAATCTGAAAGCTGCTCTACATGTGTTATTGACTATACATCACACTTTCCAAGTAAAACCCATGATATAGTGGTGATCTCCCTGAAGAGTCTAGCAATCACCCTGAGGCATTGTTGCCTACCCTCCTGCATTCTGCAGGAGACTCCCTGAAATAGCAGCAATCTCCCTCTCTCCCTCATTAGTCTAGCAATCTCCCTCATTTCACCTAGCCCACATTACACTGTTACATTTTTGGGGAAAAAAGGAATGAGAGATAGATACATTTACATTGAGTCATCAGTACCATTTCCCAGTACTTTACCAAGTATAGTAGCTCTTACTAACTGCTTTGGGGCTCATCTACATTTGGATAGATTCCTCTAAAATGTAGCAATACACACCCACGTTTCTAGGGGAAACATGCACAATCTCTTTTCACAATCTCTCTATATATGGAACTAGACACGCCCTTTAAGTGGAGCACGACACGCCCCCTCAATGGGGCACTGTGCACAATTCTACTACCAACCATAATCTCCCTGAAACTGGTTTTCAAAAGTTGGCAAGTATGCCCTGAGACTAAGCTGGGTGTGTGCGTAACACAGTGATGCATATCTGCAATGGCTGCCCCCATCGGGAGGAAGCATATAGCTTAGTTTGGTAAGGGGGGGGGGGGGGTGATGTAGCTTTTTGGACTATATCTTAAAATATAGGCAAGCATGCTATACACATACTGTCATGTTCCTGGTGTTTTATTAATTTCTTCATTTCTACATTGATGAATAGTTTGCTTAACTTTGCAAATAACAAGTTTAACTCCTTCTTAACTTATGACCTTTGTAACAGACAATAGACAGCACTGCTCTGACTGGCACACAGACAAACCTTT
Source organism: Crinia signifera (assembly GCF_055691185.1). NCBI lineage: Eukaryota > Metazoa > Chordata > Amphibia > Anura > Myobatrachidae > Crinia > Crinia signifera. Next base: position 62,825,377 of record NC_139218.1, on the reverse strand, counting down.
AACACTTCAGCTCATCACTGGTGATGATTTACTGTAGTTCAGCAACAGCTGTAGTCTTAAATGTTGCCCATCCCTGCTCTGGAGTAAGAGATAAATCTTGAACATCAATAACATTTTCATTTCATTGCTCACTACCAAAGCAAAAAAGCCAGCGTGTGATCTTAGGAGATTTGATTTATACTGCTAAAACTCATTGTTGCTGACATAAACAAGCCACATTTCTGATGGGCCACAAGGAACAAGAAAATAACATTTGGCAGCTGAATAACGGAGCCAGGCATAAAAAGAGTACTCTTCTTTTCCTCTCATTAGAATTGGTAGCTGCTATACAGTACCTCCAGCGATCACGTTAAGGTTGCTTTTTGAGGCTTAAGAGATAAGTAAGAAGACAGCTGAACAGATGGCTGACATGGCCACATATACTGTAATACAATTATTCTACACCTCATGGTAAGCTTCTTCCCCCAAAGGCAGATAATAATGAGTGTGACTTTGACAGGTGACCATCATGTTGCAAGAATCATATTGTTTGATCACCATCAATATTTAGACTGACCCTCCTTTGAGTACTATGCAAATATTGTAGAATAACTTCAGTCTTGCAGAGAAGAGTAAAGAAGACCATAGGTGGTCAATGTTCTCTGTGCTTGTGTGTGTGTGTGGGGGGGGGGGGGTTGGTTTGAAGCAAAAAGTGAAATTGGAAAGGAAGAATAATTTTACAATATACAGTAGGGAATATAGCTAATGGAGTTCTATCAAAGTTAAAGTAGAAACATTTGGATAAGCTCAATGTTTTTGTCATCTGCTGTGCATCTATAGACACCGGGCAGGGGTCTCAGTCCACATATTCACATACTGGGTAAAAATAATTACCCTTGTAAAATAATAACCCCAGGGTTATATTCATTTAATGTCGGATCCATTCCGACACTCAATTGTCGGAATGGATCTGACATGCCCTATTAAATCAGCGGCAAAATCCTATTCAATCAGCGGCAGATCCATTGTGTACGTATTGCTTGGTGGCAGATCCATTGTGTACATATTTCTTGGTGGCAGATCCATTGTGTACATATTTCTTGGTGGCAGATCCATTGTGTACATATTTCTTGGTGACAGATCCATTGTGTACATATTTCTTGGTGACAGATCCATTGTGTACATATTTCTTGGTGGCAGATCCATTGTGTACGTATTGCTTAGTGGCAGATCCATTGTGTACATATTGGTTGGTGGCAGATCGGTACTTGTTTCCTAGAAGGGCCACGATTTTGATCTTAGGCATCGCAAGGAAAAAAATTGTGTCGGTCGCATCGCATGCGGCCAAAAAATCACATGCGATGCGACCGACGCGATTACCGCGATTTGACATAGGGAACAATGTTAAATGGCCCAAATGACCCGATTTCACATAGGGAACAATGTTAAATGGCCCACAGACCCCAAATAGCCACCCTGAAGTGTGAAATGGCCCCCCTAATTGTGAACGCCACCCCACGATTTTAACGTCAACCCTAATCGCGGCGAGCGCAGCGAGCCCGCGAGGGGCGGCGGTATGCATCCTCCGACCTTTTCATACCCCCACTATCCACGTCGGCGTGGAGTTGAGAATAGAAAGAAAGAGCCCGAAGCGTGGCGAGCGCAGCGAGCCCCGCGAGGGGACGCGGAACACGCTCCCGAAGCGTGGCGAGCGGACACGGATTACTTAACATGTTTTCCGCGTCCCCTTGCCACGCTTCAGGCTCGTATTCCGCGTCCGCTCGCCACGCTTCGGGCTCGGTGGCTCGCTGCGCTCGCCACACTTTCTATTCTCAACTCCACGCCAAAGTGGATAGTGGGGGTATGAAAAGGTCGGAGGACGCGTACCGCCGCCCCTCGGGGGCTCGCTGCGCACACCACGCTACGGGTTGAAGTTGATCGTGGGGTGGCGTTAACAATTGGGGGGGCCATTTAACACTTCAGGGTGGCTATTTGGGGTCTGTGGGCCATTTAACATTGTTCCCTACGTAAAATCGGGTCAATTGGGCCATTTAACATTGTTCCCTATGTAAAATCGGTAATCGCATCGGTCGCATCGCATGCCATTATAATGCGATGTACATGCGATGCCCGTGATGGGCGCCCTTCTAGGAAACAAGTACCGGCAGATCCAATGTGTACATATTGCTTGGTGGCAGATCCATTGTGTACGTATTGCTTGGTGGCAGATCCATTGTGTATGTATTGCTTGGTGGCACATCCATTGTGTAGGTATTGCTTGGTGGCACATCCATTGTGTACATATTGCTTGGTGGCACATCCATTGTGTATGTATTGCTTGGTGGCACATCCATTGTGTAGGTATTGCTTGGTGGCACATCCATTGTGTACATATTGCTTGGTGGCACATCCATTGTGTACGTATTGGTTGGTGGCAGATCCATTGTGTACATATTGCTTGGTGGCACATCCATTGTGTACATATTGCTTGGTGGCACATCCATTGTGTACGTATTGGTTGGTGGCAGATCCATTGTGTACATATTGCTTGGTGGCAGATCCATTGTGTACGTATTGCTTGGTGGCAGATCCATTGTGAACGTATTGCTTGGTGGCAGATCCATTGTGTGTACATATTGCTTGGTGGCAGATCCATTGTGTGTACATATTGCTTGGTGGCAGATGCATTGTGTACATATTGCTTGGTGGCAGATCCATTGTGTACGTATTGCTTGGTGGAAGATCCATTATGTACTGACCAGTGTATGTATTTTGGGGCCAGATGCACAAAGCTTCAAAAGAGATAAAATGGAGAGTGATAAACAACCAGCCAATCAGCTCCTATTTGTCATGTCACAGACTGTGCTTGAAAAATGTCAGGCAGAAGCTGATTGGTTGGTTGTTTATCACTCTTCATTCTATCACTTTTGAAACTTAGAGCATCTGGCCCTTAAAATTTAAGTAGATTCTGAACATCTTCAATTATCACAAATGTAACCATCAGCTAATACAATACAGTAATACTAATACAGTTTAAGACACAGCTACTGTACATGTGTCAGGGAAAAACACAGGAATGGCACATATTGACAGGACTGAGACAAAAGGATCTGGTTATATTTGTATCTGATAATATTGCAGATTTTTAGTTGCAATGTTGTAAATGTCACATAAGTGTTCTAATAGTATAGTACTCACAGTATGACTTCACTCACTGTGATCAAATGCAAACATATAATAAGATATATAACTGACAGTTTACATTATCACACAGTCTTCTTCCACAGCTGTCAAAAATAAGAAAAAAATAACTTATAAAGCCACGAGAAAACATTAGTACCTTAATAAGGTATTTTGATAGCAGTTTTTTTGCATTCAAACACCAAAAACAATGTACAGCTATCTCAATTACAATTATAGTAATAATATAACACCATACCTGCCCTATGAAAGCACCCTGGAAACTAAAGGTGCATACACATTGTACAATTTTTTGACCAATTTTGTTGAAAGACATTTCCATTAAACCCAACCAAGATGTTGACGAAAGATACTGACGACAGATGAACAATGAATGATGATGCGCATACCCGCCAGTTGTTCATCAAGGTTGTTCGTCAATTGTGCATGTAGCTCAATTTGGATATCTTTTAAAAAGAGCCTATAAACTGTAGCTACAGTAGATCTTTAGTCTTTCGTCAATATCTTTCGTCAACATCTTTCGTCCAGGACACTGGGATCAAGGGAAATGTTTTTCAATGAAATTGGTCAAAAAAATTGTACAGTGTGTATGCACCTTTAGACTCTGTAATAAAGGGCTACTTTTATCAAAGCATGGAGATAAAAGAAAGTAGAAACCGATACTGTACCAGCCAATCGGAGTCTGTCATTTTATAGGCAGAGGGGTACATATATCAAAATTTATGTTACGTTTTTTACATATCGGGTCCCGCTTCTACTGTGTAACGTGGAGAAGTGGGCACCCGTACTTCCTTAATGTGTTATAATCCCCTTGCCGATAAGGAGAGCCATTATGTTCTTAGTCCATGGCTCTTTTTATCGGCTCCTCTGTGAGGCCCGTGTATGCACCCTTAAAAAAAAAACCTCCCTCTCTACCCCGAATGAGCTCTAGCTATTATTAAGTGTGGCCCAAGAATAGAACAATGCTATCCCAGGGCTGGCGAAGTGACCGGATTGGCTTACCGGCGATGTACACCTATCAGCCAGACAAACATCGCCCGAGCCATAAACGGAAGGGGGATTGAAGGGGGACAGCTGTGCCGAGCATTAAGCGGTTGGCTGTCCCTAGTGCACGTGAAGTGCACTCTTAATACATTTTAAAAACGTTATCCACCCCAGATAACTTGCATTAATTGCAGCATATTCGCTTAACGCAGGTTAATACATCTATTAAGAGTATTTTAAAAATGAATTATGAGTTGCTGAGTTAAATTGGCTTGTAATTTATCTCTCTCCACTTTCTCTCTCTCTCCAAGCTTTGATAAATCTGTCCCGAAGTTTTCAAAACCTTTCTAGTGTGCTATTTAAAAAAATATATATTTGTGTTCACTCTAAATAAATCTCATCTTACACTGTACAACCGTTACTGAGCCTGATACAGAGATGTACATTACATGATGTCTTCGAAGGTTAGAGATAGGCCCCTGCACAGAACCCGCCCTGCACATTTGAACATCTTTTCCTGCACTATGGTTACTACTCATAAGGTCGATGGCAGCTAAACCGATGTGGCTTCCTTGAAAACAGCAACAGATCATAGAAGCCGGCAATTATAGCACCTGGCACTGAATCACCCCCCAACGAAAAAGTTAAATAAGATATGGAAAAAAAAGTGCCAGTGAAAATGACACTGCCTAACGTGTCCATGCGGAAAAAATTGGAGCCATGGGGAAATGTAATTGCTAAGTTACTAATGTTGAGTAGTTATCATAATCAATGGTAGATGAACAAAACACTTAGCATTGTTCTATGTCATTTTAGCCTTCAAACTGACTATAAAAGTAAATTGCAGATTAAGCATATATTTCACCAGCGTTTGTCGCTCTTACTTTCATTTGCAATATCTCTCTTGCAAATAATTTTTGCCGTAGATCACAGCAAAGGTCCTTGCAAGCTTGCACCTGGATCTGTCAGAGTCTAACTTTCGAAAATTATGACTTCAAAAATTTGTCCAGCTTCACTTCAGTGCACTTCGTTCTTTTCTTCCCCTCTCCAAAGTCTAGGGGGCAATTCATCAAAGTCATGAGCGTATGAGAGAAAATTTGCATAATGAATTTCATTCAATTCCCCTGCAATGGTTCTTAGAAAAAACACACTTTAAAGTGCACTGAGGAATCTTGAATACAAAGTGGCAAGAGACGATTCAGCTGTTCCGTTATAGTTACAGTACATGACAAAGCTTTTCTTTATGGGAAAAAAATAATAACAATAAAAAATACTAAAGTAAATAAAAATGTAGGGGTACATTTACTAAGTGTGCAAATATTGCCCATAGAAACCAATAAGATTCTAGAAATTACAGATGAAGCCAGTCTTATCTATGCCGCTCTCAGGGCGCTATTCTCCAAGGCACACCAAGAACAGGGCGTGCGTGCGTGACGCTTGTGCGCCCCATTTGAGGCAATGGATGCGCCAGCCTGTGAGATGCTTGCGCATCCCTGACAGTACGCTGAGACTGTCGCTCGGGCACAATGGATAATAGCTGCTCCATTTATAAAAAGGTGCTTTGTAAGTAAGTACAATCTGGATGTTTTTGGCAAAATTTACTCGCCTATAAACCTTAAATTCAGCACTGTTGTGTCCTCCCTCATCCTTGCTGCGAATTATGCTATTTACAGCATTGTGACTATGATAACAGTGCCCGCGACTATGTGCGGACATATGCATACACAACTGCTCCCAATAGGAATGCACTGGTGAGTACGCGCCTGCGACTATTCACGTGCAAACGCATCGCTGCAAGGAAGAGGGAGGACATATCTGTAGATATGAACATTAGTAGATAATTCAATTAGACCCATTCATTTTTATGGGTGTTAAAAAGGGTGGAAAGTTTGGGGTTTAAAATCTTGGGTTATACAGTTAGGGCCTCTTTTACTCGCCTGATACATTAATTGATTTTATGCACGTTTTAGCAAAGAATATAAAGCATGTCATCATATGGGCGGTCCATCTGTAAAATGAATCAATATATAAAATAAAGCAATGTAGAAAAACTGTGTCATTACTTTTAAGAAAAAATTATAATAACAGCGACTAAATTATTTATTTACTGTAGGTGTAAATATAAGTAAGACCAAAACAAATATTTGTAAACAAGCCTTTCACAGGGTTGCCTACCCTTCCGGAATGGCCGGGAGGGTCCCGAAAATTGGGTCACCCTCCCGGCCCCCCGGAAAGGTGGCCAACCCTCCCGGATTCTGGGGGACCCCCGCTCCCCCCCCCTCTGATTGCGCCCCCCCCCCCCCCACACAGACAGCTGTGCTGGACCCAGGTAATGGGCAGGGGCATGATCAATGCAGGGAGGTGTGGCCAACCACTCTCCTTAGGAAACATCAAAAAAATTAATATTTCTTGTGCAGCTATGAATTGGCTGTACACGGTGCACAAGGGAGGTAGGCATGGAGGCTGATGGGTGCCAGCAGCAATTGACCACCACTACATCCCTACCATCACATTCTGTGTCAAGAGATTGGGGTAACTGCTTCTGCAGCTGCTTCTCTACTCAGCGCAGCACACAGCAGTGAGTATGCTGGTTTGGGGAGAGGCTACTACAGCAGCAGTCACTCCTCTCTCTCATTGTTGTCTACAACTCGGAAGGGGAGTAACAGGACCCAAACTTACCTCCTCTCATTGACACTGGTAATCATCCGAACCAGTAGATTGTATTATCATCTATGATTCTTAGGGGCCTATTTATCAATATTTGCAACACATTCCCGGAAACACTTATTTTCGGGATACGGTCATTTGGTCTACAGCATGATGGTCAACAAGCATTGTGTTGACACCATTAGGTTGTCATGGTTCTAGGTCAACATGGTTCTAGGTCGACAGGTTATTAGGTTGACACAAGCATTAGGTGACAGTGTCTAGGTCGACAGTTAAAAGGTCGACATGGGGTTTTTCACTGTTTTTTGAGCCGACATGTGCCGACAGGCAGTATTTCATGCCCTACCATGCACTAGGGCATGGTGGGAGAATAAAATAGTGTGCTGTTTCGATATTCAGGTAAAAAAAAATAAAAACAGTGAAAACCCCCATGCCGACCTTTTGACTGTCAATCTGATGCTTGTGTCGACCTAATGACCTGTTGACCTAAATCCATGTCAACCTCAACCCATGTCAACCTTGCACCATGTCAACCTTTCCCCATGTGGACCTAGTGGTGTCGACCAACATGTTGTAGGCCAAATGATCCCAACCCATATTGTCGGTGCAATACCTGCAAATACTAAGGCTTCCACAAATGTATGAAGAAGAGACTCTGGGCCTAATTCTGGTTCACTCTCAGAGGCAAATTCCTTCTCAAATGGACAAAACCATGTGCACTGCAGGGGGGCAGGTGTATCATGTGCAGGGAGAATTAGATTTGGGTGAGTTATTTTGTTTCTGTGCAGGGAAAATACTGACTGCTTTATTTCTACACTGCAATATAGATCTCACTTTGAAGAAAAAACCCCACCCAAATCTAACGCTCTCCGCACATGTTATGTTATATCTGCCCCACCTGCAGTGCACATGGTTTTGTCCATTTGAGAAGGAATTTGCCTCTGAGAGTGAATCAGAATAAGGCCCTTTACATTTTTAAAAGCAGTTGCAGGTTTCCATGGGGCTATGAAGCTGTCCTATTAACCAAGTTCTGGAATGCAAAAGCATTCCAATGTTTGGCCCCAACTGCTATCACAATGTTGGAGATACTTGCTGCAGTCCTATGGTTGCCAGCATATATGTCTAGGAAATACTACTGGGAGGGGAGTATGGGAAACAGTCTTGTTATAATTACACAACATCACAGTATAAGACCCTTGTGTTAATTTTTTTACCATTTTGGATTATTTGAGTAATAATAAACTGATATTGCTATTTTACAATTGCAATATCCTGTGTATATAACACTTATTTTTTATGTAGAATTATTTAAGAACTGGTGAGAGCAGGAGAACATGGCTACTATCAAATTATAAAGCAGAAGTATACATTTAATAGCTTATCACACCTGCAAGCTTGCTGTCGTTGGTCAGGACTGTAAGGTGTTTCCAAGGATTTAGGACTTTTTTTAATCAATCTATATATTTATCATTCTTATAGCCACTCCATCATGGTCTATTTAGAAATTCTCAAGACCTGTAAATTAGAGATAACATGAACAGCAGTTTGACCAGGTGAGTTCAACCGAATGCTTCGATTCTATATGGGGAATGCCGCATTAGAGGAAATTATGTCAGCAAATCAGAACATTCGCCTTTACACAGCAGGGCTTGAGCTGACTGCTTAGGTTAATTGTTTTCTTTGTTGGTTTATAAGACAACAATGAACATAACGTAAAAAACTGAATGTGGAAATTAAATCCCATCAATTTTTGTAATCCTTGTTGTATACCACATTTACCTACTAATCCTATCCTCCTGCAGATTTATATTATTAAATCAAAGCTATGGTCTTTTATAGAAGATTATCTTCAAATAACTTGGAAAGCAGAAGCATGAGGAATATAAAAAATCAAATATTCAGCATAGGAGATACATATTCAGCAAAGGACATACATTATCTACATGAAAGCAGAGTTCTAATTTACACATATAGCTACACATGTAGGGTCTGGTCTAGAGTTAACTTGGGTACACACTGGCCAATATATTGGCCAATTGTATGGCACATATATTTTGCAAGCCCATTATACAGCAGTGATGTGCGATGATGGCTGTGTACAGAGAGGCACTACCCTCCCCTCGGCCTATGACAACAACCCCTCCACCAATGACAACCCCTGCGGCCGCCGTCACAAAATGGTCCACCTATTTATCGGCCAGGTGTGCACCCACTCGTACTGTCTATGCTAGATTTTAGACCAATGTGCATTTTACAACTCAAAATACTTCGTAAGTATGCTGCAGTGACAAATATTTAATACCCCAATATTGTCATTTTAGCTTAATATTAATACTTTGATGTATATTTACATTTCTATAAAGATACTGGCTACAGAAAGATATTTTTCTCCTTCTGGATATAAAATGATTTCCGAAATTAAATGAATTGCTGTTTGCCTGGAAATACAATGTTTTATTAATAGGAGAACATTGCATCGTTAATCACAAATGTGACAATACCACTCTAGTCCTCTTTTATTATCTATTTAACTGCAGGAACATACTCATACAGTAGCTTACATGAGGTGTACTGAAGACAAATCCTCACTACCTGTTCTTTACTTCTAATATATATATATATATATATATATATATATATATATATATATATATATATATATATATATATATATATATATATATATATATATATATATATATATATATATATATATATATATAGCAGTTCTCATTATCATTTTCAAATATGTACCATGATTAATTAAGTATACAGCATTATTCAGAATTAAGCTGACTTTCCATGGTAACAAAATATTACATCATGATACCACTGCAAATAGATATACTCCTCTCTCATAGCTTTGAGACAGTGGTCCTGATTCAGAGGTGGATGCAGTGCCAATGGTTGCACAGCCAAGCGATTATGTCCTACTAGGAAAAGTCCTGAAAACCACTACAGCAGATGTGTTACCCTGAGTGTACACTGACACTGCTGTTGTGTGGGGTGCCAGACAGGGTCCCGACAGTCAGGAGCCTGACAGTCATTTACCCGACGTCGGGATCCCGACTGTTAAAACACCGGCAGACGGGTTCCCGACGGCCACCGGCTATTCTCCTTCGTGAAGGTTCACGACCCCCATACAGGGAGAATAGAATAGGTGGCGAGAGTAGCAAGCCACTGTGCCCGCAGCGTGGCGAGCGCAGAGAGCCCCCATGGGGCTTTGTTGCGCTCGCCATGCTAACTGAGCCATGCTAACTGAGCTTAAAGAAGAAAAATAAAGAAAAAGCAGTTATTCAAGCTGCTGTGACATCACTGTATATGAAGCAACAATCCACAAATTGCATTTCTGTCACTCATGCTCTTTCTGTTTAGTGGAGAAGCTCAGGCCATGTAATAAGACAGGCTGCTGCAGAAAACAAAAGAGAACACTGTGTATCTACAGTATTTAGTTAAGTGTTCTAGTTATTCCATGTATATTATAAAACTCAGCAATGCACAGTCTTTGGTATATATTACGGGATGCGGTCATTTGGTCTACTGCATTATGGTAGACAGTCATTAGGTCGAATCCATTAGGTCGACATGCTAAAAGGTCGACATGACTCTAGGTCGACATGGGAAAAGGTCGACATGATTCTAGGTCGAAAGGTCATTAGTTCGACAGGTCATTAGTTCGACAAGGTCATTAGTTCGACATTGTCTATGTCGACATTCACAAGGTCGACATGGAGTTTTTCACTGTTATTTGAGCCAACATGTGCCGACAGGCGGTATTTCATGCCCTACCATCCACTAGGGCGTGGTGGGAGAATAAAATAGTGTGCCGAGCGTAGCGAGGCACCGTGCCCGACGCATAGCGAGCGCAGCGAGCGATGCGAGGGGATGCAGTGCACTTTAAACTGTGTCCATGTCGACTGTGTTGACATTCAGGTAAAAAAAACAGTGAAAAACCCCATGTCGACCTTGTGAATGTCGACATAGACAATGTCGAACTAATGACCTTGTCGAACTAATGACCTGTCGAACTAATGACCTTTCGACCTAGAATCATGTCGACCTTTTCCCATGTCGACCTAGAATCATGTCGACCTTTTAGCATGTCGACCTAATGGATTCGACCTAATGACTTTCTACCATAATGCAATAGACCAAATGATCCCAACCCATATATTACAAACTGTGCCTTTAAGTCGCTCATTCATTCATTATTTTAGGTCCACGTTAATGGGACCTTAACACCCCGTGTGCAGTTTTCCTGCAAATGTTGACAGTTTTCTTTTATTTCTAGGACATTTCACTAGAATTTAAATAATTACCTAAAATAATGCTGTGACAAACAGATGTATCTACTATTGTAACAGCATGAGAAATTAATTACAACTCAATAATTGCCATTGTTACAGAGCTCATTACTCTGGCATAATGCCTCACTTTTAGATCATTTAAAAGCATATCTGTCACTCACCCACAGTATTATTATGTAATGATAAAGGCAAGCTGTAAGTAGCAGATATTCTTAATGATATATAAACTAAATGGTACTGTACACAATGTCTTTTCAACTCAAGTAAACAAAAGCATTAAACATGCGTATATTTCCTCCCCGCCCTAACTATTCCTTTAGCACATTGCAGATCTTCATAAGAAATGCAAATGTGATATACGGTATTGAAACAAGGTTTACAAACTATGCATGGTACTGGTCTGCTTAGTACATTTCTCTATTCTGCTGCCATCTCCTCTGTCCGAAGGGGAGAAGTCGCGGCCGACCCCGCTTGAGCCGCCGGGGACCTTCCCGGGCATCAGGATTACATGTGGTTTTTTTGCATGTGACGTATTGCATGCAATCCCCTTCCCTGCTGCCTGGAGACTGTCCAATTTGAAGTTCGGATGTGCAGGCAGGTCCAATCTCTGACTCGCATCGGATCAGGTGTCAAACACATCCAATTTGGCTACCTTTCAACTGATTTCTTGGCTCGATCCATTGGAATTTGGAAAAAAAGTGGCCAAATCCGACAAGTGTATGGCCAGCTTGACTCTGGGTTTACAGTAGATATTTTTTTCTTTTTAAATGATCTGCATGATAACGAAATTGTTAATGATATTTTCATGCATATCATTTAGGGTGTATGCACTATATCAGTAAAGATGCCTGCAGTCCGTATTGGCCCCCTCTGTGCAAGCAGTAAAATCCTGACTCTTCGACTAAGTCAGTAAAGGTTGTATTTTTTCAATTAATTACAAAGCTCATATTACCGGTACATGGGGCAAATCAATGATGCCGTGTGCCACGGCCATCCTGTTATCATCTGGTTAACCACAGCACAATTTATAAAAATCCAAGATGGCCTCATCAATCCAAACACAGCTGCATCGTCAATCAGCCCTCTTGGACTGACTAATATTAGCCAGCGCAAGGTCAGGGAGGCAATCCAATGGCAAAAAAGGAGCAATGAAGATCTTTTGTATATAACAGATGGAGGTCCTGGATGGGCGGTGGCCATGTAAGAAGACCCTAAAGGCCACCACCACCCCGGTGAAGAATGAAGAAGGTGCAGTAAAAGTGCTGAAAGGGCAGAGGCCATGTAAAAGGACATAAATACTGCCACCCCTAGATGAAGAATGAAGATGACGCCAGTCAGTGACTGTCATTGTACAATACAATCTCATAAACAGGCCCACTCCTGTGAATGTATCCAATGAGAGTCTGGGGGCGGGTTTAACAGAGTGAAGTTAATGCTGAGTCCCAGGTTCACCACAGCGACTATGGTACGAAGCACTGCTGCAGATTCTAGTTACACTGCCAGCACATATATTATATACATCTAGACATGTACTGTATACTACTATATGCAGTATTCAGTCTGGAGTTCTCTATGAGGACAGAATGTCTGGCCATATCAGCCCTTACAGAGAGAAGAGCTAACACAGGATTACCGGATATATTAGTAGGCTGATAGAAGCAACATATGGGAGAGGAACTAAAATGTAAATACATTCAATCTCCTGCAGTAAATCAAAGATTACAAGCTGTCAACACCAAATCTGTTGCATTGGAATAAGCTCTTGCTAGGTTAACACGATAACCATAAAATATTTAGGGTGTCTATTCAGTTTGTCAGGTAAATTATAACCTGAATACAGAAAAATGTGGCACTGAAATGCAAGAATGTACAAGCGAATAAGGGTGACATTCTGCCGATACATGACTTTGTAATATGAATAAATATAAGAGTAAATGGGAAAATGCAGGTATACCTTCTCTATACAGAGGTTTGTCAGATCATCGGGCGCTCCCTCCCTACTCCGGAAAGATTCTCATTGATGCAGCAGGTACAAAACGCAGCAGGATCCAGTTATTTCAGGAGATTTATGCATGATATATGCCTTTTTAGCACTCTTTCAAAAAACTGAATTATTCCCAAGCATGTTCTATCTAAGGGGGCATTTGCCACTACAAAATTTGGATCTACTAAAAGTAGTATTTGCAAGACAGTGCAGGCTGGGGATCAGATGGTTAGGAATGCAATGTAAATCATTTAAAAACATCCCAACCTTTTCAAAACACATGAAAAGATAATCAATATGTTTTATGTACATTGTTGTTTACATTTAGAAGATTTTCAGATAAAAAATATCGCAAAGCACAAGTGCATACTAATATACAAATTAGAGGGGAATATAAATGACAGGATTACGGATTATTCCTTATTTCGGAATATTTTTATATTTGAATGAGGCACCTTGAGGTATCTTGCATTTATGTTGTATAAACACTTCAAACACATGAAATACACACAAATATATTTGGTACTTGTTTAGCTTCATGGCGGCAGCATGGCTGCGCGCTACTTCCAGGTTCGGCGCTCATCAAACTTTCTAAAATAAACTCCATGCCAACGTGGATAGTTCATATCCCCACTCTCCACGTTGGCATGGAGTTGATTAAGATAGCATGGCGAGCGTAGCGAGCCACCGAGTCCGTAGCGTGGGCGAGCGAAGCAAGGGGACTCAGATGCACGGCCATGCTGCCACCGTGAAACTAAACAAGCACCATATATTTTATTTGTGCATGAAAAAAAGTTTTAAAACATGAACGAACTTTGTGTACTACTATCTCAGGCATTGCATTTGAATGCCAAGCAATCATGTCTTTGCACAAATTTAGTGCCAGTTACAGATGATACCAGTAGTGTCAGTTACATATCATGTACCCAGTAGTGCCAGTTACAGATGATACCAGTAGTGCCAGTTACATATCATGTACCCAGTAGTGCCAGTTACAGATGTAACCAGTAGGTTTTTAGCAATAAATTAAAAAATAAAAGTACATTTTGGAGACTATGGTTTTCTGAATAATGTGGATAATGGATACTCAATCTGTGTCAGATTATCTCTTTTGGAAGACAGTGGGGAATTTATCCATTAAAGTATATTAACTCCAAAGAGTTAAGAGAGAAAAGGGACATTAGATTTTGGTACAAAAGAATGATTTGTTGACTGTACAGTAATAAGAGGGTGATTCAGACCTGTACGCGGAGGTCCGAATCTTCACAAAAATGGAGGACGCGCCCATGGAATCACTGGATGGACACCTGCAAAGGTGTCTATGCCTGCTTGGCACCTGCCCCCGTTTCAGCAATCACCGTCCAGGATAAAAGTATAGAGGTACATTCATCTATGAAGGTGAAAAAAATAATTTGGTGGCTAGCATTCATCTAATGATTTTGCCTCCCTGTACACTCGTATGGTAGTGTGGAGATTTGCTCGGCGAGCTGGGATTTCACCTGCTCGCTGTGCAGAGTATATACGCTGCCAAGCTTGCAGGTCTGAATTGGCCCCCAAGAGAGAGTGGTAGTAGTTAAGCATTTCTTGGCTACTGTAATTTAAGGTACAGCAAAATTTTTATTTTTGCTCCATATGTTTTGTCAGAACAATCTATTTTTCTAATGTACTGTATTAGAAGATTTGGTACTTATGTAATATCTGGGCTCCCGTTTTTCTTATGAGACCGCGTCCCCTCGCGGGGCTCGCTGCGCTCACCACGCTTCGGGCACGGTGGCTCGCTGCGCTCGCCACACTATATAAAATCAACTCCATGCGTAGTTGGATAGTAGGGGTATGAAAAAATGGGGTGCATTTAACATGGGAGTCCAGATAATACATAAGTACCGAAGATTTATACATAATGAAGAGTAATTATAGGAATCAGAGAATGAGTAAAACTAAATACGTTAAAAATGCCCGACTTCTTTTTTCGAAACCAGTTGAGAACAGGGAATCAGGATTTTTAAACAGGTTTAGGGGGGTAACAGTCCAAATTGTCAAGCATTTGTTTTTCTCGTTTTGCTTGACATGAAAATTTAGCTTGACAAGTCGAGTTCTCCCCTATTGTTGATGACAACGTCTGACCACAAGAAGTTCAAAGAGGAAAGTGGCAGTTGCGTCAGAGATAGGCTCCATTTTTGTAGTCAATGATATGAAAGTAGATATATTGTTAAAAACGCAATTTCTCCCTGAAGTCTCAGTACAGAAGTGAGAGCTCTGAGGTAAACAGAGTGCATTGTGGGAGAAGTAAACAAAAAAATGGCAACAACAACATTGAATCCTGGGTAATTCTGCCGCAGCATGGATACAAGGGACCTAAACATAGGTGTTTGGTCAAACCAGAAGTAGACACAAATAGACATGTATACAGAAGACATTCTCACCTAATCACCTCCTCCCACTCCCGTGTCCAAGATTTCTCTCGCGCTGCCCCCCTGCACTGGAACAACCTCCCACCACCCATCAGGCTTTCTGATTCCCTTACCTCCTTCAAGCGCTCCCTAAAACCCACTTTTTTCGACTAGCCTATCCCTCCTCCTAACCTCTTTTGATCCTCCTATCCTGCCTCCGTTCCCATCCGTTCCTACTTTCCTATTGTTTTTCGTTCGTCCACCCACCTCCTTTTAGTATGTTAACTCTTCTGAGTAGGGTCCTCCTTCCTCACGTACTCACCCTACCTCTTTACCTCACCTGTGCTCCTGTCCTGTTCTTCCCTTCCTCTACTTCATCCTCAGTCTCCTCGACAATTTTGGCACCTACTTCTGAACTGATGATTTTAGTTCTACCAGCTATACCCCTATTTATACTGTATTTTTCAACACACCCTGTTGGTTACCTTGTAATTTGTTTTTTGTTTGCTATGTATGGCACTGCGGACACTTTGCGGCGCCTTATAAATAAACGTACTACTACTACTACTACTAATGGACAAAATCCAGCAGAGTGAACATGAAAGGTGAGCAGAAAAAAGTGAATAATTCTTATATGGCAAATGGAAGAATTTAAACAAATGCATAATAATAGAAGCTGAAAAGTGATGCTGACAATGGAATAATGGAATAAAGCATACCATATAAACATGCAGCCTATGGAAAAATTAAACAAAAGAGGAATATTTAGCAAAATATCAAAGAGAGAAGTCAATATAAGCACTACAAACATTAGGGAATCCTGCATATACACTTAACGCAATTTTTCAACATGCAACAAGAGAAACTCCCTTGTCACGACAGAAAGAATTGTCGAGTTAAATTTGAGATTTCAAAGAGTCGAGGTCAGGTGTACTCTTTGACATTGAATAGGCTGCAGGAAATATCTTGACAGATTTTACCCAAAATAAATGTTCAACTCGACAGTCGAGGAAACAGAAAACCTAATCAGGTGAGCTCTGCTCGACAAGTCGAGAAAACTAGACAATGAATAGGCGACCTCATCAGCCCTGTGACATCATCAAGCCCCGCCCCATGATGGAAAAATGACCCAATTTGCCAATCTCCACGGAGGGGCGGTGCTAAAATGACACGATTATGACACTTCACTTCGGAGATCGGCGGATAAGGAAGCCGCGATCGGGGGGGCAGAAACCGGGAGGGTTGCTATTCCGGGAGGGTAGGTCTCTTCTTAGAGAGTACGTCCGAAGGGATGCGGACAACCTGTGGGCGTGTATTCTTAGAATGACCGCACGGCGTGGCATTCGGTCATTTCCAAAAGAATTCGGAACGGACCGCAATAACCAGAATAATTAGAATGTTCAAATAACGGTTGGGTCCTAAGGAGGTTAGGGGCAGACAGACTCAAGACATGTAGCATGGTTATGGTGTTAAGGCGGAGCACGATTAAGGCTCTGGAGGTCTTAGGGTTCTTTAGACAGGGGGGCCCTAAGGTTTAACATTAAAAATCATAATACAAATAAATATTTATTATTATTAATAATAATAATAATAATAATAATAATAGAATAGCTGGGGCCCCAGGGTGCACCTTAGGGTTTTTGAAAATGTAAAATAAATGTAAATACTTCCTTCTTCCCTCTCTCACCCCTGCATCTTTTACTCCCTCCTTCCCTACCCCTCTCCATTGCCCTGTCACCCCTACAGGTCGACATAGAAAAAGGTTGACATGTTTTTCTTTTTTTGTGTCTGTTGAAATTCAAACATGGACGCCGTATAAGGGTACGACGGTCACTATTATATTCTCCCTCTATGCATATTGGCATGGTAAAGTATGAACTCACTTTGACCTTATGACAATGATGACATTTTTCATGTGTCAACATTTTTGACTGTCGGCCAATTGTGTTTTACTGTTAAGCTAGACCCTGTCGACCTAATGATTGCATCCCCTTCCCTGCACCTATCCATCCCTCTATCATCCGGCACCTCTCCATTCGCCTGGTCACCCCTGCATCACTCACACCCTCCTTCCCTGCATCTCTCCATCTCCCTGTCACCTCTGCACCTCTCCACTTACTGTCCACCGTCACTTACTCTTTCCTTCATTGCACCATTTTGTCCTCTTGTCACCCTTGCACCTCTCCATCCACCTGTCACCCTGCTCATTTACTACACCTCTCCATCCCCTTGTCACCTCTGCACCTCTCTTTGGTACTAACAGAATATATACATAAAACAATAAAAAGTTCTCTTCAAACATGCTCCAGCTCTTCTAACCTCAAGGCAGGCAGCAGGCAGTGGTGTGTGCAGGCCAAGGAGGGAAAATAGGATACATCTCCTGTCCTCTCACCCACACTACTTGCCGCAGGTGGGTCATACTTGCCTACTTTTGAAAACTAGTTTGAGGGAGATTAGAATTGGTAGGAGAATTTTGCGCAGCGCCTCATTGAGGGGGCATGTCATGCTCCACCCAAAGGGCGTGTCTAGTTCCAAATATGGAGAGATTGTGAAAAGAGATTGTCAAAGAGCCATCAAGAACTGTGGGTGTGTACTGCTACATCTGAGAGGAATAATTTAAAATTACTTATATCCAAATGTAGATGATCCCCAAAGCAGTTAGTAAGAGCTACTATACTTGGTAAAGTGCTGGGAAATGGTGCTGATGATTCAATGTAAATGTGTCTATCTCTCATTCCTTTTTCCCCAAAAAATGTAACCATGTCATGTGGGCTAGGTGAAATGAGGAAGATTGGTAGACTAATAAGGGAGATTGGTGTTATTTCAGGGAGTCTCCTGCAGAATGCAGGAGGGTAGGCAACTATGAGGTGGGTCCCCGCCTCCTTCTTCTCTTCAGCCAGTCACGGCACAAGCTGCAACTTCACATATTGGGGAAGTTAACCGTCGCAGCCCAGAAAGACTGGAGAGAGCAGTGCTGTCGATCGAAATGATAACATATCCGATCTGTGGAGGCAAAAAGGGGGCCCTTTCTCAGAGAGGCGTCCAGTGATACTTACTCCCAGAGCCCCTCCTTTTTAATCCAGCTCTGTATAAAGGGCTGACATTGACTAGGACAACATGCAAAAGGTTGGCACAGACCTTCCATATTGAGCACATAAAATATATATATATATATATATATATATATATATCTATATCTATATGCTCAATATTACATAAACCACATTTTGCCATACACATGCTCAGCACACACAATGTATTGTAATGAACATTTAAAAAAAAATGTGGAGAATTATCATGCTCTATTCTCATTTAAATAGTGAGACACAGGTCTCCTTCCCCAGAGACTACAGACATAGCACTGGAATATGGAATGGAATCACTGAAATTATTTAAAAAATTCATAATCCTGGAAAGATTTTGCTAATATTTAATCCAATGGCATTCTCCATCTAGTAATGCATAGGAAAATATTCAGAACTCAATCCATGGGAAAAACAAAAAGCAAACTGATTTTTTAGCCCTGCTACAGAATGAATGGAGGTGTAATTTTCTGGGATTCACTTTAACCACTCACAAGTATTTTCCCACATTAGCTACAATATGATTGGCTAATGTACTGTAGAATTTGTGGCTTTCGGCTTTAATCATACAATCAATAAAGAATATCTGGATTTGTATTAATGAGGGAAGAAAACAATGCGGTGAAGTTCCATTTCTGTCAATGGTCTTTTCAATGGAGGTTCAGAACATACAGCACCCAAGCATCAAAATGTAAGTATGAAGAGCAATGAGTATAAACCACTAGAAATCTAGAAAATAATACATTTTACTTTTGTATACGTTGTTATGCTTTAATGTTGCATAGAAATCACAATTCACATACAGCACTTACTGTAAGTACAAATATGTATGGGTATTCTATATCATAAAAGCTACTTTAAGACATGAGTGGCCCAAGATTCCATTAATGGGTATCTACAGCATGGAAAATGTGAACATGACTCAGACATGTGTTAATATTAACTTTTAGATTAAAGCTTCACATTTAAGGTACATTTTCAGTCTTTAAAGAGTCAAGATAAAAAAATATTTTCTATATTTTTTAAATGACCCATAATAGACAGTCAATTAGCTGATTTCTGAAGAAGAGTCCTTCTTTGGTTCTCCAAGAAAGTCAACATTATAAAATGTCTAATGATGGTTTTCCTGTCCCAGTGTTCCTTGGGAAACTGCCAATGGTACTTAGTAGATTAGAAAGGCTCACCAGGGCCTACTGTTCTCATCTGCAATACAATACATAGAACAATACAGTATGGGATTAACATAGGATTAAGTCCTACACCTCTGGCTCACTTAATCCTATTAAAGGGCTTGATGAGGATGGCTGTATCTGTATGTTGTTAACTGAAAGTTTATCTGTGGGTTACTGTACCTACAATGTATGCCTTTCCCTGCGTCTAAAGATGCCCATACATGGTACAATGGCTGGGTGCGATGAGATGCGCACTCCCTTCACACCTCTCATCATACAGCTCAAAAAGTGTGTGCTATATTGCATACAATTATTGTACCATGTAGGGCAGTGGTCGCCAACCCGCCACTCGCAAGCTACCGGTAGCTCTCCTGAGCAAAACAGGTGCCTCGACCACTGATGGCCGCCTGCCTGTGTGTCTGGCCACCCGCCCGCCCATGTGTCCGGCCACCTGCCTGTCAGCTTCTCCTTCCCCTGCACACAGACAGATGCTAGAAGTCACATTTCACCTCTAGCATCTGACAGGAAGCACAGCTCTGCACTTCCTGTGCTCCCTGTCAAGACGCTGGAAGTGAAAAATGACTTCTAGCTCCTGTCTCTCTGTGTGCAGGGGAAGGCAGGGGCAGCAGCAGCTGACGGGCGGGCGGGTGGCCAGACACACGGGCACATATTCATAGCTTGGCAATGAGCTAGAACCCCTGGCAACTGACATTAACCCCCCTTGGCAATGAACATTAACCCATGGCAACAAATATTAACCCCTTGGCAATAACCAATAACCCTTGGCAACAAGCATGAACCCCTGACAATGGACATTAACCCCCCTTGGCAATGAGCAAGAACCCCTGGCAACGGACATTAACCCCCCTTGGCAACAAATATTAACCCCTTGGCAACAAGCAATAACCCCTGGCAATGCATATTAACCCCTTAGTAACGAGCAAGAACCCCTTGGCAATGGACAGTAACCCCCCCTTGGCAACGAGCAATAACCCCCTTGGCAACGAGCAATAACCCCCTTGGCAATGGACATTTACCCCTTGGCAATGAGTATTGACCCCTGGCAATAAGCAGTTAACTTACAATTTATTAGAAGCCTTAATGTGAGGGGCAATGTGGTGTGGCATAGTGTGTATAGATTTTAGTGTGACATCCCATTTTTTTGGGACGGTCCTGCAGGAATTAGACACTGTGCATGCGTCTAATCAGGAAGGCAGGCCTGCGGCACGCGCATATATTCCTTTTTCCACTGCCAATGTTGTGAGGTATGCATTAGGTGTGAGGAGCATTGCAATGTGTGGCATAATGTGTCAGGGGCATTGCAGTGTGCAGCATAGTATCATAGGCATTGTGGTGTGCTGCATCATGTTACAGAGAAATTGCGGTGAGTGGCATAATGTGTCAGGAATTACAGTGTGCAGCATATTGCGCAGGGGCATTACGGTGTGCGGCATAGTATCAGGGGCATTGGTCAAATTTTAGTAGCTCTCCGGGAGGTTTTTTTGTCTTTTTTGTCGCGAGTAGCTCTCGCTCAATTAAGGTTGGAGACCATTGATGTAGGGGAATCTTAAGTGGGAAGTGCAGGGTGAAGTAAAATCAGATTTTAGCCTGATTATGTTGCACAATGTGGTGATTTGTGCTGTTGCCCAGTAAGGCAGGACCAAGATGACACAATCTATGAGCCCCCCAGTTCAGGTTGGTCTAGTCTTCCGTGCTGGAGAACGAGCCTAAATTTGTGAGTCAAACAGACATACTGGTAAATAAAGCGAGTTTGCATTACTATGTTACTTACGGTGAATATTGGGTGGGCGGTTTCAAACATACCAATTGTGTGAAATATACAGTACATTAGAAATTTCCTACATGTGCCATTATATTTATTACATATTGTTTAGCTGGATCCCATGTTTTACATCATTGTAAATCAAAATCTATGTTGTATTGATCCCATAACATATGTAAGGGCATTCATACAGCAGCCACTGAACTACAAACTACATAACCCCTGAATAAATCTGGTTGGAGTAACTATTCTGGGATAACCTGTGTTATAAAATCTGTACATATAATACTGTAGGTGATATTTATAAGGATCAGAAGGGCCAGAAAGTTGCATGGTGCTCGTGATTTCTTTTGTGTCAGTTTAGATGTATCCCATGGGAGACTTTATATTGGATATTCTCTTATACATTAAACGCACCAAATTTCCCGGGGTATAGGAAAACAGGAGCAATGCTGAGTAATTCTATAGGATATACTTAGACATTTGACAGCAGGCGCTTTTGTTCCCATGAACCTCTGCCTGAGAAAGAGAAAGACAATCACTTATCAAGGAACTTTCATCAGTTTTTGTTACTCTTACCTCATAGAAGACAGAGAAGAGGAATGTGTTCCCCTTTGTGTTTGAGTCCCATTAGGACACAATAAAAAGCAATTCAAATAAGGTTTCCATGGGGATTCCTTGTCTGCCTCATCTTTTATTTAACACATTTCCCACACCCTCCACTGTTAGTTGGAAATTACTTTCACTATAATGTACTAAGGTTTCATTGTAGAAGGATGGGGCTGCACAGAAAATCATAGTAAACTTTAAATCTAGATACTTTTTAATCATTACCGGAAACAGTTTTATCTGCCAGGTTTCCTGTAGTAATTGTTTCATAAGTCCCAACATAATTATTATATTTTATATTTTCTTTGGACACTGGATTTCATATATGCAGGGGCAGAACTCTGGGAGGCAATGGAGTCATCTGCCGCCGGGCTCCTGCTCCCAAGGGGGCACC